>NC_080048.1:3792329-4134829 GCF_026212465.1 Amaranthus tricolor | reverse complement strand
GAAAGGTAAAAAAAAATCGGGAAAAAGAGCGATATGTAAATGACTAGAAACAAAGGCAACAAATGTAACTGTTCAGACTCAGAAATCTAAGACGTGAATAAGGCGTCGCCAACTATCCCTATCCCTGGTCAGGTTCTTCGAGAGGTGTAGGTCATGCAAGTCACTTTTAATATGTTCCTCCCATGTTCTTCTAGGTCTTCCTTGAGTTCTCTTACCCTCCACAATGGTGCTTTCGATCCTTCTCACTGAGGCGTTATATGTTTTTCTCTGGACATGTCCTAACCATCTCAGCCTATTCTTACGCATCTTTGCAGAGAGGTGCAACCCCTAACTTCTCCTTAAACTCCTGGTTCTAATTCTATCTACCTTTGTGTGTCCACACATCCATCTCAGCATACGCATTTCTGTAACATCCATTCTCTGTTCGAAAACATTCTTTACGGGCCAACATTCTGTCCTATACATCAAAGTCGGTCTAATTGAGACGCGGTAAAACATACCTTTTAATCTACTAGGAAACTTTTTATCACAAAGCACCCCGATTGCTACTCGCCACTTAGCCAACCCGCTTGTGTACAATGAGTAACATCTCCATCAATCTCTCCATTACTTTGAATTATCGATTCCAAGTATTTGAACTTGGACATAGACGCAACAACTTCTCCCCCTGAGGTCATCTCTGGTTCACTTATCGGTTCTATCCCACTGAAGTTGCAACACAAATATTCTGTCTTCGTACGGCTTATGCGCAACCCTCTATCCTCTAGGACTACCCTCCACTCTTCCAATTTTCTATTAAGCTCCTCCTTAGTTTCTGCGACTAGAACGATATCGTCAACGAAGAGCATGCACTATGGTACAATCTCCCAGATAGATTTAGAGATTTCATCCATCACGACTGTAAAGATGAAAGGACTTAGTACTGATCCCTGATGCAGTCCCTCTTTTATTGGGAAGGACTCTGTTATACCCACAAGAGTAAGAATGTTGGTCGATACTCTGTCATAAATGTCCTGTATTGCTTCTATGTATCTTAGTGAAATACCTCTACCCTTGAGGCTATCCCAAACGATACTTCGTGGTATGCTATCATATGCTTTTTCTAGGTCGATGAACACCATATGTAGATCCTTATTTTGCTCCCTATACTTTTCCATCAGTCTCCTCAAAATATGAATGGCCTCGGTAGTTGATCTTCCCGGCATGAAGTCGAATTAGTTTTCTCTAATCACCGTCTCTTGTCTAATCCTCCTTTCAATCACTCTTTCCCACAATTTCATTGTGTGACTTTGAAGTTTGATACCTCTATAGTTCCCGCATACCTGTGCATCACCTTTGTTTTTATAAATTGGGATAAGTGTCTTCATTCTTTTGGCATCTTGCTTGACATCAGGATGGCATTAAAGAGGTTAGTCAACCAACTAATGTCCTCTTCTCCCAAACTCCGTCATACCTCAATTGGAATGTTATTAGGTCCATCTGTCTTTGTTCTCCCCATCTTTTTGAGAGCTTCTCCTACTTCCTCCTTTACACCCCTAGTCTCATTGAGCAGTTGGGAGAAATAATGATGCCATCGCATTTTGATGTCTTCTTGTCTTAAGGACTACTCGTCCGCCCTCATCCTTGATGTACTTCACTGTCCCTAAGTCTTGCCTCTACTTAGACCTGGCTTTAGCCATCTTAAAAATATGCTTCTCCCCCTCTTTGGTATCCAACTTTGGCATCTTTGTACCCAGCACCACTTCACAATCCAAACACAAGGTCCGATCCCCCTTCCGTACTAAAGTAGTCAAATTGGGTTGCATGCCCACCGCTCTTGTACGTTATCAAGTGTTCATCCTTCTTCCTAAAGATCGAGTTTGCTATAACTAACTCCTTAGCTAACGCAAACTCAAGCAAGTTTTCTCGACTCTTATTCCTTACACCGTAACCAAAACCACCATGAACCGAGCTATAGATAGAAGCCTCCTTGCCTATATGTCCATTGAAGTCACCCCTATAAAAACTACTTTAATGCATATAACTTCTTATAACAAGGAATAATCGTCAATGAGTATTTACAAACATGATAATACATAATACTCGAGTTGAGAGTCTCATCGAATGCAATCTCCTTCAATAAGGATATGGATGTCGTCTTTCATACTTACGAAACCCTAATCATACATAGTTTTCTACGAGTTCCAATAATTTCAACATATTACTATTATTTAATACTAACAAGATAATAATGGATCAAATAGATCTAAAGAGACTAGATGTCAACTTAAGAAAGATAAAAGATAGTTGAACTTTATTTTTGGGAATGGGATGAGTTTACATAGAGAACCTATAATACCATTATCATATTTAAGCTGTTTGTAGATTATCATGAACCTTCCTATTTATTAGCAGCTCAAATAAGTATAGAGTGATCTTAGTTTGTATTTTATTTTAAATTTATAAGTTACAAATACAATTAAGTGAGATTTTATTTGATTCGTTTCAATATAAATTTTATTTATATTAACATTTTATAATTTTTAATTATTCACAATCAAAAATATTGAAAAATAAATTAATATATCAGTAACTCAATAAGTGTGTAAAACTAAATATAAAACATTTAATTAAAATAAGAAACTTTATGTAACATAACAACTTGCCCAATTGAGTGATTTACCGATCGTCCTCACTCATCACGCATGAATCAAGCCAAATTGCATCAATCATCATCTATGGTAATAGACTAAGAGGTGAACAATTGGATGATGAACTGATTTGAGTGCAACTTGTTTTGCTCTACAATAATTTGTGGATTTAAATAAAAAAATTCATATTGTTGTATGGGACGTTTCACCGAAAAACGCTTTTTATATATGAGTTAAATAACTCATCTAATACATATTATTATAATATTATAAACTTTAGTTGAAGTCGTTTCCCAAAAAATAACCTTTCGTAAAGTAATTCATTAAATAATGAATTAAGAAGGTGACTACTTGTACGTTTGACTCAATTAATTTTATTATAAATACAAATAATTTGGGATGATTATATAAACAGTGAAACAGTCTCATACAAAACTTACTTAATGCAATTTGCTTAATTTTCTCATCCTCCTCTTATTTTGCCATATTATTTTTCACTTATCTTTTCAATTATCTTTTCAATTATGTTTTTACGTTTGTATCTCTATTCAAAAATAATATATTTTCCATGTTAACCTTTTCAACCCTTTCTTACATTTATTATCGTTTTTTCTACAATAATAAGCAAAAAAATTTATATACTCTCATGTCTACCTTTCCATACCTATATATATATATATATATATATATATATATATATATATATATATATATATATATATATATATATATATCTTATCTTTATATTTTTTATTTTAAAATATAATAGATGTTGAAAATTAAACTCCTATCACTAAAATGTAAATTAACTCGCTCACCTTGTAATTTAATGTATAATTCTCAACTTTAATTTTATATATTTTTTCATCATCATCTTCATTATGCTCAATATTATGCTCGAGAGCAACGTCTGGGTGAGGAAAGGTAACCAATAATTATATCCATAATCTCTTCACAAGAAGATTAGAGGAAAGCGGTTGATTTTAACCCAAAAAAAAGCCTTATTATATTTTTTATTATTAATTATTAAGTATTATTTGGCCATAACCATTTCTGTTGATGGTTATTTCATTGTTGTCTCTAAAAAGTCGTTTGTCATACCCTTTTGGTCAAAAGAATCAAACCGGTCTCCAAATTGGATCTCCAGCTGACCGGAGAAGATGGATAGGTTTAACAATCGCCGGGTTAAACTCAGCGATTCAGAACCTCCGCCGTCCGATGTAAATCCGCCGCCGAATCTGGAGCCGTTCATGGGTGTGAAAACAAGACGGTTGGCTTCCTTGCACAGAGATTATACAGGAGATTATCTCGATGTTTCTTCTAACCCTTACCTTTTGAAAATTCTTGACAAACAAGGTATCACAAATCTATATAATGCCTACTTTTTTTAATTGTATTTTTAAAGTTTAAATGCTCTTAATTCTTGTTTAATTGTAACTCTGATTGGTTATTGGTTAATATTATTTGGATAAATATGTTATTTGATTGTGTTTCTCGGTAATGTAACTCTCAAAATTTTACAATGCCATAATTTTGATTACATTAACTAGAAGAACATCAGTTCTAGTAGTTGTCCAATCAATTTTACATTTGCTTTGATTTTTTTCATTCCAATTGTACAAAAGTGTTTGGTTGTCTCTAATTTCATTGGAATTTTTATTTCCTAGGAATTACTTATTTGGATCGTTGTTTGGTTAACATTTTGTGGACAAGCATAGGAAATAGAATTTCCTTGAAATTGGAAATTCCATAAATTATCTTTTTTTGAAAAAATTTCTGTTCTACTAATCTTAACATTAATCATATGCTAGACTTGTCTGTCATTCTAGTTTCATGTGATAGGTAAGAGTGGAATCATGCATGTTATCCTAGTTATCTTCATTGGAAGAGTTTGATTCTCTTATGTTATGGAACTTTTGGTATGTAATTGCCATTCTTGCCATTGTTCCATCTATAATTGTCTTGGAAAATACAAAAATGCCCTTCATCTTGAGAGCTTGATATGCTGCCTGCTTGCATAGCTGCTCAAACTTAGTTAGATTTCAGGACCTATTAAGAGTGTTAGTTTATTGGGGTTATTTATATTGCTTTGCTTTTTTGTTTTATAGGTGATAGGCAAGTTCTCTTTGCTGATAAGGTTTTTAAGTTCACTAGCACTGGGAAGATGAAGAGACGCATTTTGATAGTAACTGACTTTGCGTTGTATGTGATTGATCCTGAGACCTTTTCTCTCAAGCGTCGAATTACCCTTTCCGCGGTAGAGAAGCTATATTTAAGCAAATTATCGGATAACTTCTTTGCAATTGTCATTCCAACAGAGTATGATATGCTGATGGCAAGCACTAGAAAGACTGAAATTGTTACTGTCTTGGTGGATGCTGCAAAGAATACATCTAACTTTGAACTTGATGTGATCTTTAAAGACAAGTAAGTCTTAATCTTGATCTGTTTAATAAAAGAAGTGATAATTTGAAGTATTTTGTGCCAAAAATCATGATTGCTAGTTGATTATAAAATCTGGACTGACTATCTTTAATTTATACTTAACATTTTCATATTCTCAACACCGGTGCTTCTCTGATCTTAATGTGAACTGTGAACTCCAATCATTTTTGTTCTTCACTTTGTAATCATGTACCTTTCATTTCCCATGAGTTTACCGTACACACCCAAAATATACAAGAGCTATTGGGTGTACGGGAAAACTCATGGGGACAGATGTAGTATACATTAGAGTTCTTAGGCTTTATATAGATGATCAGACAAATGAATCTGCAATGAATTAAAATAGGCCTCTAATTCTGCCTACTTTACCGGGCACTATGCAAAAGGGTACATCAGAAAGTAAAGAAAACTCTGTACGATCTTGCTGAGGTGGAGTATGCTGTGACGATCTAAAATAGGTCTCTAATTCTGCCTATTTTGGGAGTTGTATTTCTAGATTTCATCTCCACTTGATAATAGGGGGGGGGGGGGGGGGGGGGTGGAGGAACCACTTTGTGATGAACTTTCCTTCACTCTCAACTCTCAAGTCTCATTTGATAGCTTTGGCTGACCTCTCAAGCCTCAAGCTCATGATTCAATGTCTGAAGTGGTAAGGCTCGACCATGCCCAATTGGTGGCATGCAAGACCAAAGCTAAGCAAATGATTGGCAATGACAATCAAAAGCTCTTAGACAAATAAAGAAATAAAAAGTGAACTAGTCTCGTAAGGAATGCAAAAGACTCCATGCTATACTCCATTCTCTGACAACGACGCCATTTGATAGATAGGCAAACTCGATTGCTAACAAGTTCCTCTATAATAAAAACTCAACCAAATAATTAAATAATGGAAAGCAAGGGTTGTGATCCTCATGGGATAACTTTTATTAATTACCGCATTTTACAATCCACATATAAGCTGGAACAAACGATAGGGGAGTAAATTAATTCTTGATCAAACTACGGAATTAACTGAGTGTACGAGGTTGAATACGAAATTTCAAGAAGTAGAAAATGTAGTAGATATCATGAACCAAACTCTTACAGAGTGACTCCTCCTTTTGAAGGAAAAATGAAGCAAGGAAGTTCTTAACCGAACTAATAAAACCAAAAATTGGTTCATCATCACCATCACAACTCTGCTCCCCACCAAAATCATGCTTAAAGTTTGAAGATATGTCGAATTTCCAAATTCGAATAAAGTACAACACTTTAAGTAGAGGTATCTCAACATCATCAAATTGCATATGCTGTCAGCCCTTGGCAATCCTTGGAGTTCACAACACTTGGATAGATTAAGATAAGGTGCTAAACTGAGCTCAAGAGTTCACGCATTTCATTGTTTGACAAATATAGTTAACTCAATCACCTTAATTTATTGCTAAAAAATTTCCAATGCCTAGCCATCTTAGCTTTAAGACTAAACACAGAAACCTAGTTGATTCATCTAACTCGGCTAGAGGCCTCACTTTTAGAGTATTGTGGTATGTATGGCCAAGGAGGAGGAATAATTTCAATGCGTCCAGTCTCATTATTGAATATGAGACATTCCATTCCACAAAATCATGTGGCAGATTGATTAATAAATAATTGACTCTTACAAATTCATTTGATTCCGCATCCACCATCTTATGCTTATATTTGATAATCCAAATCACAAGATCCTGTACCAAGTCATTTATCACCAATTTGCCTTATAATAGCCATAAGCATTACAAAATAATCCTTAACTTAGCAAACTATAAACATATTCTCTCCCAACATCTTCTAAGGTTTGATTTTTGTCTTGTGACTCACTATATATTTCAAAGCCATTCAAAGGCAAATCATATATTATTGAACAAAAACAAACGTCTTTGGGAATAAGGAACAATTTGAAACATAATGTTTCAATTTAAGTTGTTCAAAGCTACATTTAAGAGTATGTTTAATACTATGACCATTAGATGTAAAATGCACAAGTTGACATTAAAAGTTTGTAATTCTCAAATTGTATGTATCTCTAGCTATTGTCAATGTTCCAATGTTCAGTTGTACTACTTTATATAGAAAGGGAATCTTTAGACACATGTTTGCAAGCTCCTCTCCAATTTGGCTCTTTACGTGCGGTAAAAGATATTTGTCTGAAGAGAAGCTATGAATCATCATCTTTATTAAATCGGTTGATGGAGTCAATAACATCTAATTTCTTTGTATCACGTGTAGTAAGGAGTCCCTGGCTCCGATGAGCCTAATTCAAGCAGGCTTCTCAAGAGAGTCCATTTTTACCTTGAAGTGTCTTGATCCCACACAAGCAGAATTTCTTCCCTCTTTAACTAAAGCGATGACAAAGATAATCCATATCCCAATCTTACAACTTTTTTTTGTACCCGATTATTATCTTCTCCAACACCTTAAAATCAAAATCCTGGGTAGCTAAAACTTAAAACTAAGATTAAACATTTTTCCCTCTCATCATCAAAAACATACCAAGACAGTGTTGTTTTCCAACTCCTCAATTGCCAACAATGGAGGAAATAAAGTCTCAATTTAAAGCCATGTCGCGATGCTTACAATGTCTTTATCTTTGTTTCTTTCAATGTGACTAAACCAATGATCCCAAAATCTATATATTTGCATACTTGATGCACATTTTTTATTTAGGAAGATTGATAATTAGGCTACCAAATGGAGCATGATTTTCGCAATACAATTAAACCTCTCCATGATAGTTGAGTTTATGAGCATTTATCAAGGGAAAATTAATTTGGTTTGACTCAGAAAAGAACACAAGTATTGCTTTGATGAGCTTATTTTCTTGAGTGGCTTCTTTAAATTCTTTATTTTCGCTTTCATTCATAAAATCATCTAACTCATCAAGCGAGCAACGACGCTTATTGAACACATCTTGTTAAGCATTGTTGCAAGACTCCATTAAATCCCACACGTGATGCAAAGTTAACTGATTTATTGAACTCCCTCAACCTTTACAAGTCTGCGGATTAAACAAAAGATGATTCTTGGCTTCTCTTTAGTTGAAACGCTTTTACTTTGTAGCAAGAGCCAAGTGCAAAAGGTGATTAGAGAGGATACCGCAAGAATGTATCCAAAGGTTTTCTTTGTTATATGAAGTATAATTAGCTATTTAGCATAGAAACATACAATTCAAGGATTACAACCCTTTGGAGATATTTAACTTGCACATCTTACACCCTATGGTCATGGCTTCATGCATAATCTTAAACCTAGCTATAATCAGCTTGATGAGATGTTGAAACTCTGTGTTTCTTGCTATTCCTTATTTTCATAGGAGCTTGTCTTTGATCAAGAAGATATAATTTATCTTTGGATGACTTTTAGATATATTGAAGTACAATACAAAAATTAAAGCTTAGAAGATGTAGGGAGAAAATATATTTATAGATTTCTTGGTCGATGCTTATTTTGTCACACTTATGACTATTATTATGTTGATTGCTGATGAAGAAGTCGGTACTCGATCTTGTCATTTGGATTATTTAAAACAAGTATAAGATGACAAATGCAAAAGCGAATGAATTTATTGGAGTAATCCATTTACTTATCAATCTGCCACATATTTTTTTAAATAATTGTCCCATCTTCAATAACAAGACTCAAATCATTGAAATCATTCTTCCTCCTTTCCCATACATACTGTCACAACATTTTAAAATTGATTCCTTTAACCACCATAGATAAATCAACGACTATGTTTCTTTATTTAAGGGTCTTGGAACTGCGAAGACTTGGCATTGAGAAATTTCTAGGATTTTTGGATAGAGTAAGGTGTTTGAGTTACCTAAATTTTTCAAAGGATGAGATGGGTGAACTTTCGAGCTTAGTTATCTAAATATGTTCGAGTGTTGTAAACTCCTAACATTGCCCAAGGGCATATGCAATTTAATGATGTTGAGATATTGATATGACTAACAATAACACAACTCCTACATTGCAATACACATACAACAAAAGAAAGGGCAACAAAAGAAACAATTATGCAAGGACAATTAGTACTTTGTTCTTTCTTTGCTTTCTTAACTCACAATTCTTCTTAGTAGATGAGTTATAACAATTTGGTATCAGAGCAATCAAAAAGTGCTCGTCCAAACTATTACGAAAGTGAAATTCAAGAATTACGAGAATACGGATTCAAAATGCAATCCTGACTGTTACTCGCAATTTCAAGGAAAGATGGAGAGTTTTATGTGGCAGTCCTCCAAGAAAATCAATGTTGATCGACCTAATTGATGGCTGATGCTAGTCGACTGAAATTCGTGGAAGAGAATAGGGCTTCTTTGTCGCTAATCAATGTAGAAAGAAAGTCTATAAGTCCAAATGTAGTAGAGGAGCGAAATATCAGGAGGCCACATGTGGGATTCATTCACATAGGTGTTGGGAGTGTGGAGAAACAATTGGCAATTCAGTTAGCAATATAGTTGTGTTTATAGATTTCGGAATTCTATTGGTGCAAATTAGTAATTCTCAAGGCCATCTAGAAGCTAGTGGGATATAGGGGGGATATTATTTGTTAGCAATACAGTTGTGTTTATACATATCTGAATTCTGTTATGAGGGTATCCTTGTGAAATTTAGCAGATTAGCATAATATTCTTGTCTATGTAGTAGGGCGGAGGACATGTGTCAGGCATGATGATTGTATTCTAAGTGTGTTTACCTAGGAGTTAGGAGCCACTCAAAGAACCCAATACACATTACATAATACAATCAACATTATTTCTCTATTTCTGTTCTCTATCTATCTGCTTGTATCTTATTTCTCTGTTCTTTTTTTGCTTTCTTGACTCACATTCATCTGCAGGCTAGTCATAACAGATACATGAACTTAACAAAGTGTTGGGATTTGACTCATATGCCAACGGGGTTGGGAAAGCTGAGAAATGTTCAAGCTTCAAGCATGATCAGCTCTTAAGATAGGAAGAGGGTTCAATCAAGATTTGATTTTCTGACTCTCCTTCTTGGTAGCATAGACACTCATAAATTTCTCACCTAATTGTCCATCTCAAACCATCCGATCAAGGTAAAACTAAGTCAATGAAGAGGCTCAATAAGTCATTGGGGTCTAACTGGAATGGGATATGAACCCAATTGGCCAAGGTAGATGCTTACCAACACCCAGCCCCAAATGACAAGTTTGAATCAAGTTTGTCAATCCTCCTCTTTCAAGCCTAACTCATGCGTTGAGTTGGGTTTTTTTATCCAACCCCTAACTAAGCTAACTACTTATTAGCCATTGGAGTAAAGATGAAAACAAACAAGAAAGTAAATCTATTGCATTAGAGTTTAATCAATTAAACTACAACACTTGAGACTTATAAATGTAAACTAACATGAAAGAACCAAAACCTAGAATTTAAGGACAAGAAGGAAATTAGTCGAGTAAAATGCACTAGTTAGACCAAGTAAATCTAGTAAATCTGTGCATTGAAGGTAATGAGTTGGTGTGAATGAAGGTAATGAGTTTGAATCAAGTAAATCTATGCATTGTAGGTAATGAGTTGGTGTTAATGATCGACCCAGGAGCAATGCACAATTTCATATCCACTATGACAGGTCAGAAATTAACGACACCTGTAGAATAATTTAGGGTTTTAGAGAATCAGTAGGCACCGGAGAATCAGTTGAAGGACCAGAATAGTGCAAGGGAGTTAGAATTAGACCACAAAGTATAGAGATTTGGGAGAAATTCCTTCCTTAGAACCCTTTATTTCGCTTTACAATTAGCTGGTCCTCAAGAGTTCCAAGAACTTCACCTTTCGCAAAACATTAATGTTCTCTAATTTATATTAAGCAAGCTTATCTTTTGTCAGCAATATAGTGCCTAAGCTTTTGTAGAGCGTTGAACTGTTCTAATTTTTCTTCTCAGATGATGAACTGCTTAAATAAACTGGTTTGAGATGTATGCAATAAGTGATAGAGGATAAGGATGAGTGCTGAAGTTTGTTGTAGTAAGGATGAATTCTCAGAGAGCTATATGAAAGAGATTTTGGTGTATATTGGGGCGAGGTTTAAGATGGTGGAAACATATTTTGATAGCGATGGCTGGAAATTGGGAACCAACTATCTGTTGGCATATTGAATGTACTTGCTTACTTGTCATTTGCTAATGTCTTTTCATGAAAGAATCTAGAAAATTTTCATCTTAACACAATTTTACAAAGCTGAACTGACTTTTGCAGATTGGAACCAGAATTTCGCTGATAGAAATCGAGTTATGCTAATACCCTGATATTTTTGCTTTATAATGTTTTGCTAGCGTTTTCATTTTCATCGTCTTTGTGTAAGATGACAATTTCTATTATTTCTGCTGTATGCTGATAAGGGTAATTTGGGATAGTATTTATTTGGACAGTGACTACTGTCATTAAGTATACTCATTTCAATTGAGCGCCAGTGGATATCCTTACCATCTTTTCTATCTTTAGGTTCGAGTACAATCCAGCTGCTGACTTGGTCAAGGAGGTCCATTTTGAGGAAGTTGTAGGTTGGTATCACTAATGCCTTTAATCTTGCTCTTTCAGAATGAGTTTCTCAATTTTTGATCACGGTTCGTTTAATCAAATACTTTTCCGTGTGTTTGTCCCCAGTTGGTGTAAAGACCCGAATTTTAGTCAAGCGTGAAGAAGACTAATTTTGGCATATCGACTCGAAAGTTTCACGGTTCCAATAGTGATGAGGTCTTCACAAGTTTTCTTGTCAGGTCATCATGCATTCAGCCCAGGTCCTCAATACTAAAACCTTATACTACGCAATATGTTTTCATGTGTAATCGTACATCATTCTTGGCCTCATGTTTGTTATTTCAGAAAAACATTGTTAATCGAAATGTGTAAATGTACTTTGAAATTCTTAAAAATTCTATGCGAGGTTTCCATTATACCAGTATTCGAGAGATTGTCCTCTGCTGGTGTAGTCTTTTTCAAATATTTGATCTCATTTTGGTTTGCGAGCATATAATGATGCAGTACACACGCTATACACAGTAAACAACTGGAAAACCATCAACTATCAATTTTGAGACATGAGCATTGAGCAACACCGGCTGTTAAGAAACCAAAATAGATGAATTTGGTATGTTAGTAAGAATTTCGATTTATGGAAAGTATTATAGATATATACTACTATGTCCCTGTGTACCCAACACTGCAAGAACTTGATACTTATGTGCTGAACCATACAAAAGTTTGTTTGTACTGTAAACTTTCTGAGCTCATTTAGAGCTATCCTACGATCCTATTTGTGTTGAATAAAAATGAATGGTGTTTATATCGAGCTATGTTCATCAATTAAAAAGGCAAAACGAAATGAAAATTTATAGTGTTCATAGGTGTTTTGGTAACTTACGATTTATTTATATCCGATTGGAATATATGATTGATTGAATTTCAGTATAATTTTTTCTTAATAAGCAATGGTTACCTTACAAAAAAAGAAGCATACCGCCTGTTTAATAATTAGATTTTCAGTTCGAAAGTTAGGTTAAAGCTTTAGTTAATTCTCTTCACCCAATGCATACAAGTTGGTTAGTTAAAGAATGCCAATTGTTCCCCATTACCCATATGTATATAAGTAAAAAAAATATCTCTAGTAAATAGAGTAGAAGTTTGCGTACGATTTTTCTTATATTATTTTGTCTTGTTAGAACATTAGTTTATGCAACCAATCAGGCAGAAAATCAGGGGAGTTGTCTATTGAATGAACATATAAACTTAGATCGTAAGGCAACTTTGGTCACAGATGTCTGATAATTTAATTGGTAAAATATTTGTCAGAAGTACAAAAGATGAGGTATTACCCAAATATGGGTGAAATTTACTCGGACCGAACAAGACTCTTTTGGTGGTAGTTCATAGTGGACCCAAGGAAAAATTTAGTGAGAGCACAACTTAATATTAGATACTGAAAAAATCCAATACAAAAAATATATATACAAAATTATTATTAAAAGTATATCGGAAATTATAGTGTTTTTTGAACGAACCTAGTGCCCTCATGCGGTCTGGGTCCACCATTCTGTAGTTGTAATCATTGTTAGTTTGAAAAAATCATACCCCAAACTTTAAGTTAAACATCAAAATCTTAAGCTTGAAGCTGCAAAAAGGTTGGACTTTAGAGCCTGAAAACAGGGCAGGTAAAAATTTGACTATGTTGATTGATAATGAGTGATGACTAATGACTACTACTAGCCACATTCAACAGTTTACATTTGTTGGGCAATTATGGAGAGAAATAATTCTTAACTTAACAAAGAAGATATACCTATAATATTTGTTACAACTAGTTTTAGCTACTAGGACAAGCAATCTTATTGTGTTGTGAGAAAATTGGAGATTTGGAATTGGAACTAGATCCTACTTCAACTGTATGTGAAAGGCCTGTTGGTGTTGGAGTAGAAGCTTCAGATGATGGTCGTGTACCGGAGTGCCCTTGTCGGATATCCTCCACCATTTTGACCACCTCCCACATCTTAGGTCTTTTCTCCGAGACTCGCTCGGTACAACTCATGCTTAGTTGGAGCATTGCCACCATCTCTTCTTCTATGTTTGGGTACCTCAAGAGCGCTACATCGAACACTTCAGCTGTCCACTCTTCTCTGACCACGGAATACACCCATTTCACTAGGTGCATACCTTCACCTAGAGGCATTTTTCCTGTGAGAAGTTCTAGTAGTAGGACTCCGAAGCTGTAGACATCGGAATCTTGGGTGGCTTTACGAGGATCTGTGACTTCTGGGGCTCGGTACCCTACTGTTCGTTGGATTGGTGGGGCCACGGGTGTGACTATGGTTGCTAACCCTAGGTCGGATACGCAACCATAGTTTTGAGTGTTGAGGAAAATGTTTGAGGATTTTATGTTTCCATGGACTAGTCTTCCGCCATTTTGAGAATGGATGTGAGCAAGGCCTCTTGCTGCACCGATGGCGATTGTTAGCCGGGTTTCCCAATCCAATGGAGGTCGCTTTTCTCTTTTTCCTGCGCAGTAAAATAAAAACTTCCTTGTTGAAACAATATTCGTAATCATAAACCAAAAGTGAAATAAACAATGATAAAATCACATACCATGTAGCATGGTTGATAAACTTCCGTGCCTGAAATAGTCGTAAACCATGAGCTTCTCATCTTTCGAAAAATAGTATGCCCTTAATGCAGCCACATTCTCGTGTTTAATATTACCAACAATCTCCATTTGTTGCTCGAATTCTCGCCTCCCTACATTCACTTCTTTGAGCCTCTTTACAACCACAATGTTAGTATCCTCAAGGGTGGCCTTGTATGTTGTTCCAAAAGTTCCCTTACCAAGAACCTCAGCCGAAGCCCTTAGAAGATCCTCCAAGTTAAATGCCAATTTAGACCCCTCAAAAAACATGATCCTTGCGCTCTTCTCTTCCCTGCTTTCTGTTGGGAACCTCTTAAAAGTGGAGAATTTCTCCTTGGTTTGTGCCTCCGAGTCACTGTTTCGGTCCTTGTTTTTCTTTTTCGAAAACAGAAAAAGCATGCAAAGGGCGATCATAACAAACAAAACAGCAGCACCACCAATTATAATCCCCAATACTGCTGTCTGACTGATCTTCTTGGCCTTGTGGCTAGGGCTGTCCGATGGAAGTGATGAAGGTTTCAGGGGAATAGAAACCGCTCTCAAGGAAACATCATTGCCGGAGAATGATGAGCTCGGAAACCTAAGAAGGGAATTAGGAACATTCCCACTCAAATGGTTGTAGGATAAGTTCAAATACCTCAAACTTGGGATACCCAAATCAGGAATTTGACCAGAAAGTGAGTTACTTGAAAGATCAAGAGTAGTAATATGGGTTAAATTGGAGAATGAAATAGGTATAGTTCCATTAAAGTTATTATTAGATAAATCTAGTACCACAAGATTTGGCCAAACAGAGAAATTCAATGGTAGAGTACCAGAAAATTTGTTGTATTGAAGATACAAAGAAGTCAAGTTACCTAACTTGGAAAAATCAGATGGAAATACACTTGAAATCTCATTATTTCTAAGGCTAAGTGTTTGAAGCGCAGAAAGGCGGCTAAGAGTGTCAGGAGGAAGGAAACCTCGGATTCCAACTCCCGGCAACCGGAGAGCAACCACCCTTGTTTGACCATCATTACAGGTCACACCGGTCCAATTAGTGCACAAGGGTTTGTTTGGATCCCAGTTCAAAGACCGCGAAATGGAAGTGTTTTGGAGGAAATCAAGCAAGGCTTGTTTGTCTTGCAATGGCTCACCATATACGTGAACCAAACACAACCCAAAGAAGATCATTGATTTAAATGAAAATCCAAACCTGCCCATTTGATCTTCTTTTTTCTCAAATGGGAATCCAAAACTCGGGTTTTCTACACTAATTGCTTGTTTTTTTTTCTGAGATTTTTGGGTAAAACCTAGAAAAGAGAAGAAAAATTAACATTAAAGTAGTAGTTAATACATATGTTATGCATGAAAAAGTAAAATGTTGTAGTAATAAGTTCAATGGTCCATTTTTGCAGAAACTACAGAGAAATGTAAGCAAAATCAGGTACGTTACAGGAAGTAAATTTTTTGTCCAGCATTCTTTATCAAAAATACCAAGTTAGGTGACTTGTTTGGTTTCCTAGGAATTATGTAACTTGATCATACAGAAAGGTCTAATCTTTTAGCAGAAAAAGAGGCAAAAGTTGCAATCTTTCCGGGAAAACAAACAAAGAAATACAAATGGACTCTAGAACAATATTTCATTTCCCCAGGGCCATACAACAACTTCTACGTATGTGGCGTTTGGGGTCGGCTGTACTCAACCTTACCTCTAGTGATAACTAAAAGGTTGTTTTCAATTGACCCTTGGTGACAAACATATCTTAACTTCTCTTATTGATATGATTTAATGAGTCATTTTGATATACTTCATTATAATCCGAAAACAAAAAATAATAGGGTAGACATATGGGTGTTTAGGAAATTGGCTTATTGAGCAATTTTAGCTTATTTTGATATAAATAGAGGGTTGGGTGGTCAAACTAGCTAATGCTAGTGTTTGGTAAATTAGCTGGTTCAAACAGCTTATTGATATGAATAAGCTGTTTTAAACAAGCTGCTTATAGCAGCGGGTTTAAAATCAGCTGATCAAAAACCAGTTAATAAATTTCAGCTAGTCAAATCAACCACTGTAATCAGCTATCAGCTACCAACTACTAGCTATAAGCCATTTGCCAAACACCCTCGTAAACATAAATAAATAAACTGGCTCATTGATAATGATCAAATGACAGGAAGAATACAACAAAGCGATCTCATTTCATATTTCATGTTACTTTCTCTCTCTAAAAAGTTGAACTGCAGGAGAAAGCAGTAGTTGATTTTAGTGAAAGAATTCCAGTATTCCAAGATCAAACAGCAAAGTTCCAAATTTTACAGTTTCAGAAAATGGGTATGTTATGAAACAGAGACTCAACCACAAGGATCATACTATCATAATGCAAAAATACAGTAATGGAAACCATGATATGGTTGTCATACCTGACTTAAAGCATGAAATATCGCTTGAAGCGGTTTAAAACACGCCTTTTTTCACCTTTACTATGCAGGTGATACCTGTACAGTAAATTTAAAAACCTCGACAGAACGGCCTATATGGTACGATCTTATTTTTGCACTAGGAAAAAAATGATTCTGACTTCTGATTCACTTCTCACAACTCAGCAGCAGAAAAAAGTGCTTTCTCTCTCTAGAAAACGCAACTGCAGGTGTAGAAAGAAGACAAATTTGACAGAAAAGTTCCAAACTTTAACAATATCACAAAATGGGTATGTACCAGAAATTCAACTGTTGGAATAAATCTAACTTAAATTCTCTGAATTCATCAACAAAAGACAGTTTCAGAAAATGGGTATGTACCAGAAATTCAACTACAGGGATGGTTCTGGTTCACTTTTCTGAACTGATCAGCAAAAAACAGAGCTTTCTCTCTCTAAAAAAACTTGAACTGCTGGTGTAGAAGTAGTTGAGTTTAGTTAGAGAAAGACAATTGAACATCAAAGTTTCAAACTTTTTACAGTTCTAGAAAACGGGTATGTGCCAGAAATTCAATTGCTGGAAAAAGTCTGACTTAATTCTCTGAATTCATCAGCAGAAAACAGAGAAATGATGAATGAACATGTGAAAGAGAATATATGATCAATTGCTTGTAAAAGGGAAAGTCATGAATAGAGAGATAAAGTCAGCTTGTTGAAAAATAAATATTTTCTCAATTTTAATTTACTTGCAACACATGAGATTACTACATTATTTATTTATTACTTTTAGTTTGCAATTAGTTTTTAATCTATAAGTTAAAATATAATTAAGTGAGATAGTGTTTGATTCGTCTCAAAACAAAGATTGTTAATATCCAATTTTTATAATTTTTTATTATACATAATTTGAAATATTTAAATTGAATTAGTGTATTGAACGATGTGAAAAAGTAAATGTTGAAACTAATTTAAAACGGAGGAAATATGTTGATGACGATGAATCATTAAGGAAAATTAAAAGAAATAAATTGAATGTGATGACAAATTTTAGGTAAATATTATGTTATTTGGTAAATGGTTGATAGCTGAAAACTAGTATAAATTATTTTTAAATTGATTGATTTAACTATGGTTTGAGCGGCTGAATTTGAACACGCTATTAGGAGTATCTGGTTTAAAAATAGCTAATTTATAAGAACAAACTATTTTAAGAATTGATTTTTTCAAACACTAGCAACAGATGATTTGGCCCATCTAATATCATTGTGTGTGAAGATAAGCTAAAAGTGTTTAATAAGTTATTTTAGTATACACCCTATTATTATATGGGTTTGGTTGGACTAATTTGATGAAATTACAATTATGATTAGTTAGAATAATGAGAAAGATATGGAGGGAAGATGAGGAAGATTGATGTGGGGACAAAAATGAGACAACCAATGAAAAATGGAAATCTATGCTTCTTGCTTGCTTTTCAATAAGAGCAATATATTTACTTAACTCATTGCTTTGGTCCTCATCTTAGAATTCTTTTTGGGGAAACTTATTTCTTGGTGATTGGTGCTATGAATGCCTTGTAAGCAACCCTGATTTTTCCATTTTTTGACCATTTTGTTTGGACTAAATGTGGGAATTTTAAGGTGGGATTATTGTGAACCATTTTGTTTGGACTAAATGTGGGAATTTTAAGGTGGGATTGTGGGGAAATTTGAAAAAAATAAGACGTTTTAATGACTTTTTTCAAAATAAGTTTTGTTCAAACTTTATTCCCAAAATAAGTGTCCTTGGCTCCAAAGTTAGGCTTGGTGTATACTCGCTCTTACTAACAGCGAATTAAAACAAATGTTAAAAAAGTTAGTCAAGGGTGAAGTCGTTGTTACTAACAGCGATTTAAGGGTTGACCGGTCAACTGTGAAGTCGCTGTTAGTAACAGCGACTTTAGGCGTGCTTAAATACAGCAGTCTTCTTCCTCTTTCCTCATTTCACTTTACTTCGTTTGAGAGCCCTAATAACCCATGCCTAAAGTCGCTGTTACTTTACAGTTGACCAGTCAACCCTTAAGTCGCTATTAGTAACAGCGACTTCACCCTTGACTAATTTTTTGACCATTTGTTTAAATTCGCTATTAATAAGAGTGAGTATACACTAAGTCTAGCTTTGGAGCCAAAGACGCTTATTTTGGGAATTAATTTTGAATGAAGCTTGATTTTTGAAAAAAGTCATTAAATTGTCTTTTTTATTTCAAATTTTCGGATTATGGTTGGTTAAGTTGGTAAGGTATTTGATTTTTATTTTCTCCGGATATGGAATTCTAATGAGCCACAACCTTTTGGGCTATACCAAAGTGGGCTACTCACCTAGCGGGTCATGCCTTGTACATTAATGGGTTGTATTGTATAATCACGTCGTATTTGTGGGTCTTGTGTCGTGTTAATCGCAAAAAGATACTAAACATGGTGCGCTTTTGAAGATGCTACACATTATTGTAAATAGATACTATTTACAACACAAAATCTTGATTTGTTCTTTGTTGTTTTTTATGTTTTGTGGGTAGTACCATAACAAATGAATTAGTGGGATGAAAGTGATGAATACAAGGGAACCTAAATTATTTAGGCCTTATGTAAGGTTTTGCAAGAGTTTACTACATGATAGTACTATTTTATTTGAGTGTGTTAGATTTTAGATTTGATGTTTTGTCCCGGTTATTTTTGGACGTTATATATACAATATATTTTAAATATTTAGAAAATATGAGATTGTTTTTAAATTAAATTGTATTAAATTTGAATTTGACTTAAAAATAAACTTTGACCTTTATAGCTAGTCAAATGAAATTCTTTTTAGTAATGTACTATGTTGTTTGATAAATAATTGTTGATCGTTAGTTGTTAGTTTTTTAGTAGGCTTGTTTGACCAAATGAAAATGTTAACAAGTTTTTGCTAACTTAAATTAACTGGATAAGCCAACTATTTAGAGAGTCATTTGATAAAATTAGGTAATAATTGTTGGTTGTTTATAAAAGAAAGTGTAACAATCCAAAAGTCATTTATCATACTTATATGGCCAGCTCGATATACTCATGATGGGTAAACCACTTTATATACTCCATAAATCTTCGCAAATATAATTTTATATCTAATTTTGTTTAAACTTTAAACCATACAGTGTAATAAAATTAAATTAATATCCTTAATTATTTGTCAATAGTATTTATAAAAATATACATAATTAATATAAAATAGTACATTGTATATATAAGGCGGACAACTATGAGGTGGGGCGAATGGGTATGGGGTGGGTGGGTACCTTATACCTACCACCCCACCCATGCACTACTCATGGCAGAGAGAATTTTTCAAAGTCATATTTATCTATTACTCACTACCTACAGATTTTGTACTGATATTCACCCCAATTGAATGAATGTGGAGCGGCATTCGTATAATTTGTTCATTTGTCATGCTTAATAGAGCGCTTCAGATGAATTTTGAACATTAGAATGCAAAATATGAAACACTCAAATATTTACCGAGGTCACTCAATTAGGGCTACCCACTCTTAGTGACCTTCTTGTATTGATGATGATCTCAATTTGGGATAGAGACAGAGTAATACATGAATCATAATACTCATTAGTATAATCACTGAGAAGATTATTTGAATGATAAATGTAGAAATTATAATGACGACAAATTAATCATGAAATTAATATAAATATTTTTAATGGACGATTTTATCCACTTTAGAACCTTCAATTGGACGCTAAAATCCATAAAACACGGATTTTCAGCGCTATGAAAAAAGTCAACGCATACACCATTAGTATCAATTTAGGTAAATGCAATTTATATGATTTGCCGTAATTCCAAATGTAATTCTAAATTTTTTTCGATTAGTGTTAAATAAATTGCTAAAATAATTATAAAAAATTGGAAAAGGATCAAGTCATACAACACCTGCGATCACACCTAGGTACAGTCACACAAAACATGCGACTACGTCTAAGGTATTTTTTTAAAGTGACTTCAAATTTTAATTAAAAATTCGATAATCTGAATTAAAAATTATAATCCATTTTAAAAAGAATCGATAAATTTAAGTAAATTTTTTAAAATTTGCATAAAAATAGCTATCTCGACACTTTTAATGTTGAAGTCACTTTATATTATTCTGTTGCACAGATAATTAGTTGAAAACTTTTAGTTTAGAAAAGCTACCAAGATAATATAAAGTCTAGAGACAAAAAAGTCAAAAGGGATGACGTAGCAATAAAAAATGTGATGACATTTATCAAAGCCGTAAAAGAAAATCACTTTTAAAATGCGAAATTAATACAGCGAATGAAGAAATATAACAATAAATAATTAGAGTGGCGCAGCGAAAGCGTGGTGAATCCATAACCCACGGGTTCCAGGATCAAACTTGGCTCTGATACGCTTTAATACTTATAATCATTCTTGTATATATTTAACTATGTTAATATTTATATCATTACTATTATATATGCCCGTGCAACATAATAAATAACACAAAAGATTATTAGTTTATTACTAACTTGTAAAAACTTCAAATGGAATACTTTCATTAAATTAATTCATATAAACTCTTTAAAGCTAATACTCCCTCCGTTCCTATTTGTTTTTCCACTTTGGGTATTTCACGGGAATTAAGAAAATTAGAATCTTTGGTGGTAGTGGGTATTATTTTAATATGTAATAGTGAGAAGTAATGATTGTATTGGAATAATGAGAGAGAAATTAATTGTAGATATAATTAAATAATCAAAAAAAATCTGATTTTATTGTAGAGAGAGAAATTACATGGAGGGAAAGTAACCACTTTTCAAATTGGGAAAGTTTACATTTTTGTTTCTAAAAAAAAAGGAGGGAAATGTAATCACAAAACTGAAATGATCATTGTACAATCTCCAAATGAATTACTGTCTGAATTGCATTGGACAAATTAGAAATACATGGATTACTAAAATGAATAATTACAAGTACAATCTCCAAAAAAAATGACCTTACAAATTCCTAATCATCTTATTTAAGCTGCTGATCTGCTGATTGAAGCATAAAAATCAAAACAGCAGCCTCACAGTACATGGATTACTTTCCAGCAACCCAAACAGCCACCATATTATTATCCAGCCACTATATTAACCCAAACAGCAGCCTCATAGTACCAAAAACAACTGTCCAGCAACCTCATTTGCATCATTAGCCTTGTAATGGCTTCAAACGATGAAGATGAGGTAGAGGGGGCTTGGTATTTTGGATCAAATGTATACCATTCACAGTCAAGCTCCAGTTCTGATGAGGAACCACAAGAAATTGATGCACAACAAATAGAACAGCAAGATCAACGTAAAACAAGGCTTACGAACGAGTTGAGGCATCTCATTTTACATGAAATGTTGTCACTTAAAGTAAGTGACTCACTCCCACATGGTACATTCGTACGAATAGCAAACAAATACGGTTACACACCAAGATCAATTCGAAACTTATGGAAACGTGCAATTGAAACCAAAGAAGAAAACAAGCCTTATGTTGTCGATTCAAAGTACAAGAATTGTGGAAGAAAAAGAGTTCAAGTGCCACCAAACGTACTTGAATCAAAACCAATGGGTGAATGTACATGCATAAGAGATGTTGCAACATGCTTAGACTTGGCACCAACAACGGTTTGGCGATTGATACGAAGGGGGAGATTAAAGCACATTCAAATCCATTACACCCTTATTTAACAGATGCAAACAAGGCAAGAAGGGTTGAGTGGATTTTAAGTCTCATTCAAGAAGATACAATTCATCATCATCTAATGTATAAAGGTATGTATGACTTCATACATATTGATGAAAAATGGTTTTACTTAACCAAGAAGACACAAAGAGTTTATCTAGCACACAAAGAAAATATTCCATATAGGGCGGGAAAGTCATCAAAATTCATTCCAAAAGCCATGTTCTTAGGGGCGGTTGCAAGGCCTAGATGGAATCAATATGGCCAATGCATATTTGATGGGAAAATCGGAATTTTCCCTTTCATAAGTAGGGTTGCAGCACAAAGAAATTCAATTAACCGTCCAAGGGGGTCTATAGAAATTAAACCAACTGACTCGGTTACTCAGGAAGTTTATAGGAGCATGCTCATTGAACAATTAATTCCAGCAATTCTTAGAAAATGGCCAAGTGATGGTCCATCGATAATTTTCATCCAACAAGATAATGCAAGGGTTCACATAACAAATGATGATCCAATTTGGCAACAAAACAACAGGCAAGGGGGCTTAACATTCATTCTAACTCAACAACCACCAAATAGTCCCGATTGTAATATTCTAGATTTGGGTTTTTTTAGGAGCATACAATCACTTATGCATAAGAAAATGCCAAAGAACATGAATGAGTTAATAAAAGCAGTGGAAGATGCATTCGAAGAGTTACATCCAAAGACTTTAACCAATGTATGGATTTCATTACAACACAACTTAAATGAAATCCTAAAGGTTAAAGGGTCTAATGACTATGTTTAGCCACACCTAGGGAAGAAAGTTCAAGAAGACAATGGAAGGTTACGAATACAAGTGCGAGTACCATCACAATTGGTTAGGGAATGTGTACGTTTCCTTAACCCAAGCACAAATCAGCAAGGCACACAAACAGAAAATGAAGATGTTGCACAACATAATCAACAAATACTTGAAGCATATGATGAAGCAGTGGAAGAATCTCAAAGATGATTATAAATTACAGCCCCTCAGTTTATTTTTTATCATCATCAAAATTGTTTCTATAAAACTTAGGAGCAACTAATTATGAAATCAACATCAAAATGGAAATTTAAGGTCATGCATATGTATTTACGTCATTATATAATGATCATTTCAGTTTTTTTGCCCCCTGATTCATCATTGAGGTCTTTGAACCTCTCAGCTTTTTAAAATTTCAACAAGAAATGACGCAAATTACTGTACATGAAAAAAAATATCATATGATGTGTCGATTATACACAATTGCTACTCAACCAAGTAATTATAGATAATTTTTCAGATTTTAAGTCAAGTAATTGCATAAACACATCACAGGGGTTTAAAAAAAAATTTCAAGAACAGACTTCCAAAAAAAATAAGACGAAATCAAAAAGGTTCAGAAAAAATCCAACATCAAACATCACAAAATCAAACAAATCCAACAACAAAGATCACCAGCACTTATCATGAGTGTACAATTAAAAGGAAATTCAAGAAAGAATTACATAATTCACGTGCGTTTTTTAGGGTTTTTTTTATCCCTTGAAGCAATAACTTCCTCAGGAGTGTCAGGGACAACCAAATTAACTTGGTCTTCATAAATCTTAGATGGAGTTGAAGGATTAACATGAGATGGAGACCCCAAATAATACTCAAGAACACTTTGTGGTAATTTTTCTTCAACATTAGGAGAAGGGGTAGAATCACGAAACCTTAATGTAGCATCATCCTCCATCGCCTTTTGATATGCCTCAAGATCTTTTTTAGTCCATTTAAGAATTTCATTTGAATAAGAGTGTGACCTTCCATTTATGGAACAAGAACAAAATTCTCCACGGTCACACAAACCGTCATAAAGGTATGATGGTATGGTCGAATCACTCTTAGATTCGACGGTTGTCATGGACAAACAAAAGCTTCAAACAGTAACAATGGAAGTCGAAGAAGAAAGCAAAACAGAGGGCTTGAAAAAATCAAACTCAACCAAAATTCACAAAATGAACATCAAAATGAAGACCAAATTCCGATCTACATTTTAATGCAGTAAAAATGGAGTAAAAATGAGGAATGAACAGGGGATAAAAGCTAAGAAAGCCATGGAAGAAACTCAAGGAAGAGAGAGAAAGCAACGGCTTCTTTTGGGGAGAGGAAGCAAAATATAATGATGAAGTTAAATGAGACTGCACACAAACCGTCATAATAAAAGAATCCAAGTAATAAAATAAAATTATTTAGGGTAAAAGAGGGTATTTGAGGGGTATAAATGGGAAAAAAAATTTCCAAAAATGGAAAGTATTCTAAAGTGGAAAAACTTATGGAACTACCCGTTTTAGTAATGTGGAAAAACAAAAAGGAACGGAGGGAGTATCAATTTGTAAAAAAAATGAACAATTTAATTAATATCATCGAATTTTTGAATTAATCATAATAGGCAAAAAAAAAAGAAATAAATCAATTAATGAATATCATAGAAAATAAAAAAATCAATTAATGGGTATCATAAAAATAGAAATAAAAATAGGAATAAATCAATTACAAATTCTTGTGAGTGACGGTCTCTTTGAGAGATTATTTTTAATTCGGCCGGCCTATCATATATTTTTTGAAATATTGTAAGTAGGCATTAAAAATGATGTAAGTAGGCATTTAAGATATTTTGAGTAGACATTAAGGATATAGAGTATACGGTAAATAGACATTAAGGATAATATAAATATGCATTAACTTTTAATGGGTTGGGCTTGAGTTGGGCTTGAGAGACGTCTCTCATAGAGACGGCCTCTCAAGAGACTTGCTGATCAATCAATTAGCATGTTGGGCCCATAACACATAAATAAACCAATAACCCAATCAATATAGAAATTCTTGTATGAGGAGCTGATAAAAATAATATTTATATTCAGCTAGCAGCTAACACAAATTAGTGTGAAAGATCGTTTTTTAAAGAGAAGATTTTAATTGGGCCAGCCCATTAGATTTTTTAAAAATAAAAAAATAAAAAATGTAGTGTAACTACACGCTTACTCGATAGAGTTTTAGAATATCTCAAGTAGGCATTTAGGATACATCAAGTTGGGGTTCACAGTATGTCAAGTAAGTGTTTTAAATATGTTGAAGTTGTCAAGTAGGTGTTATGTGCCGTAAGTGTTTAAATTTATTGTAAGGGTTTAGGTTATGTGCAGTAGGTGTTTAGGTTATTTGCTCTAGGTGTATTTGTTATGTGTTGTATGTGTTTAGGTTATTTGTTGTATGTATTTATGTTATGTGCTGTAGGAGTTCATGTTAGGTGTTTAGATTATTTGATGTAGGAGTTTATGTTAGGTGTTTAGATTATTTAGTGTAAGAGTTTATGTTATGTATACCTACTAAAAATTAAAGTAGGTGTTTTGTGAACTACGTGCACATAGTAAGTGTTATACTAACTCCTATTCACCTTAAGAGTCTCATTTGACTTTTCACGAATTTTAAGGAGAATCAAAAGTGGAACCCCTAAGTAGGGGTGTCAAACAGGTCGGGTTGGGTCATTTTCAGGTTCGGGTCATATATAAATGGGTCAATATACCCTTGACCTGAACCCGACCCATTTAATTAAATGGGTCAAAAATTGAAACCCCGACCTGATCTGTAGCAGGTCGGGTCAACCTGCTAATGACCCATTTAACCTGCTTTTTTTCCAGGTCTATATTTCAGGTCATTTGACTCATTTGACCCATATATTATATTCAACCATTAATGGAGTTAAAATAGAAACAAGAAAAAATCGAGTTGAAATTCTGAACATTGTAAAACACTGTAAAAACTTTCAGCCATTGATGGAGTTAAGAATCGAACACAGAAATCAGAAAATAAAAAACATGAAAATAAGAACAAGAAAAAAATCAAAGAACATATGAATCACACAAAAAAAAAAAAAAAAAAAAAGAGAAAGAGAAGCTGATTGAATACCCGGCAAAGTGCTAAAAGATCAGGTAGATTAAATTGAAGATCAGTTAGATTGAACTGAAAAATCAAAAAAAATCGAACACAATCCAAATCAGAAAAAATCGATCAAAAAAAAAATCAGAAAAATGGGAAAACAAAGAAATAATTCTTACCTTGGTGCCGCCATAGAGAAGAGGGAAGGAGAAGGCGCACTCCGAAGTCGCACAGAGAAGCAGGAGACTGGAAAGTGGAGAGGAATTGAGGAAGAAGGCGCCGCAAATATGGGTTAAATGGCACCACAGAGAAGAGGAATTGAGGAAGAGGGAAGGAGAGGAATTTAGGGTTTTCCACGGGTCAAATGAGTATATGACTCATATACCAGTAAATGGTAAATCACAATGGCGCTGCACTCTTTATTCATTATTTCTTTATGACTTTTTTTAAAATTTTCAATGGGTAAATAAATGGGTTAAATATGGGTCGACCTAACCTGAATGACCCATTTAATAAATGGGTTAAACAGGTTTTTTTCGGGTTTAAAAATTCAACCTGAACCTAACCCATTTAATAAACAGATCAGGTCGGGTTGACCCATTTAATTAATTGGGTCAAAAATCTAAACCCAAAACCGCTAATTTCGGGTCGGTTTCAGATCAGGTTGGCAGGTCGGGTCAGCTTTTGCCAGCCCTACCCCTAAGGGTAAGAAAGAGAGTGGTATTATGGGTTTTTAATGTAAGGGAGGAAAATTAGTATGAATAATGGAGGGTATAATTGAAAATAGGATAAAGCTACTAAAGGCATAAAAGTCAAAAACCCATACCAAAAATAGAAATGGGACAATTAAAGTGACTTGACCATAAAAGGAAATAGGACACATAAGCTGAATAGGAGGGAGTAATAAATTAGGCTGTGCTTCAGGAGCCGTCTTTCAAAGAGACGGTCTCTAAAAGGGACTTACTATTCAGTTAATATTGCATTATATATAAGATGTAATAAAGGAGCTTCTGTTAATGTTTGCCTTGATAATAGTTTTCAAAAGATCAAGAGTAAGCTTGAATAGCTTCATAAAATTCTCATTTTCACTTTAAGTTTTATGTTAAGAGATCAAAGAGAAGCTTTTCCAGTTACGAATTCATAATATAATCACGGGTCAATCCAAAACAACCCTTTTGTTAAGAAAAGATTAAGCTTGAATGACTTCAGTCTTCTCATTTAGCCGCCAAGTTTGATGTTAGAGATCCGACAGATGTTTTAGGGTAGTTACGATCTCATTGTAAGATCAATGATCATTCGGACACAATCCTTTGTTATTACAAAGATAACGTTGCATTCATCCAACACTTCTAAATCTCGCTTACGCAAGATCTAATTGGCGCAGGGTAATGGCATTTTGTTGTTGCTGTACTGTACTCTTTCATTGTACTGTGTCCCAGGAGATGCAATCTGAAAAGAGGAACAAAATCTACAAAGGAGCATCGAGCGATCTCATCTACATCAACTATAAGCTCAAGTTCGGAAAACCTCAGAACCAAATATTTCGACATGAATCCGATACAGCTCAATGAAATTGATGACTTCTGTATGGGTGGAATAAATCGAGACCCTGAATCGAACACAGTGGCTTGATCGTTTCGGGTCATCAGCACAAGATGCTAGTGACTTGAATACAATTCAAATTAGTGATTTAGTGCCAAGTTTTTCGGCGCAAACAACTTTAGATTGTGACTATGAATCTAAAACCCTTCTATAATGTAGAACAATACATATCAATTGTGTTACTCATGATATAACATTGATTTCTCAACATGAAATCATCATATCATCATGATCACACTCAGTGTTTCCAATCAGGGTCTAGGTGAGGAATGACAACAAACCATACTCATAAAAAGGATGCGGCCAAATAGTCTCTTAGCTCGACAACACAAGACCAAAAAAGGACACGACAATGCAAGAAAAAAATCAATGCTAATAACGTAACCAAAGAAATATAAATGCAATCATATTATCCAATAAAATGTAGCTAATACAATGATAGTTAAGATCAACTTCAGGTGAACTCAAAAACTGAACAAATTTAAGATTAACTAATCTCAAATTCCATTCATATTATCCAAAATGAAATGGAAAAATGATACAAACTTTCTTCCGAGTTTCACAGAACAAATTATGAAATCAAACATCGTCACCTGAACCGCCACTCGATTCAAGGGCAGCCATTTCAGCCATCATTTTCTGTCTATTCTGCATTTGCCTCTCTACAGCAACCATATAAAAACCTGCATGATTTCAAATAAAGGGGAAAATCCGGAAAAGATCAATATTCAATACTCGTAAAGTGAAAAATTGATTGAAACTTAAAAAATATGAAGATTTTAGTGGAAATATATTACCAATAGCACTTCCGATGGCACAAACCCAAAGAACCCTTGACGACCATTTATCAGGAATTGTTCCTCTCGTCATCCTTTCTGCAGATAACTATGAAACTAAGATTCAACTGCAAATAATTTTGACTACTTCAATAAATTCACAGTATTTCTAACCCAAAAATGCATCAAATATCTCAGTGGAAAGCTAATCACAAAGGCACCAAAGATCACCGTACTGCTACTAAAAAGTTTGTAGATTTCGGAGCTAGGGTTTTGATTTTCAGATTATTCAATTGAGTTAAATTATTAAGCAGAGATAGACAGAAATGGAAATTAAGAATACCTTTTTCGTGTTTAGGAGAGTGAACTTCAAATGTGATTTGGGAAATGTCCTCTTTTCTTCACGGAGAGGTTTAGGGCTCATAAACTATTAAGAAATTAATTTGATATTTGATTTATTGTGACAATAACTTCAAAAATAAATAAATAAATTTGTGATCATAATTTCTAAAAGTCGAAAATTTTGAAATTATTTTTAACAAATGATTTTTGTTGTTTCCTAGTCATGACTCCATTATTCGCACAATAACTATTTATATAAGTTTTGTGGATAACAGATCAAATAAAATTGCTTAAATTCCTAGCTATTTAGTTATATACATTGAAATTTATAAGGCTCTCAACAATTTTATAAGTAAAAAAACCCATCCACTAGCAACTTAATAATAATATTAGCTCGACTAATTATCTAGCTTTGGCTAATTTATCATGAATCATCATCGAATACAATAAATGAATTTGTATTATGTGAACAACAATTAAGTTATTTCTTTATTTATAGAGAGAATTTGTAAAAATTAAGTCTGTTTCAAATGAGCGTATATACAACTTTTATCAATTAAAGTTCCAATTTTAATTCTCATTCTTCTTCTTTTTTTCTAGCCCCTTCTTCCCCGTCTTCCTTATGGACTATGGCCTATACTAAAAAATATGTAATATGTGTAGTTTTATATACTCTTTTGTGAAGCATTAAACCCCTATTTTTACCACGATAAAAAAACCCTAATTTTATTTTTTTTCTAATTAAAACGCGCAAGTTGTCAGTATTTTTGCAAATTTGTTGTTTATTGCGTCATTATTTTGGAGTAAATTTACTTTTCTAATTCACCATCTTTGTTTTCTCTGGCTCGCAAAACTAGACAAATAGTATTGCAAATTGCAATTGAGATTGAAATAGGTAACCTGAGGAAAGGAAAACAATGGAGTATGATTACAATTCAAACAGGCATAGATCTGGTGCATCCTCCTTTGATCCTCACATCCCCATGTACCAAAAGCTTTCTTCTTCTCAGCAACCCCATGTTTCTTCATCTTCTTTCTATCCTAAAATTGGTCAGTCTCAAACCGGTCAGCCTATCCATCCTCCTGCCCGTGCTCCTCCTTTTCCCCCTTCTTCGGCCCCTTCTTGTAAGTCTCTCTTTTTGAATTTTCTAATTTGGGTTTTGTTTGTTTTGTTCGAAAACTAACCCAATATCATATGGGATTTTCTGGATTTCTGATTTTTCACTCTAAATCTTTGATCTTTTGATTTTGATCTTGTTTATTACCTTGTTCTTGATTTGATGGGTGGAATTATGCTTCAGATTTTGGAGAATGATAATCACTGGTAAATTTAGGATACTAGTATAAAGTCTGTGCGTTGAACCAAACCAAGTCGGGTGTATATTACATAATTCAATATTAACAAGGTTTTCAATCAAATGACCCGGGCCTATATTCTCCTTGATTATAATTGTTTGTGGGCTTTGATTATCATATGTGGCTATTGTAAAATTTTGTAAGGTTTCTAGATGTGTGTTGTACCAATTATATATGTTACATAATTCAATATTAATAACATTTTTAATCAAATGACTCGGGCTTAGATTCTCCTTGATGGCAATTGTTTGTGGGTTTGATTATCATACTTGATTGTAAAATTTCGTGATCATGCTTATGGATACATTGATAGTGTCATTTTTGTGCTTGTGTATTATAGGTAGATTATTCAACTGTAGCATATAGATTTTATTGGCTTCTTGAGCAGCTGTTGATTTTTTGAAAAATTTGCTTCACCAAAATTTCCGCTCATGATATCATTGTTTTAAAGAAGAATTCTTGTGGACGATTGATGAAATTGATATACTGGTTTATGCAGTCCAATTTTTTGTATTCAGGCATTGATGATATCATTGTTTTCTCATTTCTTGGAGGTTTTTAATTTTTGCAGCTGGAACTGGCATTAGGGTTCAAATAAAGCCAGAATATAGGATCACTCCTCCTGTAAGTTCTCGCATTTAACTACACCATTGTTGTTGGGCTTGTTTGTTATGACACTTTCAATTCGAGTTTACATTTATCCTAATTATTTCCCATTAGCTCACGTCTTGTATAGCCTTAAGGCTTCCATGTGATTGCCACTTGGTGATGTTGAAGCTTATAAATGTTTCTAGGTGTATTTTCAAGAACTTATAGCACTGGTCAAAAACTCCGAATGTCGTTTAAGCTATGTGAGGCATTGCTGGTTTCTACAAAGTTGCCATTGGTCTGTAGTAGATAGTGAGAGAAAACATGAATGTTGGACAGGGTAGGAAGAGGATTGAAGGGAGGTTTTACTAAGATGCTCTATTTTACCTCAAATAACCGTGTCAGATACTCGAGTCTCTGAAACCATACATGGTTAGCACTTCATGTGTTCTACTCTGTTTAAGTCTGATCAAGGAGAAGAAAGAGGCAATCTAACATTTTAGCTAGGGTACATGAAAAAATATGGCTTTACAGAGTAACAAGGTTTAGTTAGTAACTTTAACCCGTCATTCCCTACTGCACTGGCTTCATTTTCTAACCATATGTTTTCCTACTATCTTATTTATACACAATATTTCCATTTTTCTTCTCTTGTGCCTTCAATATTATAATAAAAAACTGAAATTATATCTTTCTTTAAGAATGTTGATATGTCTATGTACTCATGTTCCTTTCGTAGTTCAAGTAAAGTAGCTTAAACTGCTCCGATGGTCATCGTTCTGTTTTAGTGATTGTTAGAATCACTTGCACGGCAATTACATGGTTATTTGTTAAGTTCCAAAGCCTATTTTGAATATGCTATAAGCAGTATTGTCTAAGCATAAAGAGCTAAAGACTAATTACTATTTACTCTGTTGATTTGTCCTTGATTCCTTTTCCTTTTGTCTTTGTTATTTCCGTGAATGACTGTTTCTCCCTATAAAAACTTTTGTACAGCCTCATATGTTACCACACATGGGAGACATTCCACGAAGTACATTTCAGTTTGATTTTGATTTAGAGAAGAAGATACTTGCTGAGGCGGAGAAGGAAAACCAGAACTGGAGCCGCTTTGCATCTGAAAATCTTCCTTCAAGAACAACGCAATCAATACCATCAGCTGTAAATTTCTGTACTCCTTTTTGATGTAATTAATGGAATGGCTGACGTGTGTTATGCTGTTCCATTTTCATGTTTGCTTTATTGCTCTAGTCACTATTTGTGCCTCTTAGAATTGCCCTTCAAATCTACGACCTCTTTTTGCTTTAATATAAAATTAAAGATCACTATTTGGCATAAAAATTTCGTTTAACGCTATGTTTGTGTCATATACTTGTTGGTTTCAACATAACTAATACCCTAACACCTGCCAATTTTCGACTGTCCTCACCTAAATGTCTTCTAATGATGTTAATATGAAAATTCTTGGTGCCCTCACCTAAAGTTCTTTCTTCATCTCTAGGTGATATATTTTTATGATCATCTATATGATTAGATTTACACGTTTACCTGGCAGAAACACTGCATAGGGTTAGATAATTTGAAATGTGCTACTTGGTAATAGGAAGCTACAACATGCTGGGCTTTTAACGTATTCTTTTGTGAGGAGATATGTATGATATAAGAAAGCACAAAATTGGGATTTTCCTTACTGGATGAGACATGGAAAGGTACTTCCTGCATTCTAGGAAGGATGCCTATTCTTTGGGGATTAAAGGGAAAAGAAGCTAAACAGTTCTTTGAAGCTTTTGCGAAATGCATTTAGTTAAATAATCTTTATTAAAGTTTACATGATGCAGAGTGTCTGCTTTATGTGGGCATGAGATTTGCTACCATTTAAAATTTCATCAATTGACTTGGGTTTTAGGTTCTAAAGATTTTACCGAAGCCATTCTTTGTAGTTTCTTTCAAACTAAAAAATTGAGTCACAGTTTTCGTGAATGCTTGTACTTCATATTGTGCATGAAGTTCCTATCTTGTTATGTTTATTTTATAGTATGTCTTTCCCACTTGCGTTCATCTGTTCTGGACCCTAAATGAATGCAATCAACTATTGTAGATCCCTGTTGTGGATCCTGTTGTTAGCAAATATGTAGCATCAGGCCTGAATCGAGAAGCAGTTCCTCTTGCAGTTGCAGCCTTTGGGGATAATCCCTCTAAGGTATGTTATGCCAGCTTTTACAATTTCCTCTAAGGTTGCAGCTTTATTACAACGCCTTTTTAATGTTTAGTTTACAACAACACTGCCAAAGTCTTAATCATAACAATATAGGGTCAAATAAATGATACAAAACATACTTAGTTCACCCATATTTATTCTAGGCAGCTTTGTCGTAGTTTAGATTGATCTGCATTGCAGTGAATGTTTGAAACTTTGACTATATTTGGCTGTTTGCCCGCTTGCTTCTTACACTTTTGATCTAGGTTCCTGCAAATTTGGGACGTAGTATCTGCTGTTTTATTCACAGATTAATTTGATTTGATTGGCTGATTCTTGTACATACTTGCTAGATGTCTGGCTAGACGAGGGGAGTTATATTAGAGGATGAAGTCTTATATTCTATGCTGAATCCTCGAGAATCTATCTTGTTCCTAGGGCTGCGTTGAGTATCTCATTTCTCAGCTGTCACAAATTTTAGAACACAAGAAAAATTTACCTCAGTTATCGTTTTAAGTTTTAACACCCTGGTCCTTTCATTTTCTTTGTTTTTCTTGGGCTTATCTTTGTAGGATTTTAAACAGTTAATCAGCGCATATGCCCATTCGGAGATCTTTATCATCTTTTTTTTAACTGGGCATTTGCAGATTCGAGATTTTGTGAAGGGCTACAACCTCCTCCGAGAAATGGGCTTCTCTTCGAACAATGTTGCTGAAGCGCTTCTCATGCATGATAATGATACAGACAAAGCTCTGGCGCATTTCTTGAATAGTTCATCATAAAAGATTTCTTGGCTTTCTATTAATTTCCAAGAATGAATTAGTCTTTGTTAACGACGACCTCTTACATTGATGTATTTAATTCAGGTTGCCGATCTAATATCGTTGGCTAAGACATCGTCTCTGTTGTTGAGTTGGTGATAGATACCACTCCTTTGGTTTTACTTGATTGATCTGGCTTGAATACCTTCAGATTGTACAGAAAAGGATCATTCAAGAATCAAGATCATTACTGTAGTCTGTATGTGTACACTTTAAACCGCATGAATGTAGAGGAACTTTGTAAGAGGAGAAAATTTGTGTTCATGCTTTTGAATTTTTATCTAAAAGCCTTTTTCTTTTTGATTACATGGTAAGCTAAGAAATGGAAGGGTTAGGTGAGAATCAAAGTCAAGATATTATCTGAAAAAGTAATATTTGCTACAATGAGATAAGATTCGATTCTCTTAAAAATCTTTTTTGGTATCGAAATGAATCTTATATTTAAGGTTGTTCGGTTTGAGGAAAAACAATTTCCTATTATTTTTCGCTTTTGGTTTAACAATGGAATTAAAATGTAAAATGTTGACAGAAAAAAGTAACTTAATTAGAGTACTTTGCAAATATTTTCTCCAAAATTCTAAATCAATTTTCCTGGGCTCTTTAATTCTTGGTCCTTTAATTTCCACAAATATCATCATTATATTCAGTGTATTCCGTTTATAGGAAACTACATTAAGGTCAGGGGAGAGAAGGAAGACAGTAATTCATACACATAAAGGAGAATGCGGTTAAAGAGTCTCTCGACTCGAGAAAGATTTTTATATGATACCGAAGTTGAACACTTTTAACTCATATTTAGCTTCGGGTTTGCAGCAGTGCCCAAATCTTTTTTCTTTACCTTAAGACATGCATAAATCATATAGCAAATAAAAATATGCAATCAATGAACATATTATCATATGATAATTTACAACAATGAACTTGGTGCACAAATCAGTTTGTAGTAGGTTGCATATCATACAAAGCCAAGGGAAACTGATTTTTCTTATTCAGAACGAACCTGCCGGAGAAGAAAGAGAAACATATGTTTAATGCTAACAACCTCAGTTTTACAACATAAACTAGACGTATGTAAAGGCTAGCTGTGGTTCAATAATCACTTGTTCTATTCATCTATTGCTACCTATCCCGATTATGTGAAGTATTATAAAAAAAGGTAACGTTAGAGCTTTGATGTGTCGTAAATAGTAATCATATAATGGACTCTAGGCATGGATCTCAAACAAATATGAGAATCTCGTCAAAGAAATCAGCATCCATCTTCAAAAGTTGCAACCAGTGAACAATACTGAAGTTCTCATGGGACTCCTGCACAAATAGCTCCTGATGCACAGAAACATGATCAGTATTTACCAATAACGAAATGATTTTACAAGACATGCACTAAATAGACAAATTTATAGTGAAAAATATAATGAAAACTACTGTGGTAACATCGAGTATTGAATGATCCAGTTTCTTAAGGTAAAACAATGAACAAATTTTACCCAAAAGAATGAACAAAGTCCTATTCAGTATTCACAGTGGATCTAGCTTTCACAAGTGATAGGGTTTAACGAAACGATAACATGAATAGATATCTGAGGAGGTTGCAAGGACTTGTACAAAACTATGTAATTTGTAAATTACAGTGATGGATAAAGTTAAGGCTGTGTTGTACCAAGAGTTCAGTAGTTAATATCAAACTAATTAAAGCATAATATTACTTGTAAAAAATGTGCGTACAGCATGTGAATGCTGAATGTGAAAAATTGTTAAAGAGCAGACCTGTAGCCCATGACGAACAACAAAACTTTCTCTCGTCGATGTGTTTGACATCAAGCCCTATAAACCAGGAGCCAACACTGACATCATCATGTGCATAAGTACGAAGATTAGACCTGCCAAGGCAATAAAATAAAAACAGATTAATGATGTAAAGTGCACAAATATAATAACAAAAGAAATGGACATAGTGAGTAAAAAAGGTTATAAAAGAGAAGATATAACAACATTGCCAAAGCCTTAATACCAACATAATGGATCGGCTCCAAAACAAATCTTTTACGAGTAGATAACAGAATTTAAATCCAGAAGCTTTAGATTTGATTCCATTTTGATGGTGATCAAAAATCACCCTGCCAGGCATCAATAAATGAAGAACATCTATCTTCACAGTAGACTCACCTATTTATAGAAACAAATTTTCCCAGCGCTTGTGATATGACAAATATTTCACCAGAAGCATGACGGAAGTACCTGTTTAAACACACGATGGTAGGAATCAGAAGGCAAATTCAAAAGACAAACTGGATAGAGCATTATTCATGAAGGTAAGGCATGAAGATCAAGTTGGGTTGGGTCATAGAAAAAAATCACGGATATTGTCGCAATTGCAGTAATGGTCGAAATGTCGGCAACTATCAGTGTTCCGACTCATTTCATGGACATCACAATAAGAATTGTTAACTTGAAAATAATCCATTTTATCATAGTAATCCAAGTTTCTAGAACATATATCATGTAATAGACCATTTAGAACCTACTACATATTAAAAAAGATTAGATGGCTAATAAATTGGAATGGCAGCTTATAGTGGCTATTACTCCATTAATTTAAATCACATGTTATGTAACAGGGTTTCACAGAACGGTAAGCTCATATGAACAGGCCATTATTCAGCTTAGCTGCCTCATTTTTATTCCATGGATGGGAATTCCTTTATGATAATGAACAAATTAATAGGAACACAGGTTCAACATAACAATATCGACATCGAATTAGGTAACATAGTTTAGTGTTGTCTCCTAAAATTTTATAACTAAGTATATATTTGGATTTGATAGCTAAAGGCGCCCAAAACACATATTCTGCTAAACAAGATACAATGGTCCACAGAGGGAACACGACCAAGTAATATCACAAACAGGTCACAATAAGTATCTTTAAAATTTTTTTTATTGAAGTAATGTAGGGGCTCCTGCTGGCTTCCTTATAAATGATGTTGCATGAGAAGGGGGAGAGGAACGCAGTTGGTGAGGCTCAAACTTGTGACCTCTAGGCTTAACACTATGTTTGGATAAGGAAGTGCATGGAAATGGAGGGAGGAGGGACTGTGTTTCCCCCATATGGATACCAATAGTGGAAAGGAATTGGCAGAAGGATCCCTTCACATTTTCAAAAAAAAAAAACTTCTCGACATAGGAAAGTTTGGAAGGAAAACACACTAATCTCCCTAGTCCCTCCCTTCTCCTCCCCTCCCCTCCCCTCCCCTCCCCTCCCCTCCCTTCCATCCCCTTCAGATCCTTTCCTTTCAAAAATGTTATTAAAATTCCAAATATGGTGCAAGTTACAACTTCAAGACCTCACCAACTACACCAAGTACTACTTGTTGCACATCACAAAAAGTACTATAAGACAAAGCAATCGCCAAATTTCTTGAAATTGAATTCCCTCATCAATTCAAAATGCAAATCAGATTCATCATGCAAAGAATTGGAGTTATTTTATGTACTTACGATTTCCCATCACCAAATTTCCACCACTCTGGCTCATACCATTTCTGGTTCCTGAAACGAAAAGCAAGAAATTAATTCTTAGATATAGTTATATAAATATATAGTATAGTTTATCTTTTATCATGCTATTGCAGTTTTACTCACGGTTCAGAGAACACTTCACCAGACTTCATACATCCCATATAAACACGAGGCTTATCCACATGAGCTGCAAGAGTATTTCCCAGGGCATCTGAAAAAAAAACAACTCTCATTCAGTCAGTTAAACTTGTCGCAAAATCTAGAGAAAGTTTCAATATACAGGAACTAGAAAATTTAACATCTTTGACAGGATAAACATCAAAACAAACAAAAATGGTCATATTTTCCATGGTTAGAACACATTATTCGTGAAACTAAGCTAAGGTTGAGAGTTCAAGTCCCTCCTTTCACTCTGTTCAACAAAACTATTGAGAAAGAAAGCTCATCCTTTACGTTTACCAACTGAAACCTCAGAAAGCACAATATAAGGAGGAAAATAGAAAATGCATTTTAATATTACAAGATCTAGGCTAAGTTGGGACTGCCTCAAAAGATCTCATGATAAAAGGTAGCAAAATTATCTTAAGGACTCCCTTTACATACTTCTCGAGAAAATTAAGTGATTCGTAACGGCATAAAGTTCAAGAATAAGTTATTCATGAATTGCAGGGATGCATGATCAAAGGTGTTAATTTGGATATTTAGTTGGGTTTCCATTATGATGTTTCAGGTATAGGTAGTTTCGGTTTTGTGTGTGCTAAATTAGCATATGCCAATTCGGTTTGATTTGACGTAAATGTCATTTCAAAGTTGAGTTGGGTGGGTTTAGGTTAGTCGGGCCCAAATTGAACAGCTCTAATACTCTATGCATGATCAATGTAGGACAAATAAATGGTCCAAGCTACGAACATAAGCATGAGATTATTGCAAGACTCAGTGAGACTGAAATTTCGTACAATAAAATGCAACTACACGGATACATTCCAAGTTTCTAACGCATGGGTGGGAGTGGATTGAAGTTGAACTTACCAATATTTACATACACATCATCATTGACCTTAGCATAGAACTCTGCTTCAAAGTTATTGGCAACATGAGCAAAGAAAAACATTGTCTTTTTTGGTAGTTGTTTAGAAGTCTCCACATGGTCATTCTGAAAACACAATGTGCAAAACATTGCAATTGTTACTTGGCAAGAAAATCTACAAAAGGTATTTAAAATATAAAAAAAATGTTAAGCTACTCCGCCTGTGCTTGGAAGTTGGAATAAGGGAAACAAATTATAAGTAATATCTATTATGGATTTATGGTTAACAATTAGAAAAGTACATTATGTTGTAAAATGGTTAAAAAGAATGATAGATCACACCCTCAAATGAGAGCAGTAGGTTCTCCTATCCCCATCTTGAAGTATTAATTTGTTTCCAGATAAGGTACCAGGTTCTTCCAGGCTTCCACCCAGATCAAAACTCCTAATATTCACCACTACCAACTCTAAATCTAGCCCCCGCAGATGTGTCACCCCCTCATTCCAATGACTACCTTGGCAAGACATAAAAGAAAGTAAGTAACAATGTTCACTCCAGAAAATGGTCCTCCATCTTCACTACTACTGTTACTTTTAATGCAGCTCAAACAACAATAGAGGTGTATCAAAATTGTTACCTACCAAGAAATATCCTGCTCATCATGAATTGCCAACATCCTTATTATTGCTACCATCAATTTCATCTATCGGTTCCAACATCTATTCCCCATGGCCCATGCCAATACACTATACTATGGCCTAAAAAATGCGGGTTAGGAGAGTACAACTAGAAGCCATCTATTAATCTATAATATAACTATTAATAAATTAATGCTTAGTCGCTTACGTCAAAAACCTCAAAAAATGCATAGGTGTCACTTTATCATGAAAGTTTTTGCCTCCAATTTAATATGATGATGTCACAATTGACTTTTTATAGTACAAGAAATAACATTCAATTTATAAAAATATAGAAACATTTGATACGTTTTTGAAAACTCCAATTTTGTTTTGTTTTTTTTTTTGAAAGTACATGATAGATAAACAATTTCTTCAAAATATTTTAATTTCTTAATTTTTATAAGGAAAATTTGATTTAAAAAATACGAACTTTAGCTCATTTGCTTTTAAAGGTTCGAACTTTCATTTATTTTTTAAAGGCTCGAACTTTAGGGTGCCTCCGCTTTTAAAGGTTCTGTCGGTTTTAGTAACCTAGAATATCAGGTTACCATCTCCTCAACCTGATTTTTCATCAGCTTCTTCCTTAAACCTTTGCATCAATGGCTTCTTCCTTAAACCTCCTCATCAAGGGTTTCTTCCTTGGTCTACCCATGGAGTCCCAAGAACAAGCACTAAACTCACTACCAAAATCCCAAATTCTACTCCAATTTAATCAATTCTATTCCAATTCTACTCGTGGCTTCTTCCATAATCCTCAACCTGATTTTTTTTTAAATCCCCAATTCTACTCCAATTTTAAACAATTCTTCCCTACAAAAATCTAATCAAATTCATCACATAGAAGTCAACATCCTTCTAAAAATCACTTTTTTTTAAAATCCCTAATTTCCAAAAGTTAGGTTTTTGAATTAACATCTAAGGCCTTTCATGTTTATTAGAATTAACCTCAGCATCAATGTCTAAAGTGAATTAACCCAGAAAAACAATGGTGAAGGATTACAATTTTAAAATACTAATTAATGTCAAACAAGATTAAAATGAGATTAGCAAAACATAAATAAAACCTACTAAGAAACCCAAAAGAAACTTTTGTTGCCTAACTATTCTAATCAACTCTTCAATCGATAGAAGTTCTGGAAATTCGCTCATCGAGGTAACATTGATTCAATTGAAACGACGACGTCTGCTCTAAAATGGGTTAATACTTAATAGTTGTTGTCCTCACCTTTCTCATTCACTTGTTCAAAAACTCTTTCCTCTTAGACAGGTATGATTTTACTCTTTGAAAATAGAATTTAGGAGCAAAATTAATGAAAATCATCTAAGAAAATCAATATGACTACAGGATGAGAAAGCTTAAGTTGAGGTTTAAAGGTGGATTGGGGTTTGTTGGAGGAGGAAAAGAAGAGTAATTAAAGCGGAAATGAGAGAAATGAAGGTGGTTAAGAGGAGAGAAATGTATACAATCTTACTTAAAAGAGTTGATTTTGAGGAAGGAGATGAAGAACTGAGAAGGGGCGTGCTTGGTTATGGGAAGAACTGATGATGGGAAGATTCCTTGATGATTAAATTAAACTCAAAATCTCAACAGATTGTGAATTGTGATGGGAAGAATCGGTTAAAGGTAAACTAAACCTTTAAAAGCGGAGGCACCCAAAAGTTCGAGCCTTTAAAAAATAAATGAAAGTTTGAACCTTTAAAAGCAAATGATCTAAGTTCGTACCTTTTAAATCAAAATTTCCTTTTTATAAAAATGTCAAAAAAATTATTAAAATCGTGCATCACACGGGCATTATCTAGTACAATAATAAATCAAAAAAGAAGCGAATGAATAAGTAATTTATTGAAGTTTCTAGGTCAGAATCATACAAGGACAAGGAAATCATCATTCTTTTTGTTTTCAACATCAATTTCCAAGTCTAGACTATCTCCACGATTTTCACTGCAACAAATAAACAAAGACAATCTCAATCAACCATTGAGGAATCAAACAAGAAAAAGAGAAAAGAAACAAAACACGAGTAAGGAAAACCTTCTTCCAATAACAAACCGAGCAACAATGCCCTTTTCATCCTCTATCTTCTTCAACATGGCACCTATAACAGAAAACATTCATGAAAAACGATTATTTTTAAAAAGAAATGCTCACTTAAAAACAAATCTCAAGATAATCATAAAAGTAAAGCAGATAAAGACTATAAGTAAAAGAAAACGACCAAAATATCATCTATTTGTCAAAAGAAGCAAGCAATGTGAGAACCAAGAATTCAACAAAGTTTGCTGGTTAATCAAAAACGTTGTGGAAGCTAATCATAAGTCTATTTTAGTGAATAAACCATTTGTCTCCAGGGGACTATTGATGGCTTTAATTTCAGAAACAAAGAATAACAAGACAGCAGACTTCAATTTTACCTGTTCCCATCCAAGCCTTGCGAATTGCATCTCTCTTATTTTTGCGCCCAAAGCTTGTCAATATGCCTATTACAACGAGTGGCTTTTTCTTAGGCTTAACATTGTCAACTTCATAATATTTGGAAACAAAGCCTTCTTCTTTTGCAGCAGCCAACTCCATATGAAGGGCTGAAAGTTTCTTCTGCTGTTCCCTAACAACCAAAACTTCTTTTACTTAAACATGAAAGATGAAAGTTTAATCACCATCACATAAAGGCTAAAAGCTAAAAGTCAACAGGTTAAAATGGTTGAATCACCTGCACGCAATGACTTTCAGTGAATCATCAACTGAAATGGCACTTCGCCCCTGGCAACAGCAGCCCATCCATTCAAATAAACATCTTGCACAGAAGAGGAGGGGAAATGGAATATAAAGGAAAATTAAGATAGCTACAAAAGTATAAAGATCTAATGAACTTACATGACCTGTAATTCTGTCAAGCTCATTTATAATATAAACTCTATTCTGCGCATCCTGCCACAACCTGTCAAAAACAGCTATGATCAGCACTAAATCAAAGCATAAGAAGCCAATAAAAAATTACACCAAGAAAATAAATGTGTTAGCACCAAATATTCAATCTGATTAGAGGGATTTCTGTTCTCAAATGTGTCTTTAAAATATACTAGCTAAAACCATCCCCAACCACCCTTCCCACTTATGCTCCCGCTCCCACTCCCATTCCCGCCCACATCCCATGTCCAAGCTATAATTGTTCCAAGTACAACGACCTCATTATACAATTTTGTACAAGTATGTAGTTTCATCCATTGACATTTGAGGACTCAAACACATAGCTTTTTTCCCAGAAAGAAAACTGACTTCCTACTATTATCTTATAAAGTAATTCTTTAATCTACAAGATTATTCTTTTCTCAAAACTAGCTTTATAATCTTTCTCTTTTTTTTTCTATTATTATATAAGTTTTTCTTATTTCTCCCCCCTTTGAAAAAAGTTGCTCTCTTTTTCCTTCCAGTTTCCCACCAATCAGTAGAAGTGTTTCTTTCCTAAAACATATTCATTAGAATAAAACATATTCATTAGAATAACAGATTGCAGAAATAAGGTGTACTGCATAATCGCCCTCGGGAAAACTTGTAATGCGCCTATGCACAGAGGACTATGAAGTACGAACCAATCATGTACTCCTACAATGCTAGGATTCACTTATTGGAGCATACAGTTTCATATGCAAAATACTCGATTACATATCGTCCAATGAAAATCATTATATCCAACTTCATGCATCACCAAATATTCATATCCAACTTTTACACTTTATGTTGAAGATTTGGGGTGCCTTGAGTCCACTTTGACTCTTGTTTAGGCATGTTGATACATTGAGGAAATATTGGGTATATTATTAAGAGAATTTGGATTAACAACTCGACTTTAAGTGATAATTCAAAGGGTGGGTTCTGTTAGCACTTAAAGTCGATTCAATTTTTCCTTTTGGAGGTTGTTTTTCATGCAATGTTCATGCTTGATGGTTTATTTAAGTGTATTAAGTTATGTGTTATTAATAACTTAATTACACATTAGATTAGTTATTAGTTAACCTAATACTTTCTAATCTCTCTACTTATCTCTAATTGCTTCTCCAAACCACAAACCACCATTGTAACCATCTAGAAAGCTTCAAGAAAGCTCTTACTTTCATCAATAAAACATCTAGGGTAGGTTTTGCACATAGCCCATATTCCCATATTGGGTGAATCACGCTAATTCCTTTGTGTTGCTTTATAGATAATTATTGATTAATTTTTGCCTACTTGTTTATTCTTGAATTAGAGTTTCTGATTTGCATTTTCCCAATTCAATTGAAGGCTCTAATCATTGATACTAGGCTAAATTAGATTTTCTAAACCACTTAGATCATCTTGCAAAAAACACTTTACAACTTCCATTCACCATCTATTCTACATTCCATAACAACTCCCTAATTTCACTACTTATAAAATCAACATTTGCATAAATTAAATAAAACAGTACTTTTAACACAATTTCGCTTAACCTAGATTTCAATTCTTCTCAATACAATCAAACATTTAATAACACAAAAACATGTTTTCCAATCAAAAACTACAAATCCTCAAAATAACTAGATCACAAAAATCACAAATTGATAAAAGCACAAATCAATTAAATCAATAAAATTCACAAAATTATCAAATTAATGAATTGACTAACCTTCCAGCGACATAAAATGAAGCAATGGTGGCGAACATGGAGAGCATAAGAGTAGAAATTCGAGATCGAAGCAGCAAATTGCTGCTGCCACTGCCTGATAACCTTTGATTCGATCCTTTCCTTTGCATTTTCGTTCTTGATTTTACTCAAAATTTAGGGTTTTTGCGAGAATTTGAAGATCGATTTACAGGTCTAGAGAGAGAAGTAGTCAAGATCAATGAGATGATCAGTGTCTCAGCGCGAGGTTCATCACTGCTGAAGATACTGTGCGAAAATGAAAATGGAAAGAAAAGATACCATTTTTCATTTTCAGTTACTATGAAAAGACATACATAACCCCTGCAAATTTGAAAAAAAAAATTTAGCTTTTTTTTGAAAAATAAAATATTTTTGACCTTCATAATCACTGATAAGGAATTATCTCAAAAGAAAAAAATCATTGATAAGGAATTATTTATATATATCTCAATTTCAAATACAAAATCTAAAATTTTTATGCTTGGGATTAAATAGAGTTAATTATAACTTAATTATTCCGATCAAATATTTTAATTGTTTTTTTAGTACAGCTTATTAATAACTCTTTATTTGTATTTTATTTTCAATTTATAACTTTAAACATAGAACAACAAAATCTTACTTAATTTGCCTGACATATTTAGGATTGAAATACTTTATGAATGAGGGTGCAAAATTAAAATGAACATTTGATTAGAAAATGAGGAAGTATGAGCTATAATTACCATTAAATTTAGAAACTATTACCAAATTACATGTCATATGATGTAAGTATTTCACTCTCTTATATTCTAATCAAATGTCTCATTTTTTTAATATATTAAATTTTTAAAATCAATGGTATAGAAGTAGAATAATATTAATTAATTCATATCTTCATCCTTAATTAACATAAGGAAAATAGAATATATCATCATTTATTTTTGGAAATTGTTTTATATAGCTATTCTGATTTCTGATATCACGTTATCAAATAATATTGTTTTTCTCTTAGCATGATTTTTTATTTAATAATGTTACTAATTAAAATATTAGTAAAATTAAATAGAGCTTATTTAGTTAAACATTCAATTATTGAACATTAATGAAAGAAAAAAACTAACTCCTTATTTATAGTTGAGAATCATTCTATACATCATACATGTATTCTGGTATAATATTTTCAAAGGAAAAATATAAAATAATAAAAGGCGATGTAAGATCCACGAACCACAAGTGTTCATGTTTTCAACCAGAAACAATTAATAAAGTGCTAAGTCAGAATTAGTGAAGTGTTTATCATAAGAAAGATTATGCTGGTGTGGAGGTTTGTTTTTGCTATCTAGTCTTTTTTTGTAATAAGACTATCTAGATGTCTTCTTCTTGCACAAGTAGTCGGGGTTAGGTACCATAGTGGTTCTCTAGGGATCTTCTTTGACGCCCAAGTCAGTAAGAGTTCCGAATAATTGCCTAATAAACTCTTGCCCAAGTGCATAGTGACTCTTATCTTGAGAGTTAATATTAATGCTTCTTTGTGGCATGAGACCTAAGTTATATAATTAAGTTCCTTTTGTCTTACAGAATAAATGTATTCATCTCCAAAAAATTTTAGACTAGGAATGCAATTCGTTCTCAATAAATATTGTTTGAGGATCAATGCATATTTGAATAAATGGTTGCACTATTGAAGTTTAAATACCTGAAAATGGTGTAGTTATGGAGTATTTATATCTCATGATTTGATGTTCCATGTCTCTTAGAATATGTCGTTGCCAATTCCTAGGTGTTGTGTTTCTAAAGTCAATGACGTGGTAGCCTCTCATTGGCAATACAATGGTACATTAAATACAAGGAATTACCATTTTTCTCATTTGGTGCTGATGCATAGTATTATCAGGGGCGAAGGTGGCCCGGCCCCCCGACTTAAAAGTATGTTCCTTTGTAATTTTGGTTTGGCCCCCCTTAGTAATTTATTGTATATGTATAAAAAAATCCTTGTATCTAACAAGGAAATTAATGTGCTTCATTGGTTAGTTTGTCTAACTTGAAACCTTAGGTGCAGGGGAACAAAACCTAGCAGCATAAGCAACATTATTATTATTGCCGCATTTCCAATCCCGCCTGCGTTACATTACCCAAATTAAAATTATAACTATTCAAATTCCTTTTTTTTAGAAACTCAAACAAAATTACCTTTAATTACTCCATTTCTTTTTACTCCATTTCTTATTGCTCAAGGAATTCCTCCAAAACTAAAATTGGAGTATTGATCTCTAAACCAAAGTTGGATTATTACTCAAGAAGTTTCTCAAAGCCTTAAAGGTAAATTATTTCTAATTTTTATTCATTAATTATAATAATTCATTTTTGTTTTGTTTGAATTATTGGTTTGTAACTTGTAAACCTAGAATCAATGGATCATTGTTTGTTTTTATATTGAATAAACAAACCAAAATTGAGAAATTTGTAATTGAGAATTTTTTTTTTTTTATTTGTAATAGGGAATTTTGTGTTTTTTATTTATAATTGGAAAATTTGTGTTTTATTTGTGTTCATACCTAAATAACATACCAAAATTTCTTTGTTTTAGTTGTGTCCATAAATTTTAGGAGATTTGAGAAATTGTTTCCATAAATTTGTATTCATAACTTAATAAATTATATCATTGTGTTTCTTTATTTTAAAGTTGGAATTTTGAAAATTGTTATTATTAGGTGAATCCATGAATATATAATAGATTATTAGTATGAACTATGAAATCAAGAATACTAGATTTTTTTTCCAAAAAGTCCAATGGCGGGCAAGCTTCAATTCCAAGTGTTCAAAATGAAACTCATGAGTAACAACAAAATCTAGAAGGAAGAAAAAGAAATGACATTCCAACTACTAACAATAATCATCCTCATAAATTTGTAAGAGTTGAGTTAGGTGATAATGTTAACTATTTTGTTGTTGAACGCGATCCTGGATTACGTAAATAAATCAATGAGTATCATCCCAATGATCGTGAAAAAGTAATGAGGGAATATGTTAAATTGAAACCATTTCAACCCATTCTTGATACATATCCACTATCTGGACGAGACAACCATTTGCGTTCATTTCAGTCCACTTGGTTTCAAAAATTTCCTTGGATAAAATATTCACCAACAAAGGATGCAGTCTTTTGCTTTCCGTGTTTTCTCTTCACAAAAAAGTCTTTTGGATGTTTTACACATGTTGGCTTTAAGAATTGGAAAAAAGTTAATAGTGGGAAGGATTGTCCATTTTTAAATCATATGGGAAACAAACCTGATTCTCTACACAACATTAATCAAAAAAGCACTTGAAGGATTGGAGAATACTAATCAACATATTGAGGCAGCTCTTATAAGTCAATCAGAAGAAGAAATAAAGAAGAACAAATTGCGATTGAAGGCTTCAATCAACGCAGTTCGTTGGTTAGCTTGCCAAAAGGCGCATTTAGAGGACACGATGAAAGTATCAGTTTTAGAAATAGAGGATACTTTCTAGAACTTATCAAATATGCATCTTTGTACAACGATGAAGTGAAGAAAGTAGTGTTGGAAAATGAACCTGGTAATTATATTCATTTTCATTAAAATATAATTGTTCTTTGTACTTATTAGTGCAACTAGTAAGGTTCTTAAAGGAAGGAAATTCAGAAAAGCGTGCAAGTGCTGATGCTACTTATGATTGCTTGATGTCTTTTGAGTGTGTATTTATTTTGCATTTGATGGGAGAACTTTTGGGGTTGACTGATAATTTGTGTCAAGCTTTACAACGTCGTGGTCATGACATAGTTAATGCGACGGGTTTAGTTTCATCTGCTAAAGTCTTGGTTCAAATGTTTAGAGCAAATGGTTGGGATGAGTTGTTTACTAAAATCAAGTTTTTTTGTGAGAAGCATAGTATTGAAATTCCAAATATGACTACTCCTCATAAAGCGGGTAAAGGTCGTTCTCGTCAAGGGGGAATATAACAATGGAGCATCATTTTCGAGTTCACTTATTTATTGCGGCAACAGATGCACTACTACAAGAACTCGATCATAGATTTGATGAAAACATGATTGAACTTCTAATTCTTAGTGCATCTTTAGATCCTAAAGATTCTTTCAAGTCTTTTGATGTTGACAAAATATGCAATTTGGCAAACAAATACTATACTGAAGACTTCTCCGATCAAGAAAAACTTCAACTTCGGTATGAATTGCAACATTTTCACTTTGATGTTTGTCAACATATGCAATTTGAAAAGCCCGCAACTTTAGCATCATTATGTCAAATATTGACGGAAACAAGAAAATCAACAAAGTTTCCACTAGTTGATAGGTTGATCCGACTTGTTCTAACTATTTTCGTTTCTACGGCAACATGTGAGCGTGCATTTTCCGCAATGAACATTGTTAAGACTAAGTTAAGGACAAAAATGGAAGATGATTTTCTAAGAGATGTTCTTGTAATATCTATTGAAAGGGAATTAGTTGATCTGTTTGACGTAGACTCTATTATTGATGATTTTGCTCTAATGAAATCCCAAAGAGTGCGATTTAATTAACTATTCATGTAAGAACTTTATCTTAATTTAATATATTTATAAGTATTGTATTATTATTGGCCCCCTATTATAAAATCCTGGCTTCACCACAGAGTATTATCAGAAAAAGGTGTCTTTTAGACTCACCACTTGAGTGACCTAGGTACTATAATTGTACTATATATTTTGCCCAGCTTGCAATCGATGCACCGTCCTTCATATTATTTTTTTGATCTAAACCGTTAAAAAATAGAGTCAATTATTATTAATTAAATAATAAAAAGGATTTAGGATTAAAAATGGTAGAAATTAAAAAACTATAAAGATCTTTTTAATTTTTGGTTTTGCTTTGAGGGGAACATCTAGAATAATGAATTTGCTATAAAACCTCAATAAGTATTGACCCAATATAAGCCTACATGATTTAGATCTAAATAGAGTCAATCAATCTGAATAAAACCATTATAATAACTTGATGTCATGATGTCATCCCATCCAATTATTAAAATAAATTAAAATAATTGTGTATGTAAATGTACTGCTATAAATTCAAAAGTCGCACACTTTATTTTTCACGCTTGTGAAAAGCTTCAATTTCATTAATTTATAGTGTAAATTTTAATGACATGTAAAGATGTCATTCTCAAGGTAATGAATATTTAATTAAATTTTTTTTCTTCACAGTTTTTTATTACTACTTAATAACATATATTTAAATGGTAATGTATTGAATGAATTTTATGAAAAAAAAATTGTTAAAGGAATACAACCATAACCTTTAAACTTGCCATGAGATTATCCTACTAAAATTACACTAATTTTTCATCATCATTTTCACCATTTAGTATCAATTTCCAAAAAGATTTAGAGTTTTTCTATTTACGCTCACATTAAAGGTATTCAAAACAAATCTGATATTTTCACCCAACCTAAAAGAACTCGATTTATCCAACATCAAAAAAAAATTAATATAAAAACCAACATAAACATAAAATTCAATTTAAATCGATTTTTTTGGAAATCAAATCTAAAATTAACCTAAAGTTAACAAAATAAAAGGGTATAGAATTGGATGCTCGTATTCCAATAAAATCCCTAAAATTCTAAATATGGAAATTGAATGATAAAACTTGATAAAAAAGACAAAAAAAAAAAAAACAAAAAAAATGCTAATCGATATATGCACCAATTATGTTAATTTAGTGTAGATAGGACGGCAACAAACCTCCAATTCAGTAGACAAAAGAAATTCAAAGGTACGTCAGCCATGACGTTTAATATCTAAAGTAGTTAATATTGTCATTCTAATCTTTGGCCTTTTTGCATTTGTACAATTTACACTTTCTTGGAATACTAACCCAAATTTAATACCTCTACATTAAATCTTCACCAACGATTGATTGGTGGACAATTTTTCACCTTACATATCAAAAATCATAAATAATAAAAATGATTGTAATTTGAGAATAAAGTAAAATTAGTGAATGGTATAAATATAAAAGTGTGCCCTAAAAAATAAGGAAGTATTATTGTGGAATTCAGTGATTTAGTCAAAATATTGATTTGTTTGTATGATATATGATAGCTTTAATCATGGTATTTTGTCGGTTGATTATACAATTTGAAATATTTAATGTTAAGGAGTGTGTTGCATTTACACTTTATTTTAAAGGACTTTGTGTGGGGGTATGATATATATACTCTTTCCGCCGCACTTAGTACTATTATTGGCTGTTTTGCTTCGTCCTATTCATTACTATTATTTATATTTGGATAATAATCCGTTACTTTTTTTTAATCTCATCATACATTTAAACTTTTTTTAAATTTCATTACACAATTCAATCTATCTTCAGTTATTACCATATATTTACTTTTTCCTTAAAAACACATTATCTTTGATGTTAATTCAAATGAACGAAGTATATGTATAACAAATATTAAAGCCTCAAATCAACTAACCTTTTAGTAAACTTAATCTCTTGACATGGTTTGAGGTGCTTCTGTCACGAGTTCGAATATCATTCATCGTCTCTTCCAATTGAAAATAATAGACTCAAGTATGAGGAAAACTCGTATTGCATCTATATTTTAAGCACAAAAATCTTTCGTGTGATGAAGTATACACAACACATTAAAACCTAAACCATCATCTTAAACTAAAAGTTTAAGTAAATACCTTGACTCCATCATAGTGAAAATGATTCAAGAATGGGGTTTGGCATATAAGCTAAAATTTACCAATAAAAAAAATAAATTGAGTGGTTCCCATTAGGCAAAAAGAAAATCTAACAATATTTAGTGTGCAAAATGAGCACTACTTGTGTATTTCCTCCTATTATATAATAAGAAACCTCTATTGACTTCACTCCAATGATTTCCTCCCTATTCTGAAGTAATTATATACTTCCTATTATTTGAACATTATATTAAGTCTTACAATTAATGTAGATGATGGACACTCAAATCTTCTAGTAAGATTTACTTTTTCTTTTTTTAATAGAAGTACTTGTCTTCTCACCCAATTTGGAAAAAGCATAAAAAGTTGTATTTGGGTGGCATTTACTTCTTCTTGGGTCATCAAACTTTCATCTTTTCTAGTGGGTGTAAAGATGTCTTCATTTTCATGTAAGTATGTCTTTAATTTCAACTTTTCTGGGTTGTTTCTTTTTTTTTTTTAATGATTTTTTTGGCAATTTTTTCATTTTGGGATATTTTTGAAACATATATTATTAGAGAAAAAGCTACTTATTTTACTAAAATAAGATTGGTTGTTTGAAATTTTGGAAGATGGGTGTTAAAGATGCTTTTCTTTTGTTGGAAAAAGCCACTTATTGTACTTTAGTTAGTGATAAATTTAGTAAATCTCTCTAATTTTCCGATATGGATTACATATGGGTATTTTCTATTAGTTAGCTTGTTAATTATAAAATTAAACAACGTCAAAAGGTTAATCCCAACAGAATTAGTCAAACCAATATAATCAATTTAGGGACTTGTTAACTAATTTACTTTATAATGAATTTTCAAATATGAGGGTCAACTTAAAACAATTTCTTTATCGGCGTAGTGTACTTTTAATCATAAAACTCCACCTAGATAGTAGTCACATTAGATTATGACATTAGTTTGGTGATATAAATAATATTTTAAAAAATAAATGTAATTTTAAGGTGATCTGATAGTGGCTTAGTGTTGACTTAATAAAGTAGCATTTCTTTGTCACATTTTATAAATTTTTAAACATTCCTCAGAGTTTGAAAATTTTATTTTTGTTCTGTTGAGTTTGAGGTTGACTATCTTTAATAGGAGATGGACAGCTTCTTGTGCTTGCTTTAATGAGATAGTTGGCCTTCTTGATGCCCAACTGTCTAGTGTTACCATCTTACATGTAAGGCACTTTTTTTTTTACTGTTTTATATTGGAGCGAATTCAGAATACTAGTATATGCAAAAGCAGCCTTTTTTATCTTTAAACATATATATTACGTAATTTGACATTGAGGCCTCTAATTTTTTTCTGGATCATGTGCGGTCAAACATGTTGAACATGCCCAGAATCTCAACTGAGTATAACTTGAGCGAACACTCACAGTCACCTCTATATGTGCTCTGAACCAACTCAACCACCATTCTTTTGTGTTACACAATCTAATATTAATAGTATTTTTAATCAAATGACTTAGGCAGACTTGGACCTAGATTCCCGGTTTATATTACGACATAATAAGATACCATGATCAATATGCTAGTTTTATCTAATTTTTGTCTTTGTATGTTCATGCAGAGTTTGTAAAGAGGGCTGAAAATTGATAATGGAGGATCTCTGGACTGTATTTTGTGGCCCATCAAACTGTTCAAGTATCAATACTGACTCTTGTAGTCCTCAATTAGTGTATGTCATACATCCTTCTTCATGTGTTAATCATGTCTCCATCATTTTGTGTGATATTCTGTTTCTATTAGTGTTCTTATTTACCATGATTTCCAAATTTTTCTCAAAGAGAATCGAATCACCAGCTCGTTATAGTCGATTCTCAACCGTGCAAATCTCATCAGCTGTTTTTAATGGGTGTTTGGGACTAGTTTACATAGGTTTAGGAGTCGGGATTTTGGTAGGGAAATCGAGAAATGATCATCATGCTTCACCGATTCATTGGTGGGCCTTGTATGTCTTTCGAGGTTTTACATGGTTGTTGGTCGGATTAGCATCGAGTCTTCGTGCCCCATTACGAATATTGTCCATCTTTGCTTTCTTATCTACCGGATTCTTTTGCTTTTTAGCTCTGTTTGCTGTCGTCGTTGAGCATGAAATCACGGTTAAAGTAGGCTTGGATGTCTTGTCTTTCTTAGGAGCATGTTTGGTGTTAGTATGTACTTACAAGGGCTATGTAGTTGAAGTTAGTAGGGAGAATATGAACGGAACGTCTCTTTATACTCCGCTTTATGGTGAGACTAATGGGAGCTATAAAATCGAGTCTTTAGCTCAAGTTTCTCTATTTGCAAATGCCGGGTTGTTTAGTAGGTTAACATTTTGGTGGATGAATCCTTTGATGAAACTCGGTAAACAAAAGACTCTCGAGGAAGAGGATATTCCCAAACTACGAGATGCAGATCGAGCAGAAGTTTGTTACTTGCAGTTTATAAACAAGTTGAATAAACAAAAACAAGACGACCAATATTCACAATTCTCGGTGTTATGGACTATTCTTTTATGTCATCGTAATGAGATACTTTTTTCGGGTTTTTTTGCTCTTTTAAAGATACTTACTCTGTCCGCGGGACCTCTTTTGTTGAACGCGTTCATTGAGGTTGCTGAGGGAAACGAAGCTTTCAAACACGAAGGTTATGTTTTGGCCATTTCGCTCTTCATTGCCAAGTCGTTAGAGTCTTTATCGCAAAGACAATGGTATTTTAGAACCCGACTGATTGGCCTTAAAGTGAGATCCTTGCTCACTGCAGCAATATACAGAAAACAACTAAGATTGTCGAATGCTGCGAGAATAAAGCATTCGGCTGGCGAGATTATGAATTATGTCACAGTCGATGCGTATAGGATTGGTGAGTTTCCATTCTGGTTTCATCAGACTTGGACAACGAGTCTTCAGCTTTGCATCGCGTTAGCCATTCTAGTACACACTGTAGGACCCGCCACAATTGCTGCGCTAACTGTCATTGTTTTAACTGTCATATGCAACACTCCTCTTGCAAAATTACAACACAAGTTCCAAACTAAGCTTATGGTTGCGCAAGACGCAAGGCTAAAGGCTTGCTCCGAGGCCCTTTTAAACATGAAGGTGCTAAAATTGTATGCTTGGGAGACTCACTTCAAGAATGTAATCGAGGGATTAAGGAAAGTCGAACTTAAATGGCTTTTAGCTTTGCAAATGCGGAAGTCTATAAATAGTTTTATCTTTTGGTCATCCCCGGTTCTGGTGTCTGCTGCTACATTTGGTGCTTGTTATTTTCTCGAGGTTCCCCTACACGCGAGCAATGTATTTACTTTTGTGGCAACATTACGTCTTGTGCAAGAACCGATTAGAGCGATCCCAGATGTCATAAGTGTGGTGATTCAAGCAAGAGTTTCGTTTTCTCGAATTGTGAGTTTTCTTCAGGAGCCTGAGCTACAAACCGAAATTGTAAAAAAGAAAAGCACTTTAGGTAACTTAGACCGAGCCAAACATGTTATTTTGATGCGGTCTGCAAATCTTTCGTGGGAAATGAATCCATCGAAGCCAACACTACAGAACATAGATTTGGTGGTTCAACCTGGTGATAAGGTAGCTATTTGTGGAGAAGTAGGCTCGGGAAAATCAACATTACTAGCTGCTATTCTTGGGGAAGTACCTTATACTGAAGGAACTGTAAGTTTTTCTTGCAACTATCATAAATTTTAAAAGTGTTCTGCATTCTAGTGTTTAGGTTGGTGCATTTAACTTGTTATAGTACATCTGATTTGCATATTCTCGGTTCATCATCAGACCCAGTACATCTTGTTTATAGATGTTATTATTAGGATGTTAGAGTATATAATATATTTTGGGCCTGAACCATCAGCTTAAGCTTTTTGTTGAAGCCAATTTGACAAGAGGTCACGGGTTCGAATCTCAACCACTCCTCATATTCTACTTGGACCTGTGCTGCATCTTCACTTCCAGCCCAAAAGGCTCTCGTGTGACGGGTTGTATTACAGTATATAATATATTTTGGGGCCTCAACCATCAGCTTAAGTTTTTGGATGAGTTGGTTCTTTGACACAAGATTCGTGGAGGGTTGGATGACGATATACCATAGCCTTATTAGAAGAAATAAGGAGGTCGTAGCCAGAGGTGTTCAACAGGGCGGTTTAGCCCAACGGGTCAAGAATCGGGTCAATTAAAACGGTTCATTAACGGGTCGGGTTAATATTGGGCTTTACCATAGAGGGTCATAAAAGGGTCATTAACGGATCGGGTTAATATTAAGAATAATGGCTAGAAATGATGTTATGCAATTTGACAGAACGATTCCCATCTAGTTGCTGTTTTAGTTTGCTTGAATATGATTCTTTTCCTTGAATATGAAAAATACACTCAAATTACTTTTCATCTGTTCTCTTCTCTTCTTGTGATCCTATCCCTGAACTTCTATCTTCTTGTTATCAGTAGTCAAACTATATATGTTTATTTGAAACAATTTGCTGTTAAACTAATAGACAATAGAACTTTGAAGTAAATGATTTAAGTATTTGATAGCATAGCTTAAGAAGACAATGTTAATTTATTGTACTAGACATAACCTTTGAATCACTTTGAAGATTAAATAAATTGGGATTTACTTATTCAAAGAATTAGCCTTAAGATTAAATAAAGTCTTAATGGCCCGGGTCAAATGGGCTTTGGCCCAGCCTAGACTGGCCCGTCCCGTTGAACACCTTTAGTTGCAGCCAATGAGATACTTGGCTCAAGAATGACTCGCAAATAAAAATAAATAACCTACAAAGTATAAGTATTGTGCATATTCTCGATATAAACATGGTATTATCTATGCTATTCAAACCGAGGCATAACATAGCAAATCCTATTATTCGCTATATGTGTTTTTTTCAAACGTTAAGGAATTTTTGGAACTTCAGAGAAAAATTTGTTCTATGTTTTTAAAATAATTCTTTTTGCAGGTTGAAGTTTATGGTAGGATTGCTTATGTTTCCCAGACAGCTTGGATCCAAACAGGCACAATACGTGAGAATATTCTTTTCGGTTCTGCCATGGACGAGCAAAGATACCTAGACACTCTTCAAAGGTGTGCATTAGTGAAGGACCTTGAACTTCTTCCTTTCCATGACATGACCGAAATAGGGGAAAGAGGAGTTAATCTAAGTGGTGGCCAGAAGCAACGTCTACAACTTGCTCGTGCATTATACCAAGATGCTGATATATATCTTTTAGATGATCCGTTCAGTGCTGTTGATGCACACACCGCGACTAACCTCTTCAATGTAGTCTTCCAATCTTTCGGGATTAAGACCTTGGCATTGTTTTTGTCGAGTATACAATGATTTTGATATTTGGGTTTATGGCAGGAATACATTATGGAAGCGCTTTCTGAAAAGACCGTCTTACTTGTGACCCATCAAGTCGATTTTCTTCCTGCATTTCATTGTTGTTTGGTGAGTCAATGATCACATTCCTGTTTTAGTTTCTTTCGACCTTAATATTTCTTAATTGGGTTTTATATTTTTTCGTGTTTTTAGCTTATGTCGGATGGGGAGATCCTTCAATCGGGCCCTTATCATCGGCTATTAGCATCAAGTCCGGGATTCTTGGAACTTGTTAATGCACACAAAGAGACTGCTGGTACCGAAAAGCTTCCTGAAATTGAGGCATTAGATAGACAAAACTATCCTACAAAGGAGATCAAGAAACTTGATACTGAGAAACAACATAAAACATCAAGAGGTGATCAATTGATTAAACAAGAAGAACGAGAAAAAGGGGACGCGGGTTCTAAGCCATACTTACTCTACCTTAATCAGAACAAAGGTTACATATACCTTGCTTTGGCCGCTCTTTGTCAACTCACATTTGTTACGGGCCAGATATCGCAGAACACTTGGATGGCTTCTAGTGTTGATAATTCTCGCGTCAGCACTTTGAAAATGATCGTTGTTTACCTCATCATTGGAGCTTGCTCTGTCAGCTTTTTACTCTTTAGATCTTTTGCTGTCGTTGCGTTGGGTATCAAATCATCATCGTCTTTATTTTCTCAGTTGTTAAGTTCTCTGTTTCGTGCTCCAATGTCGTTCTATGATGCTACACCGCTTGGAAGGATACTAAGTCGGGTGAGTGTAAAACTGTCACAAAATGCAATAAATTTAGGGATATTATATATGGTAGCAACATACTTTTGTGAAACGCCAGTGGTAGCAAATCTTAAAAAAGTTCCACAGAATAGCATTGAATGTTGTACTTAAAGCTACAGTAACATTATTGGGCTAAAAATGTTTAATTGGTCGTTAAGTTGTGAAATATCTTAGCAACATACTTTTATGAAACAATGGTAGCAAATCTTAACTATAAGATCTACTGTAACTTTAAGGAAAGAAAACAAGGGCAAATAAAATATTTAATGTGCACTTGTGTTCGTGTATAAATCTTACTGGATTTATCTTCTTTTGCGCCTGTGCAGGTCTCGTCTGATTTGAGCATAGTTGATATTGATGTTCCTTTCAATATGATCTTTGCCATTGCTGCTACATTGAATGTATATTCCAATCTAGGAGTGCTGGCTGTTATCACTTGGCAAGTCTTATTCATCTCCATACCAGTGATCTACATGGCAATACGATTGCAGGTAATCATTGCTTTTGCAGAATATACCACTATTTAGTCTCCTTTGTCACATGATTGTGAATCGCGAATCAAAAAAAACGAATTGGTCGGTTTTGAGCTATTTTAGGGTTATTTTGCGCGAATTGGAAATTCAAAAAGCGAATTAACCGGCGAATCATGTTACATGGTAGTCTCCTATTCAAACCCATTTTGTTGTTTTTTCGAGAACAACATGAAAAATCCACGAGCATCAGGACAATCTAGGATAATAATATAGAGTGGGCCGAACACTCATATCTGCATGGGTGTTGAACCGTCTTGGCTGTCATTCTTATGTAGTATATATCATACGATTCAATATTAATAGGTTTTCATCAAATAACTCGACATGGCCTGGGCAGGCCCGAGGCTAGATTCACCCTAATTGACATGCATTGTTTTCACATATTTGAGCAATAAAAATTTCTTGTTATGTTAGAGTTACGAAAGATCCATATTTATTTCTACTTATAGGAACTAATAGTCTTAAAATTTTACGAACAGAGATACTATTTCGCGTCAGCCAAAGAGTTGATGAGAATCAATGGTACCACCAAGTCTTTTATTGCAAACCATTTAGCTGAATCGATAGCTGGGGCTGTGACAATTAGAGCGTTTGAAGAGGAAGATCGCTTCTTTGCTAAGAATCTTGATATAATTGACACGAACGCAAGCCCATTCTTCCACAATTTTGCGGCTAATGAATGGCTGATTCAGAGGCTTGAGACCCTTTGTGCGACTGTTCTTGCATCCGCAGCCTTGTGCATCGTTTTGCTTCCTCCGGGAACTTTTAGCTCCGGTAAGAGGTTTATCGTTATTTTAATTTTTAGAATTACAATTACTTTTTTTCTTTATGATCATTCTAAAGAATATTACTAATAATGCAGGGTTCATTGGAATGGCACTATCGTATGGTCTTTCATTGAATATGTCTATGGTTTTTTCGATTCAAAACCAATGCATCATAGCAAATTACATCATTTGTGTCGAGAGGCTTAATCAATACATGAATATTCCTAGTGAAGCTCCCGAAGTGTTAGAAGAAAGTCGTCCACCTAAAAATTGGCCCTCAATCGGTAAAGTGGAGATACACAATTTACAGGTATTTTACTCAACTAGTATTTCTACTAGACCAAATGAGATCGAATCTTACATGAAGAAAGTGCATGTTTAACAGATAAGATATAGAGCGGATACACCACTAGTTCTTAAAGGAATCAGTTGTACATTTGAAGGGGGAGACAAAATCGGTATTGTTGGTAGGACTGGCAGTGGGAAGACTACACTTATAGGGGCTTTGTTTCGCTTGGTTGAACCAGCCGGTGGGAAGATAATTGTTGACGGTATTGATATATGTTCGATTGGACTTCATGATCTACGCTCACGTTTTGGGATTATTCCACAAGATCCTACTCTCTTTAACGGCAGTGTAAGATTTAACATGGATCCGTTATGCCAGCACAATGACGAAAAAATCTGGGAGGTAATCTTTTTTCACTACTATTAAGTAAATTCTAAACCGTTTGTGCAATGCATGACTAGTTGACAATATCTGATGTTCCTTCCCTCCCCCTTGTATATTTTGTATAGGTGCTTGAGAAATGTCAACTCAAAGAGGCTGTCCAAGAGAAGGATCAAGGCCTAGATTCCTTAGGTAAAACTTTCTCCTTATTCTAGATTCAAAAACTAGATATTATATGGCATATGGTCTGTTTGGCGCAAGTTAGTTGTGTGGGTAACTGTTAGCTGTCTAAGTAGTTGTACAGTTGATTGTTCGGTAAAAGTAGCAGCTAGTTGTTGGAATATCATTTGTTTGAGAAAAATGTAGAGAAAATCTTAAACCGTTACTTCTAATTTTGGAACGCTACAAGTTGTAACGTTCCTAAAACCTGCACCACTAAACGCTAGTTAAACTGCTGCTTTACCGAATAATGAACTTAAACTGCTACGCTGAGCACGCCCATAATGAGCAAAATGAGCCGATAACTAATTGTACTAAACATGTCATGTAGTTATGGAGGACGGAGCAAATTGGAGCATGGGACAGAGGCAACTATTCTGTCTAGGACGTGCGTTACTAAGAAGAAGCAGGGTATTAGTACTTGACGAAGCGACTGCATCAATCGACAACACAACTGACATGATTCTACAAAAGACAATAAGAACAGAATTTGCAGATTGCACGGTGATCACAGTAGCTCATAGGATACCAACCGTGATGGATTGCACAAAGGTCCTTGCCATTAGTGACGGTGAGTCTTCTTACAACATTCTTGTGTTCGTTTTTCATTGCAAAGAAACTGAAGCTGCAGAATTTCGTAGCTCATTCTGAAACTATGACTGTTTTACAGGAAAATTGGTGGAATATGATGATCCTATGCAGCTAATGAAGAAGGAAGGTTCACTATTTGGCCAACTTGTGAAGGAATATTGGTCTCATTTTCACTCGGCTGATCAATCACTTTGAACCAAATGTAGTACATGACACACATTCTTAAACGCCTCGTTTGGAACCAATCGAGTAAGTTTTAGGTCTTGTACATATTGTAGCTTGTTGGTTAGGAGTCGCGCAAGGTTCAAAGCCATTTCTACCGGGGGACTTAGGTGCGAACGAGGTTGTTGCTCATAGACTAATCTTTTAGCTTGCTTAATCTTTTGGCTTTCTATACTTTTCTACTCATGTATAGCTTATAGAATGCCAAAATAGGTATGTTTCTTCAAACTGTTCGATTTTGAAAGCTAATTAGAAAATGTTATTTTCAGGTCAATAATAGCTTTTAATTTACAGTATTGTTAAACGGTATTTGTAAGAGACCGTCTTTCAGTGAGTGACCTCAAACAAGGAGTTCATAATCAGATTTTCTCATAAAATTGTATTAGTTGGACTCATTTAGCTTGTGTATGGGGTGTGTGACAGTGAGACGGTCTCACACAAAGATTTGTGATTGTATAATATATGTGATGTCTGAAGAATGAAGTTGGATATCTCCAAATACTTTAAATCTTAGAGCAACGATGGTACCATGATGCTTAAGGTGTCCGATTGTATATCAAATATAACCTTCTGAATTAAGAGGCTTAGAATATTAGTTTACACTAGAAGTCCTACGAGCAATCCGATGAGCAACTACGTTACGTTCACGCAAGCAAAAATTATTAGATTCACCTACAAAACTAAAAGAATTTTCGAATATGCTCTTAACAATTATATAATTAATTGTTTTTAGGCCTTTAAAAGGAAATTTATATTTTTGATCAGCTCATATTAAGAAACAAACTATGATAAACCCGAGTTTCTAAATACTCTAAAGCAAGAGTTGCATAATTCAGAATAAAGAAAAACTCTATCGAATAATTTAGTTAGTGAATATATAACTTTTCAAACAAAAGTAACTATAATAGAAGTCATTATTTTATTTTTTTTTTCTTATTAGTTCAAAGATTTGAAACAACTAATTATAATGGCTCATAATTACTTGGTGACTCTTGTGTAGAAGTGTTTATTGGGGAGAAGCCCTGTTTAAAGCCTTTAAAAGTTTGTTCTACTTTGTAACTCAAGAACTCTACACTAGAATTTGGCATCCCAATTATCTCTACTGTCTTATTACCAGAACAAAACTATCATCAACACATTATTATGAAATTTACAAGAGAATCACACCATTTTTTAAGAAGAAAGCAGATATAAATTTAGATAGAGTTAGGATACATCAAAAGAACAATATGGACGTTCAACCTCTTCTAAACGAGAAGGAGAAGAACTCCCAGTAGAAAATAAAATAAAAGTTTACATTATTACAAGCTGATGAAAAACTGAAATTAAATATAGTCGATGCGGTTTCGAGAACTTTGTATAGAGTGCACTGCACTGTTGAGGATCTGAATTCTAGCCTAGTGGGAGAGGCAGTCAACAAGGTGTAGCTTGTGTTTAGGGACTTGACTAACGTACTTTATTTGGTTTCAGCTTGGGGACTCCCTGCAAAGATCACCTAAGAAAGCACATCTATCTCTGATTCGTAGAGAACCTGAAATACCTTTCATTGCTACTTTCGAGTCAGAAATAATCGAAAAACTCAGTCCAAGAGAAAATGAGCAACCTTAAAACTATAAGCAATCGCTGAAATTTCAACCATGTTGGAATCAAGAACAAAGGCGGAGAGGAAAAAAGAGGAATGCCAAGGATCACAAACGGAAAAACATACCACTTTTTTCTTTCACTCATTTCCTATCTAAAATGCAATCCAAATATATACTCAAACTCTAGCCGGTAATACTAAAAGCATCATCTCGATGAATACTTTTCTATACATAATTTTTCTTAGACATATACTCAAGTCAATAATACTAAATCACACCTCTAATATTTTTAAGGCATTATTGTTTGTGGCCACTTAATACTAAAAATACATACTCTAGCATATTATACTAAAAACGAAATTAATTGATCAATATTTTAAATTTGTGTTTAAGTTACATTTACATCAAACGAAATTACTTAAAATGGAAATCTATATGCATTGCGTTTAAGTTAAATAAGCGTTGAGAACTTTTTCAAGAGAGGGGTTAAATTTAGAAAAGTTATGAGAAAAGGGGCTACAATATGCAGTGGCAACAATCAAAAGTGAGTATTTTATATAGAAAATTGTAATTAGTAAAAAAATTAAAGGAAGTATAAGTACTCTCTCTCCATCCCACGAGTTTTGGTTGACTTTTTAGTTTGTCAAATATCAAAAAATGTCTTTTGGGTAAATGTGTTTAAGTCAGCTAAATAGCTGAATGTAAAGCGAAAAAAAAAAAACTTACTTTAATTTGAATAGCTTTTTATTAGTTTTTAGCTCTTTTGACCATTTTTCTCTAATAAACATTCGATAAGTATAAACAACTCTATTAATTAGAAAAAAATCAATACTAATCAATCAAACAAACCAAATAAACCAACAAAAAAGTCATCAAACATTCTTAAAATATGGTCCACTTAAGACCCCTCTATGTCTCCTAGCTTTATTTTTAACTTTCTCCACCATTTAGCAATAAAAAGCACCAATTAATATCAAAAGACCCAAAAAGGGAATCAGATTAATCATTTAAAAATCAAAAAATAAACATGAGCAATTGCTATCACTTCATCAGCATCGTTGTGATCCAATGAAACCATAAAAGGAACGTGTGTTTTCCTAACTAATATTGCTTCTGTCTCTTTAAATTTATACTATATGACATAAAAAATGTGAAAGTTTTGAAGTTATTTGGTGCTATTTGGTGCAAAATAAGTAAGTATTCTTCTGTTCATCATAAAAGGTAGGAGCAGTAATATTTTATACTCTGATAAAAGTACTTCTCTAGTGCTGTAGTGCACATAGCATCAGATTCAGGGTAAAGCTCATAAAGCACTACATAGGAATATTAGAAAAGTAATATTCCTATGTTCATCAAATTAATAATAATTCCATCACTTCTTGGAAATGTGGATTCTCTTAACACAAATATCGCCTTATTGTTCATTAAAAATTACCTCAAAAGTATTTAAATGCCAGTGATTAAAAGTCTTCCCCATCATCTTACTGTACTAGTCAGCTCCTATGTTGTAAACTAGTTTTTTTTTTTTTTTTTTTTTTTTTTTTTTTTTTTTTTCTTACACGGGTAGAGTATTCAATCCGTACAGGTAAGGGGAGAGGGAAGTAATCCCGCCTATTGATGGGGAGAATCAAACCCTGTTATAATGATGAAAAGAAGAACCCTCAACCACCAGGCTAAATCATAATTCTATGTTATAAACTAGTCTTACTATACTTTAAACTTCAACTACTTGCTGATTAGGGAATCTAGAGAAGTAGTTATTAGAAGTGTAATAGAGTAAGTCTCATTTTTTGACGCAAAACTTATACTTAAAAATGTTGCAATTAAGTGATTTATTAAACAAAATGTTTTAATGTATCCAAAAATCTCAACTAGTACTACTAGCATCAGAGCATCACAATTCATAACCCTTATTAGCTCCATAAAGACAGTAAAGAAAAAAAATTACATATGCCACAACGGTTAAAATGTCATACATTAAAAGTACTCTCTATGTCCCATTAAATTTATGAAAAACCTCTCATTTCAATTTACTTAATGTAGCAAATACAAAAGAACAAACGACTATCTTTTAATTGCTTACAAGAGTTTCTCATGTTTTCAATTTATTTTTTTATGCATTGTTGGAAAGAATTATGCCCCAATAATTAAAGTATACTTTTTTGTGCATAATTTTATTTATTTCTGCCACATCTTGGTTCTAGCTACACAAATCTCCAAATTCATTGGGTGATATTAAAGCCAATTTGTCAAAAAAAAACTGTTTCCTTTGTTACAGGTTTTCTAAGGCAACTAAATCTTACTGCTGCAATTTGTCTATACCAATTTTTTTTTGGATTATAGAATAGGCTGAAGGAAGAAAAAGGCTAAGTGAAGTTCGATTCCAGGACCTTACCAGAAAAAGGAGCTACTTGCTCGAACTGAAATAAATGCCCTCAAAAAACTAACTCCTAGATAAAAAGGTAACTATTTTCTTTCTATTTTCTTTGGCTGTGCTGGTCTGTAGGTAGTATTTATTATACTAGTTGCCTGAGTTTCATAAGCTCTAAAGGATTGGTTTTATATATCAGCACGCTGTTCACCTCTATGCAAAGTTGATTGTTTATTTAGTATTTGGTAGTAAACGAGTAATTTTATGCTAATTTTCCTAGTATTGAACAGATTTTTGTTAAAATTTCATGTAACATTCCCTGTAAAGATTACAAGACTCATTAGTGATGTTTTGACTCCTTTCGTTTGAAGCAAGTGTCTCCATCACTGTTAAGGAACCAACTCAACCAAAAGCTTAAGCTCATGGTTGAAGCTCTAAGTTATGTTATATACTCTATCACGCTCCCTCACACGAGATCCCTTTAGGCCCGAAGTGTGGATTCCACTTGAAATAAAGAGTGCATGAGATTCAAACCCGTGACCTAAGCTTCTGATCCCACGTCAAGTTTAGTAACCAACTCTACAAAAAGTTTAAACTGATGGTTCAAACCTAAAATAGTATTATAAACTCCATCAATCACATCTCTATCAATTTCACCAAAAAAGGTATCTTATTTCTCTATTTAGAAAGCTATTTGTAGTTCATATACTTTATTTAAATCACACAAGAATCCCCAACTTTAATTTTTACTCACCAATTTACATTTTCTTAAAATTTGTTCAAAACGTAAATCAAACATTTGCTCTGAAACGTAGGGAGTATAATCCAACCAGAAAATGGTTTCACTACATAAGGTTTTCTTTTTCTTCAAGATTTTTTCTTTATTTTTGGTTAAATGCAGAGCTAAGGGAGCTGAAAATCAAAATGGAGGATCTGTGGACTCTATTTTGTGGGCAATGTGACTCTACAAGTAAAGGTACAGAGCCCTGTAGTCGTCAGTTTGTATTTGTCACTCATCCTTCTTCATGTATCAACCATGCTTACATGGTTTGCTTTGATTTAGTACTTCTAGCAATCCTCTTATTTGACTTCATTTCCAAAAGTTCATCCCAGAAACTCGATCTACAAGTTAATCATAGACAATTATCAGTTCTACAAAAGGTATCCGCTGTCTATAACAGCTGTTTGGGACTTGTTTGTATGGGCTTAGGTATTTTTATTTTAGAGGAAAAGCTAAGAACTGATCATTCCATTTCACCAGTCCATTGGTGGAGTCTATTTTTCTTGCATGGAGTTACATGGTTATTACTTGGACTAAAAATAGGACTTAACGGAGGAGAGTTTTTCCACACTTCCCCATATCAAATCTTGTCCATTTTATCTTTACTCTGTGCCGGGTTTTTCGGTTTTCTGGCTCTTTTTGCTACCTTAGTGAATCATGAAAGACTAACAGTTAAGGTTGCCTTAGATATTATGTCTTTCCTAGGAGCAGGTTTGCTTTTGTTCTGTACTTACAAAGGGTACAAAAAGGAAAGAATGGATAACAATGGGAACGAAACCCTTTACACTTCTCTAAATGCAAAGACAAATGACAATAAAGAAACTGGTTTAGCTACCCAAGTTACCCTGTTTTCCTCAGTAGGGCTACTCAGTGAACTGTCATTTTATTGGTTGACACCATTGTTGAATATGGGTAGAGTAAAGACTCTCCAGGAACATGATGTACCAAAACTACGAGATATAGATAGAGCAGAATCATGTTACTTACAGTTTTTCAATCAATTGGATAAATATAAACAATCTGATGAATTGCCGTCAGAATCCTCGATCTTGCGGGCTATAGTTGCATGCCATAGGAGGGAGATTCTGATTTCAGGGCTCTTCGCGCTATTGACGATACTTGCGGTGTCAGCTGGACCAATATTGCTGAATTCATTCATTGAGGTTGCTGATGGTAGAGAAGATTTCATATATAAAGGCAATCTTCTGGCCATTTCAATTTTCCTTTCCAAAATCATAGAATCTTTGTCACAAAGGCAATGGTACTTTCGGAGCAGATTGGTTGGTCTGAAAGTCAGGAGCACGCTCAGTGCTGCAATTTACAGGAAGCAACTAAGATTATCAAATGTTTCCAGAAGGAGGTACTCTGGTGGCGAGATAATGAATTATATAGACATAGATGCTTACAGGATTGGAGAATTCCCTTTTTGGTTTCATCAGATTTGGACTACAAGCCTCCAGCTTTGTTTTGCATTAGCTATAATGATAAATGCAATCGGACTGTCAACCATTGCATCACTAGTAGTAATTGTTTTGACAGTGCTTTGTAATGCTCCTGTTGCCAAATTACAGCACAAGTTCCAAAGTAAGTTGATGTTTGCTCAAGATGATAGACTTAAGTCTTGCTCAGAAGCTCTTGTGAACATGAAGGTTATATGCCTGGGAAACTCGCTTCAAGAATGTAGTCGAGGCATCGAGAAAAGTAGAATGTAAACGATTATCAGCAGTTCAGTTACAAAAAGGATACAATTGTTGTCTGTACTGGGCATCACCTGTATTGATCTCAGCTGCAACGTTTGGGACATGTTATTTTCTCAACATTCCTCTAAATGCCAGCAATGTTTTCACCTTTCTCGCCACTTTGAGACTGGCGCAAGTTCCAATCAAGACCATCCCTGATGTCATTGGTGTAGTGATTCAAGCCAGAGTTGCATTTGCACGAATTGTGATGTTTCTTGCAGCACCAGAGCTCCAGAGTGAAAATATCAGAATGAAGAGCAGTATGAGCAGCACAAATCATGCAATTCTGATAAAAAAAGGAAATCTTTCATGGGATTTGAATCCCACAAAACCAACGCTGAGAAACATAAATCTAGATGTTCATCCTGGTGAAAAGGTAGCTATATGTGGTGAAGTTGGCTCAGGAAAATCAACATTGTTAGCAGCTATGCTTGGAGAAGTTCCATATATAGAAGGAGTTGTAAGTTCCATGGACAATCCTATTTATTCATATAGTCCTGCTGAAAATCTATATACTACATGACAGTATAATTCTATACATGAATGTTTTCTCTTACAGGTGGAAGTTTATGGGAGGATTGCTTATGTTTCACAGACAGCTTGGATCCAAACAGGGACAATACGAGAAAATATCCTTTTTGGGTCAGCCATGGACGATCATAGATACCAAGAAACTCTCCAGAAATGTTCATTGGTTAAAGACCTAGAACTTCTTCCTTACAGTGACTTGACTGAAATTGGGGAGTGAGGAGTTAATCTAAGTGGTGGCCAGAAGCAACGAATTCAACTTGCACGTGCATTGTACCAAGATGCTGACCTTTATCTTTTAGATGATCCATTCAGTGCTGTCGACACACACACCGCCACAAGCCTCTTTAATGTAACTCTTGACCCTTGGAAAATAAATTCTACACTTCCCACATCATCTTAATTTGTACATTATGACAGGAATATGTTATGGAAGCGCTTGCTGACAAGACCGTGTTGCTTGTGACACACCAAGTTGATTTTCTTCCTGCATTTAATTGTTGTTGGGTAAGTCTTCCATCACCTTTCTGATGCAAATAATGACATACAGAATTACTTGCTAAAGCTTACAAGTATTTTTGTATAGCAAGTAAATATTGATAAAATGAAATAAATTGTTCATATTTGCAGCTGATGTCAGATGGGGAAATCCTTCACTCAGGCACTTACCATGACTTATTAGCTTCAAGTCAGGATTTTTTTAACCTTGTAATGGCACACAAAGAAATTGTTGGTGTTAAAGCAATGCCAGAAGTAAGCAAATATAAAAGACATAACAATTTTGCAAACAAGAGTGAGATATCTATTAATGCTGGGAACCAGTATCAACCCTTGAAAGGAAAACAGTTGATTAAACAAGAAGAAAGAGAAGTTGGAGACACTGGTTTTAAGCCATACTTGATACATCTGAATCAAAATAAGGGTTACTTTTACTTCTTTATTCTTGCTCTTGCTAATCTTATCTTTGTGACCGGCCAGATATTACAAAACACTTGGATGGCATACGGCATTGATAATTCACATGTCAAAAAATCAACATTAATTATGGTTTATATCATAATTGGGTTCTGCTCGATTTTCTTCTTACTCATTAGATCTTTTTCAGCAGTCACATTAGGGATGGAAACATCAAAATCTTTATTTTCTCAGTTGTTAAACTCTCTCTTTCGTGCTCCAATGTCATTCTATGATTCTACGCCCCTCGGAAGGATAATAAGTCGAGTGAGTATAAAGTTTTAAAAACATTCACAACAGTGATCCACAATTATGTATTAATTGATATTAAAATGAATAATCAGCACTGCTTAAACTATGCAGATTTCATTGGATTTGAGCATCACAGATCTTGATATCCCCTATAACATCATGATAACCTTTGGAGCTACTGCAGTTGCATACACTAATTTATTAGTACTGGCCATAGTTACTTGGCAGGTCTTGTTTGTAGCAATACCAGTAATCTACCTGGCAATACGATTGCAAGCAAGTGTTTCAAATATCTTTCACAATATAACTTTCCTTGTAATCCTATAGGTCATCTACATAGTCCAAGAAACTACTTTTAAGCAATAAATTTCAGGCCGCACTAAGTAACAAGGATAAGCTATGGTGTAAGATATGTTCTTTATGCTAGTATTGATATTGCAAATTTCAAAACATAATTAGTCAATGAATCATGTGCACAGCAATATTACTTTGCAACAGCAAAAGAGTTGATGAGAATCAATGGTACAACCAAGTCTTTGGTTGCAAATCATTTGGCTGAATCTGTAGCTGGGGCCATGATAATTAGAGCTTTTTCTGAGGAAGATCGTTTCTTCACTAAAAGTCTTGATCTCATTGATACAAATGCATGCCCATACTTCCATAACTTTGCCGCTAACGAATGGCTAATACAGAGGATCGAGACCCTCAGTGCCACTATTCTAGCAACAGGAGCACTGTGCATGGTTTCCCTTCCACCTGGGACTTTTAGCTCGGGTGAGAAATTCTACTTTCTCTCATGTCAGAATTAAGCCGCAAATTTTCTAACCAAACAGCCAATTCTATATTCTAATTTGACTAATCATGCAGGCTTCATTGGAATGGCATTAACATATGGTCTTGCACTAAACATGGCTATGGTTAACTCAATTCAAAATCAATGCACATTAACTAACTATAGCGTTTCTGTGGAGCGGCTTAACCAGTACATGAACATACCCAGTGAAGCTCCTGAAATCATCAAAGACAAATGTCCACCACAAAATTGGCCATCAATTGGTAAAGTAGAAATATGCAATTTGCAGGTGAGTCTTTTATTCATTCAAATTGACATTTTGAGCAAAAAAGGCAAGATATTAAGAATTTCTGTATGCATAACAGATAAGATATAGACCAGATACACCCATGGTTCTTAAAGGAATCAGTTGTACATTTGAAGGAGAAGATAAAATTGGTATTGTTGGTAGGACTGGCAGTGGGAAGTCTACACTAATAGGGGCCTTGTTTCGCTTGGTAGAACCAGCTGGAGGGTCAATACTAGTTGATGGCATTGATATATGTTCGATAGGACTTCATGATTTACGATCAAAACTTGGGATTATTCCCCAAGATCCTACCCTCTTTAATGGCACTGTAAGATTCAACTTGGATCCGTTTTGCAAACATAATGATGAAGAATTATGGGAGGTACAGTTCCTCTCTCTTCAACCATATCTAAAATGTGAACTTTTGTATGCTCAATTCATCCCAACTTACTATTTGTCTTCTCTTAAGGTGCTTGGAAAATGTCAGCTCAAAGAGGATGTCCGAGAGAAAGAACATGGCCTTGATAGCTTAGGTAAAACTCTTCTTATGAACACTGCATAACAATCCTTTTCACTATTAGAATTGCATACATTAGTTCTTCACGTAATTTTTACTGAACTTTTTTTTGTTGATCGTAACCTATTATGTACAAAATATCTAGAACCCTTTTCTGATGATCAACTAAAGTTTAGGATATACAAAAGAAAAAAGAACTCAACTGATTAGAAAACTTAATTTCCAAATCATAACTGATGTATTCTTTTTTTTTTTATTATTATTATTGAGTGAAGAAAAAATGGCCTCGGGTTATTTACAGACTTTGGTAACACTATCTTCAAATTAGAAAAATCTACTCTAACCATCAAATGATCACCTTATTGTTCTAATAGACTATAGCAACAGTCATAAAATAGGATCAAGTTAAGTAATTATATTGATCAAGGTTAAGGTATGCATAAAGTGCCTTGAAGGATAAATTTTTAAGAAAATATAATGTTTTAAGAAATTTTATATATAGGAAGTAGAAATCAATGAACTTCCTTTAAATTGATACAAAAATCACTGATACGTTACACCAAATGAGTATAACCCTTATTGTACTTCACTTCTTACATTAGTCGTTGAGGAAGGATCAAATTGGAGTATGGGACAGAGGCAACTATTTTGTCTAGGTCGTGCTTTATTGAGAAGAAGCAAGGTTTTGGTGCTTGATGAAGCGACTGCATCAATTGATAATGCAACAGACATGGTTATTCAGAAAACAATACGAACAGAGCTAACAGAATGTACTATGATCACAGTAGCCCATAGGATACCAACCGTGATAGACTGCACGAAGGTCCTTGTCATTAGTGATGGTAAGTTTTCACTTATTCAAGCAGAATTGCAACAAATTATGGAGCTCACTCTAAAAGATGCACCAGATTAATAAGGATGAGATTAAGAGCTAAAACTGCTTGTTGATAATCTAATGTGATGCTTCTACAGGAAAATTGATGGAATATGATGAACCAGTGAAACTAATGAAGAAAAAAGGTACACTATTTGGCAACCTGGTGAAGGAATATTCGTCTCATTCCGATTGTGCGCATCAGTCACATTGAAACCAAAGACAGCAAAAAAGTATATTGATAAAAAAAAAAAAGAAGAACTTGGCTATCATCAATGTTTTTCCTTTCAAGTCATATTCTCATATGCAGTATGGACTACCGTAATGAATAAATTTTTGGGTAATGATGTAGAATTTGGGGTGGAGAAAGCCTTGTATTATTCAATAAACATAACCACTACTTCCATTGTTCCTATTCTAAAGGTGCCACATCTTTTAAAACAAACTTAGAACATAGATGTTTCCTTATGCCCACAACAACAACATTGACATGAATCAAAAGATGAGTCATAAGTTATACTCGTCCTCCACGTGAAATCTCCTCATACACGCATTTCAATTGTCTACCATCTCAAACGGTATATCCAAATTCTTCATATCATTATCCACTCCTTCCCTCTAAGTCATCTTCAGTTCTCCCTCTCAAACCGTATATCCAAATTCTTCATATCATTTTTCACTCCTTCCCTCTAAGTCATCTTCAGTTTTCCCCTCTTTCTAGTCCACCACGTTTTAATTTTCTATCTTTAGTTCTTCACTGATTCGCCAATACTCTATCATTATAAATGCCCGAACCATCTAAAATGTTCTTTTCATCTTATCCTCAATATATGAAATGCCTCAACATTTACTTATACTTCTATTTTCATATCAAAATTCTATGCCTCGTTATTTTTGTGTATATAGTCCAATCCCCAATGCTTGAAAACAATATAGGCACTAGTCTTATAACAAAACTACTCTCTTTGTCCCAAATTAGTCAGGAGTAATGGAGTATCATATTAATACGTCTAGTATTCAAGCCCTAATTAAGATAAACTTTGCATAGTCCGAGGTCCACCTAACAAAACAGCGATTTAACTGATTATACAAAGCAATCAAGATTGAACTATGGAAGAATAACAAGCATACAACAACATCAACAACAATGGTGGAGCCTTAATAAAGTAATATATAATTTCCAATGGTTGTTTGCATAAATTTAAAGATTAACTAGCATGCTAATTTCAAAGAAGAAGATTGAAACTCAGTAAAATATAATTGAATTTCAAGAAATTATACTATGAAAGCTCGAACAAAAAAGTTGTATAAGGTGATGAATACATACATTACCTGTTACCGTGGTAAGTGTAATGATTCCACCAAAACACAGACACAATCACACACATAGAATTTCAGAACACTAGAAATTCGAAAGCTGAAAATAACAAACCACAAATTAACCAAAAAAAATAAAGAAATAGAACTGAAAGAATATAAAGTAATTTTGATACGTTAATATATAAAATTCTTCAAGGATTAAAGAGAGAATCAACACCTTAAAAATAGTTCAAGCATGATGAAGCAATAATGCCTGAAAATGCAGAGGATTTAACGAATGAATCTGTATGGACATCTGAAGATCATAGGAGGATAACGAGGGATGGGAGAATTGGGGATGCGAAAAGTTTGAGGTATATCTCCCTCCCTGATCTCTGATATGGCACTAGAAAAAACCATATTTCACGCTCACTATTATGTACTACCGTCTGTCTCCAACGATTTGCAACCGATAGATATTTAAAACGATACGATAATGAATTTGACTCGATTTTAAAATATATTTTTTTTGGTAAAATCAATGTAGATGTTAGATTCAGTTAAGTTTCAATTTTAAATCAATATGATAAGCTAAATAAATATTTGACTTTTTAATGTGAAGTCAAAGCTTATACTTCATACCACTATTACATGATTTACTAATCTACTGATAAATCGCAAATTGAAAAAAGTAAATTATAGTTGATTCCACTAATTTCTTGATAAATCGCAAATTGAAAAAAGTGAATTATAGTTGATTTTGAACTATCTCAGGGTCATTTTCGGCAAATCACGAATTCAAAAAACAAATTATATAGCAAACACTACTTCGTACAAATCAAATATATTGCAATAAAGAAAATACAACAAAAAAAATCTAATATTATCGACTACTTTTGCTCGGCCTGCCAAGGGTTAAGCTTGAAGAGGACTCCTCATTTTCTACAAGCAATTTATATTACACTAAATCATACAAATCAAATATATTGCTATAAAGAGAATACAAAAAAAATTCGAATATTATCGTCTACTTTTACTCATGTTGTGAGTGGTTGAACTTGCAGAGGACTCCTCATCCTCTGAGAAGGCATCTCTTGAAAGATATCGGAATTGATACCTCATCACATATGGTGGTGAATGCAAACACTAGAGGAGACAAAAGTAAGAATAACATACATAGAAAGAACGAATGGCGTTGAAAGGAGAAATATAGTTGGTTAATAATGCGATGATAATGATAGTAAAGAATAACAAATGAAGATAAATTGGGCCAAGATACAGGCCGTTTAAATAGATACTCAACTAATCGGGTATCCGGCTTTTCGAGTATCCGAAATGTCGGATACCCAATTATTAACACCCCTATCTTATACAAGTCGTGCTTGAATGGCCTACGTGCTAGCCCAACTCATTTCCATATTGACCATCCTCTTTCATTTCTTCTGAGAGACGTTTCTCATGCCCAATCCAACAAAACTTAATGCATATTCTACCTTTACCTTTATAGATCGATCTAATTAGAGATTATCTCTCAAAAAGACCATCTCTATTTGTGATTTCCTTTATCATCCATTCTCAATGGGCCACATGGAACGCTAACTAAATCAATTGACATCAAACACAACCCACCATTCTAGCCCAAATCATGCTCATCTCAAAAATTCCACAATACCAGAAATTGGATGATCAATCAAACTAAAGCAAAGAATTCAATGAACAAAACAAACACAATCAAAAATGTTATCCATTTCTCTCTCTAACACTCTCAACCATTCCACTCTCACAACCAAACACACATTCTCTTCCCTTTTCCTTTCATCATCTACCCTCCATAGCCAGACCTCCACATACGCATTAAAATTCCTCAAAAACCCATCTTTTTCCCATTTCTCAAGAAATTTTCCAACTTTCTTACCAAAATCTTCAAACCCAGAATCAGAACCAGAGGTTTCTACAACAGTTGAAGATGAATGGCTTAGTAGATTGCCTGATAAGAAGAAACCTTTGTATGCCCATAGTTTACCTTGCATTGAAGCTTGGCTTAAAAGCTTAGGGTTTTATCAAAGTAATGAAGATAGAGCTGTTTGGTTTATTGAAAAACCTGAATGGCATGCTCAACTTTCACTTGATATCACTGATCTTTACATAAGGTTTGCATTTCTTTGATGTTCCTTTGTGGGTTATTTTTTGTTGTTGAAAAGTTAAATTCTTGCAATTGTTTGGATTTTTTGATTGGATAATTTGAGATTATCCATTATATAAATGAAGGGTGTTGAAATTTATTTATAGAAAGCAATGAAAAGGTGTTTTTTTTGTTATTGGAAGTCAAAAAAAGAAATAATTTGATGGAAATGAATGAAAAGGAAATGTTCTTGTTTGGTTTATTGAAAAACCTGAATCATGCGCAGCTCATACCATTGGTCTTTACATAAGGTTTGCATTATTGAGAATCATCTTTTCGAAAAGTTCAATTTTGGCAATTGTTTGATTTTTCATTGATTGGATATTGAAATTTGTTTGTGGAATGAAAACAATGAAATGGTTTGATGGAAAGGAATGAAAAAGTGATGTTCTTCCATGGCATATTGAGGGAAAGAATTGAAATTGTTTGTTGGGAATGCATTTAAATTGGTTTATTGAACATGATGTATGATGCTTAAGAATGTTATCCAAAATTGTTGGAACTGAAAAAGCTATAATTTGTTGGGAATTGTAATGTGGAAGGGGGAAATGATAAATGTAGGCTTGGGCTTGTACATAACAAGACCTGCATAAGAAGAGAATTGACTGCACACAAATATCCGATGACGTTCCATCCTAAACCACGAGTTTTGGAGGAGCAGCCCATCAAGCTTATATGTTAGTCATTAGTCAACCTCTCTCTAATTGTTTGATGTGGGATACATGTGTTATTTTTTCAACAGTAAAGAAATGGAGGGATCGGATTTCTGTCATTTGGATACAAATAGGAGAAGGTAGCGGATTGGGGGGAAGTGGAATTAGAAGAGAGAACTCCTTCACAATTTTAAGAAAACAAACCCTTCCAATATTGAAAGGTTTTAGAAGGAAAATACACCAATCTTCCCTCTCCTCGCCTACCCTCCCTTCCCTTCCCTTATCTTCCTTTCCTTCCAAAAACATTATCCAAATAGTGTCAGGGTCGTTTACATGAACCATAAATTAGTCCAAGACTCCAAGTGGTTGTCGACATAAATTTTCTTTCTCCATTCCTTCCTATTATCTACCGTGTAAGGGGGTCAAATGTGCTGATTTTTTTGTTTTTGAACTTGGAATCAGTTTACCCAGCTTTTTTTTATCCTTCAAGATTTCAGGATTCACCTTTCTTTCCTTTTTTAGATGTTGCACATTTCATATAACTTTATGAGAATATTTTTAATATATAGGATTTGAACCTAGTGAATCCAAACCTTTCCCCCTAATATCATGGGAAGGTTCAATGAAAGGAAGAGATGATTAGCAGATCTAAGATAATTACTTCCATTCAAAACCTTATTAAATACAGCAAGAACAGTGCCAAATCCTTGATCCTAATGATATGGAATCGGATACGTGAATTAAAACTAATCAACGTGAGAGATTGTTGCTAACAAAGAATTATTGATTGTTAGTCTTAATAGAAATTGACATTATCAGTATGTCGCCTAATTGGAGGCTTACTGAATAAATTGAGAATCATATGCTTGAAAACTCGAGCTTACATGTAAATTGCAAAAGCTTCCTCACCTCGTGCTACAACTCCAAAGGAATCTTTCCTTGTTGGAGTAACCATATTTTACAAGTTGTTAAGGCTATTTAGTACTTATTGTTTTTGTTGATTTTTTCCAGTGAAAGTGAGTAAGCAGATCTATGATGTTTCCTCATACATTATGAATGAACTGAATTTATAGTTCATCTAATACACTCTACCTCACATTACTCCAAATGAATTTCATTGTTTTTTTAAGTTTTTAGACCCAAAATGAAAGGTTGTTTGAAGAAAGTGAAGCCGAGTAGTATATGTATTATGGGCATGTGGTTGCTCAAGACTCAAGAGTCAAGACCATTTAGTTGTTTCAAATTAAGTATCCAATTGAACTATGGTTCATATGGTTATGTCATAGCGCAAAAATGTGGTTTCGATCGCGATTTCAGTTACGATTTCATAAGGGCTATCACAGTCAATGCGATCGTCTTGTAGTTGTCTTGGTCTATATTTTGGTTGCAAACTCGCAATAAGCTCAAAAATCCATGCAGAAAAAACTATTGAACTATCAGCCCGTTTGATAACCGGTACTAAAATTTAGGTAAGAATATCTCTTGATAAATTTAATAAACATACTTATTCTCCTTCAAGTCTTCAATAAGCTCATTTTCTTCTCAAAATTTATTCCAATGCATTACTACTTGAACGTGTAGTATTAGGGGTAATAAAAAATTGTGAAAAAAAAAAACCGTTTTATGATCAAACTTTCATTACCATAGCAATGACATGATACATATTATGAAAATTTACACTACAAATATTCTCATTACCACCAATTAATACCATTAACCAAACGGGCTGTATGAATTGTGGTGTTGGAATTTTCTTTTAATATATTTTTATGGTTATAAACCACAATTTTGCATAATGTTATTGTATATTTATGCATGATATTCGTTGATTTTCATTTGCTTATGAGGCATAACTCATCTGAAAACTGTCAATTTATAAGAATACGTTCTTCTTGTAGATATTTGAAGAGTGGATCTGGTAATCTAGAAAAAGACATAGAGAGGAGATTCAGTTATGCCCTTAGTAGAGAAGACATCGAGAATGCTGTACTTGGAGGACCGTAAGAAATGAATCCTCGATTCATCTGCTCGTATAGAAACTTTTGTAAGCCATATGCTGATTCATTAGTTTGTTGAAATCGATTTTCATTTTTTTGGCGATTGTACACGCTTGAAATCCATACATGCTCTTCGCAAAACATTAGATATGCTATTAACACAGATGAATGAAAACGAGTTTTTGGATCAATTCTTCGAGAATCATATGCGTTCGAATACAACAATTGGACAGCCTTGTATGTCCTGTTTCTTTGTCTCTATTTATTGATGTTTTTCGATTCAAATGTGTTCATTGTGGCTGACCTGCTATGTGGATATGCGACCAATATTCCTTGACGAGTTGTCCAAATAGTGAACCTTTGTTTTTCATTAGCTTTCCTGGCTCATCGTACTCGATCAACTTTCCTGTAACAGGATCGGTACACTAAATTTTTAGCATTTGATCTTGTCCTGGTGATCTAAAAGATTGTTTCGGGTTTTTTGAATTTTGTTATGTCGGTTTTGCTTTAGACTTATTGAAAAGAAAAGAGGTGGAACGTACCATCGCTGATAGCAAGGACCTTTGTGCAGTCCATCACTGTCGGTATCCTGTGGGCTACAGTAATCACTGTGGAATCTGCAAATTCCGCTCTGATTATCTTCTGTAGGATCATGTCGGTCGCATTATCAATGGAGGCAGTTGCTTCATCGAGTACTAAGACCCTGCTTTTCCTTAGTAAAGCACGCCCTAGGCAGAATAGTTGTCGTTGTCCCATGCTCCAATTTGATCCATCCTCCTCAACTGTCGGTTAACATTTTGTGTTCAATCGTTGAGGAAATCGGTTTTTATGAGTTATCCTAGCTATGAGTATAACGACTCACCTAAGGAATCCAAAGCCTGTTTTTTGTCTTTGATAGCTTCTATAAGTTGACATTTTTTGAGTACCTTTTCAAGAACACAGAAAACTTTGAATGAGGAAAAATGTGTAATTGTGTAAAAGGCTCATTTGCAATAAACAGGGAGGGGGATATACCTCCCATATTTCCTCGTCGTTATGTTGACTTAATGGATCCAGATTGAGCCGCACGGTGCCATTGAAGAGAGTAGGATCTTGAGGGATAATCCCAAAACGTGACCTTAGATCGTGAAGTCCTATGGAACATATATCAACACCATCAACTATAATTTTTCCGTCTGCTGGTTCCACCAAACGAAACAATGCCCCTATTAGGGTAGACTTCCCACTGCCGGTTCTTCCAACAATACCGATTTTGTCACCCCCTTCAAATGTGCAACTGATTCCATTAAGAACCAACGGTGTATCTGGTCTATATCGTATCTGTATTGTACAAAAAATGTTTAGTACTTCTATCTCACAACTATCCAAAACTTGTTGGTTTAAACGAAAATACCAAGATTATCACCTGCAAATTGCATATCTCCACTTTACCGGCCAATGGCCAGTTTTGTGGAGGACGGTTGTCTTCAACGACTTCTGGAGCTTCACTTGGTATATCCATGTATTGATTAAGCCTCTCCACGGAAATTATCTGGTTGGCCAATGTGCATTGTGTTTGAATCGAGATAACCATAGCTAAATTTAGCGTGAGACCATATGATAGCGCCATTCCAATGAATCCTGCATTATCGGTTGTACAAGAATTGCTTTAAAGAAGTGCACCTAGTACATTGTCATTTTTTTCATACCAAGCAAGATAGAGATAATATTCTACCTGGGCTAAAAGTCCCATGAGGAAGCAAATCCATACACAATGCAGCAGCTCCTAGCACAGTGGCACTAAGGGTTTCAATCCTTAGGATCAACCATTCACTAGCGGCGAAATTGTGGAAGAACGAACTTGCATTTGTATCTATAAGATCTAAAATCTTAGCAAAGAAACGATCTTCCTCCTTAAAAGCTCTAATTGTCGCTGCTCCAGCTATTGATTCGGCTAAATGGTTTACGATCAAGGACTTAGTTGTACCGTTGAGCCTCATCAACTCTTTTGCAGAAGCAAAGTAGTATTGCTGTCAACAATTTTCTTGGATTAATCAGTTAAGCTTAACTTTAACATTTAAATTCAGAAAATATATTTCTTAGTCTCTTTGAATTTGCTACATAAATTTCGAAAGACACTTAATAACAAATAAAGAGTTTACCATATTTAGAATGATTTACTATTTAGTTCTAGTATTTGGAAGCATCATATCAAGATAAGTTATAAAGTGAAAGGACAAGAACTGTTTATTCGAATCATTAGGTTAGATGATTACGATCGGTTCAAATTTGGGTCTTGTGTGTATGTTGCTTTTTATATAATTGTTAGTCTATTTTATATATCGGGTCAAATAAGGTTTGGTTATAGGGTCATGTAAATATTGAGTCATCAAGTCTGTTTTGAATATTTCTAGAAAGGACAATGAAATCAAAAGCTATTAAACTATATGTGGGATATCCTTAAAAACTTACTTGTAATCGTATAGCCAGGAAAACCACAGGTACAATAACAAACATGACTTGCCATGTAATGACAGCCAACACTCCTAAAGTAACATACGCCATGAGAGTCGCTCCGAAAGCTATCTGTAAGCTAAAGGGGATATCCACATCAACGATGTTCAAATCAACTGAAATCTGCACGATTCAATAAAACAAGATGAAAATTTAAGATCGAAAATTTCGTGATGATTATAGCAACTTCAAGTGCATACACACCCGACTTAGTATCCTTCCGGTTGGTGTAGAGTCATAGAACGACATTGGAGCACGAAATAGAGACTTTAGCAACTTGGAAAACAAAGCTTTTGATGATTCCAACCCTACTTTAGCTGTTGCAAGAGAATTAAACAGCACAAATACTGTCATTCCTGTGCCAATTATGACATAAAATACCATCAATTTCGATTGACTCATTTGCGGGTTATCCACACCCGAAGCCATCCAAATGTTCTGTAATATCTGGCCGGTCACCAAGGCGACACGAGCCAGGGCTGCAATCGAAAAATAGATATAGCTTTTCTTCTGATTCAAGTATGTCGAGTAAGGCTTAAACCCAGTGTCTCCGACTTCTCTTTCTTCGAGTTTGATCAATTGTTGCCCCATCAGATTTTGATCTAAAAGCTCAATATTGGGTGTCGTATGCTCTGAAGTAGAGTTGCTTGGTCCTTTAGATTTGCTAACTTCAGCTAAGTTTTCGGTACCAACTGTGTGTTTGTGCGCGTTTACAAGGTCGAAAAATTCTGGACTTGAAGCTAATAACTCGTTGTAAGGCCCTGCGCGCCGAATTTCTCCTTCCGACATCAGCTGGAACCAAGAAGAGTTATCTATGAATATATGCATAAATGTAGAGACAGACATCTTTGAAGGTGCATATAACAATTTATGTAGAGCAAAATCTTTCATGGGTGATGATTTTGAAGCATATACTAATACTAGATCCTTCAAAACTCAAGACAGTGGTCAGACAGATTTTTGGGTCGTGTTATTTTCGGATTAGGTTAGCTTTGGGTTGGATCTTCGATTTTGATTGGTTTTGGTTGACCCAATGAGTCAAAGATTCTAAAAATTAATTTCTTGCTATTAAAATATTTTCGAAAAACCACTTTGTTTTTATAAAAATGACCAACATGTCGTTTTAAAGATTTTGAGAAACAGATAGAAACGCAAATACAAAAATTGACTATATATAGTGGGTTCTGGTCAAAAAATGATGATATGGAATTGAAATTTTTTTTAAATGGAAAACAGGTCAAAACTAGGGGTGTACATTCGGGTGTTCGGGTATGTTATCTCCAGTCAAGTTAATCACGATTCTTGTGTGTATGTAAATATCTTGACAATAGTTGTTTTGGGTCGAGCCAAGTCACACTTGATTTCGTTTAATCGTGGCAATTTTGGACAACTATGGTCAAAATGGTTGAATTTGATCCAGTTTTTTCTAGTTTTTTTCAGTTCAAATTATTTCCAAGTTAGGAGTTAAAATTTCAAGATTGTAAGTTGTAACCACTAGTTTTGGTCGGATTTCGGGTCTGATCAAAATCGACAGGTTTAACCAATACTCACCAAACATAAATGAAACGCAGGAAGAAAATCAACTTGGTGTGTCACAAGCAAAACAGTCTTCTCAGAAAGAGCTTCCAAAACATAATGCTGCAACAACACAAACAGGTCACATACTAGTTTTAAGTTCATATTGATCAAATGAAAAACTCAATGGTTAAGGGCTAGTTCTTACATTTAAGAGGCTAGTTGCAGTATGCGCATCAACAGCACTGAATGGATCGTCCAAAAGATAAATGTCCGCGTCTTTGTACAATGCGCGAGCAAGTTGAATTCGTTGCTTTTGACCACCACTTAGATTAATTCCTCGTTCCCCTATTTCAGTCATGTCACCACAAGGAAGAAGTTCAAGGTCCCTTACCAATGAACAACACCTTAAAGTTTCTTGGTATCTAAGATCATCCATGGCCGAACCAAAGAGAATGTTCTCGCGTATTGTGCCTGATTGTATCCAAGCTGTTTGGGAAACGTAAGCGATCCTCCCTGAAACATCCACCTATATTAGGAAAATGTACAACGTTATAAGCAACTTTTTCATTTTGTCTTAAAAGCAGCTTTTTGGCCAGCTGAAAAACCATTTACTAACCGACCAATAAGCTAAAAACGAACCAAAAGGCAAACACGTGATAACCAACTAAGGCTGAAGAAGTAGCTTACAATTCCGTCTATGTAAGGTAATTCTCCAAGAATTGCGGCTAGTAATGTTGATTTTCCAGAGCCGACTTCACCACATAACGCAACCTTTTCGCCTGGATGAACATCTAGATTAATGTTCCTCAGTGTCGCCTTTGACGGACTCACTTCCCAAGAAAGATTCGCAGACTTCATCACAATGGCATGTCCGTTTATGTTGGTCATACTTTTCGCCTTCCTAACATCTTCAATTTGAAGCTCTGGTGCAGCTAAAAACTTCACAATTCGTGCAAACGAAACCCTTGCATGAATCACCACACCAACTGCAACAGGGATAGTTCTAATGGGCTCTTGAACAAGACGCAAAGTCGCCAGAAAGGTGAAAACATTGCTAGCATGTAAACGAATTTTAAGGAAATAACATGCTGCAAATGTAGCACAAGGAACCAACAGAGGAGATGCAAAGAACAAGAAAAAATTGAATGCATTTTGCCATTGCACTTTGGATAGCCATTTAAACTCCATATTCCTCGCTCCGACTACTCCATCCTTGAAATGAGTCTCCCACGCGTACATTTTAAGCACCTTCATGTTCACAAGAGCCTCCGAGAAAGCCTTCAGCCTCTTATCTTGCGCGACTATCAATTTCCTTTGATACTTCAACAATAATTTGCCAAAGGGCGCGTTAAAAATCATAGTCAAAATGATTACTACTAGAGACGCGATGGTTGCAAGTCGAACCGATTGAATCATAATAACCAAAGCTAAACAAAGCTGAAGACCGGTTGTCCAAGTCTGATGAAACCAATACGCGAACTCTCCAATCCTATAAGTATCAACATTCACATAATTTATTATCTCACCTCCTAAATGCATCTTCCTAGAAACATTTGATAATCTCAATTGCTTCTTGTAAATTGCTGCTATCAACAAGGAACTCACTTTGAGACCAATCAATTTACTTCGAAAAAACGATTGCCTTTGTGACAACGATTCCAAGATCTTACATAGGAAGATCGAAAAGGCGAGAACACACCCTTTAGATATGTAGTCCTTTTTATAGTCTGCAAACTTAATGAAGAAATAGAGCAAAACCGGCCCAGCTGACATAGTGATCGTTTTCAAAAGCGCAAAGAACCCTGAAATCAAAATTTCACTCTTGTGGCATTCGAGTATTGCCCACAAGAGTGAGGATTCCGAAGGATATGTAGGAAGCTTATGTTTATTCGATTGCTCGAGAAATTGCAAGTAACACAATTTTGCTGTATCGATGTCTCGTAGTTTTGGTAAATCATGTTCATTGAGAGTTTTGTTCTTACCCATTTTCATTAGGGGATTCAACCAACAGAATGACATTTTACTTAGAAATCCAGCTTTAGCAAATTTTGTTACTTGAACAGTTGGAATTTCAATTTGGCTGTTGGTTTCCATCATTTTAAGCTGATTTCCTCTCTGCATTGTGTAGAATTATTACAAAAAAACAATGTGTAAAACAATATAAAATTCTAATAATCATTTGCATATGGGGTTAATTGCATAATTAATCAAATGATAATCTATTATCAAGTACAATTGTAATCAAGAGCACATGCAACTGATACTGAAACTGACCTCATATTGTTTAAAACAATTTTGACTGTTTGTTACAGCATATAAAATATCTTCACTACTCAATCATCAACATAAGCTTTTGGTTGAGTTGGTCTCTTAAAATAGTATCGGAAGTCAATATGATAAGAAATTACAGGTTCGAATCTCAACCATTACTCACTTAAAGTGAGAGGGATTGTGTTGCATCCATACTCCTGGCCCTAAAAGCTCTCGGGTGAGAGAACGTGTTAGAGCATATTAAGATATAAAGTGTATATATAACTTAAGGTGATGGTGCGTCAAAAGACCAGTCTATAGTTAGTTGAGGGATTGAAATTATAGCTACTGTAGCAGCTTTACAAACTGACATTTTTCCAGAAAAGAAAGAAGCTATACATAGTACATACCTGATACCTATGTATGGTGGATAGTACTATATCAAGAAATCCCACAAACTTTCTGATTATCTACCAACATGTAAAAATATTTCTAAGCAGTTTTTATGGGTTTTTATAGATTATGATTAGGAACTGTATATGTTATAAGAACTTGAGCAATATTATTATCTCTATTTATATACTAATCCTCTGTCCCGGTCAAGTATAGCTGAGAGAAAATTTGTGATTTTTAAGAAAAAAGTAAATAATACTGATATTAGAAGATTGTCTAGGAATAAAAATAATGCGAAAAATAAATAATTGAAATAATAATTGATACAAAATGAGTGGGACAGATGACGTATATAGGGTGTAAGTAATTTGGTGAAAAATCGATCACCGAACCAAACCAAATCGAATAACTAATTTGGTTTTACTATATTTTAAATTTGGTTTGGTTTGGACTGACTTTTAACTATAATTTGGTGTTCGTTTTTAACTTGGTCTAGGGTCCAACAAAACCGAAAAAACCAAAATGTTAAAGGCATGTTATATCTTTCATTTGATTTGTTTGAATTTTTACTTTATTTTTACATTTTTGTTAAAAGTTTTTACTTATTCAAATTAAAAACCCTAGAATTATTAATATCTATTTTGGAGCTTTAGAAAGAATAATTTTGAATAAAATACATGCAAATTTGATTTTCGGTGCAAAATATACAAATCGGTGCAATTCGGTCTATTCGGTTCAATTTGGATTGGCATTTTAAAATTCGGTTTGGTTCAATTTGGATTATAAATATTATGATTTAGATTTAGACTGAAAATATCAAACCAAATTTTATTCGATTTAATTTAAATTTGTATCGAATCCAAATCAAAAACCAAACTTTCACCTACAGATTATATATGTTAACACAAACCAATTACGTTAATTTTATAAGACAGTTCATAAATCACAATAATACTAATATTTATTTTATATTTTAAAAATACTATTAGTGCAAAAAGAACTACCATAGTGTTGACTGTTAGATAAGTCATTTCGAAGGAAACAAAAGGGTAAACATTATTAAAGATGAGTGCTTAGTGAACTGTTAGGTTATATACTAAAATAAATCAATGATACATCACGTGTGTAAAAAAAACCGCCATTGTTAAAGATATTGTCTATTTATCTCGTAAGGAAATCAACTCAATCAAAACGTTAAACTGATAATTAAGACTTTAGTTTATATAATATATTTAAATACACTATTTTATATAAGAGCTCTTTATGCTAAAAATGTAAATAACACATATCCTTTTTATATCTGGCGTTCACTATTTACTGTAAATGAAAAATAATTGAAATTAAAACATATAACTTTTGTTATACTGATTTTAATATTATATTAAAGAATAAATTCAGCTAAAAATTTAAGCATATGGACGCTTTAGACTAATTTTATATGCTCTAGCATGTTTAGCCATCAAAACTTTTAAAAACATATTGAATCTTATAAGATGAAAAACCATTTTCTTTAAGAGAAAATATTAATAGGTGTCCAACTGCCAATGTGCCAAATGGAAGATGTACGTCGTACGTAGGGGCTTAGAGTATCCAGATTCAAACTTTAATTGGGCCAGTTTATTATATATTTTTTAAAATATTGTAAGTAGGCATTTAAGATATTGAAAGTAGGCATTAAAGATACGATAAGTGAGCATTAAGGATAATATAAGTAGGCATTAAGAATACGATAAGTAGGCATTAATCTTTAATGAGTTGGGCTTAAGATACGCCTCTTAAAGAAAGGGTCTTTCAAGAAACTAGCTGAAAATAAAATATATTTTATCCGTTCTAAATTACTTGCAATATTTGTCTTTTTACACAATTTATTGCACTAATTTAATTCTTAATATCTCTATTTATTTATAATATAAAAAACTATTAAAATTTGATATTGATAATTCTTACACTGAAACGAATCAAATAAGAATCCACTTGATTAATATATTTTAACTTATAAATTAATAACAAATTAAGAATAATGAATAAATAGTGTTACATTTGCAATTTTGCAAATAATTTGAAATGAAGGAAGTATATTGATAATTTTTATAGAAAATTATAAAAATATTAAATAAATTAAATATAAAATATCGTGGCTGCTTTATATTAATTTTTCATCCGATCAATTTTAAGAACCCTATAATAAAATTTTTACCAACAAGTATGTAGATATTTCCCTCCTAATCTCTTATTCGTCCGTGAGGTTTCTTCTTTCTCATTTAAGCTCCATATATAAGAAAAGGGGTTCGTTCAGATTATCGGGTCGATTTTAAATTAGGTATTTTGTGTCAGTTTAAAATCGAGTCTTGTGTCAACATTAATTTTTACATAATTGTAAAGTCATATTTTAGCTGGAGTTAAATTGTGTGTGGATACAAAATCGGATGAATATTGAGTCTTATTTGTTACAAGCATCTTTATCTTCAAAGGATCTAGGCTTTTACAAGCTATGGAGTATGGACTATGGTCCAACATTTAGTCTCTTACACAGAGAAAATAAGCTTCTGAAAAAATATAACAAAATATATAACAAAATAATCTCCTACTAACATGAGTTTTTTTGGTGAGTCTCAAATATTTTAATTGTGCGAGTTTGTGTTTACAATATTATACATCTATTTATATCACTATGTGCAACCTACATAAGTCATGCGGCCATATGTGTGGATGCTAATTGTAATTTGATTTAAGTGCCTTTTTGATTTTTTTTAAAAAGGTTCAATAGATTGTGTTAAAATTCAAATTAATTAACATTTAATTTCACATTTCATAACTGTTGTATAATATGATCTTATTGATTAAATATAATTTATATATAAATTAAATAATTCAACTAATAAAATTATAAAAATATAAATTTTTTATTTTAAAGTCGTTTCATTAAAACAGAGTCTCTTATAAGAATAATTGTTCACCTTTTCCATTCTATTAAAGGAATGAATGAGGTACTACCAACTACCAAGTTGGTACTTCTAGATTTTAGTGTTAAAGTTAGTTAATCGCCCTACATTGAAAATGGCTTTATTTACTTTATTTTGCTCAATTAAAGAGTAGGTTAGTGATTGTGCCCACTTAATTCGTTTAAATTGTCATTTTTTGCTTGATTTTCAATTCTTTCACCTTATTTGTACTTTTATAAATTGCAGGTTTCTATCTCTTTGAAGACTTTTTTGAGCCGAGAGATTCTTTGACCGCACTTTTCTCTATGTGTTTGAGCTGCCGTCGTTCTCTCCTTCTAGACCCTAATCATAGTTTTTTATGAGCGGGATACACAGGGTATGATGATGATGATGATGATTTTTACTTTTATAAGATGAGTTCATACAATTAGTTTGCTTTTCTAATTAATCAATTTAGTTGTATATTAACTCATAAAACCGTCTTATGTTAAAATTTATATTAATTTTTAATTTGAAAATAAGTTAGAAAATCAATAAAGACAAGAGATAAAAAGAAATCAAATAAATTTTTATATGGTGGGAACTAAATTTCTTTCACAAGGATGAACGAAAATGTTTTGCTTTCAAAAATAACTTAATAAAATTGCGATCAATAATTAATCAATTAATAGCACATAGATGCAATAAATAGAAAAAATCAATTAGAGATAAGGCAATTAATTAATCTAAATCAATTAGTTAATTAATAAAAAGTGAATCTTTATAGTTTAGCTAACCAAAGCCATCGATTGTTACTTTTAGTAACTATTTTTGAACAAGTTGTTATAGTACCATGTTTAAAATTAGTTGGTTAAATCATTGATAAACATAAATAGTCAAATTTGTCATTTCAATCAGCTTTTACTTCCTCCGTTCCACTATACTTGTTACATTTGACTTTTTTACGCAATTAAATATGTTATTTTGATAATTTATACATTGAACCATAATATTATGTAAGTATGTGATTAAACAATTCAATTAAGATTCACTTGACTATTTTTTCTTATACATTAACCGCAATATATAAAATAAGCTTAACGATATAATGAGCGAGAATTTCGTAACGGAGGAAGTATTTTCCGATAGTGTCAGAAGAGAAAGTGTTAAAATAGAACAAAGTGACAATATCAATTCTTCATGAGGCTAAAAGTTGGATAAAATGGAGAAGTTTGTGTTAAGGAAACAAAAAATAACTAGAAAGTTCGGTGAGATGAAAAAGTTGAGCCTGAAGAACTAACAAGTAACAACTACTCTATTTATATAAAAACAAAAACAAATATCTTAAAAAACAAAAAATTTAAAGTTGATATATTATCTGTCTGTATGAGTTTACAACAGTACATTAATAATTATTAAGAACATAAATGTGAGAAAAATAAGAAAAATTGTGTTGATAAAAATTAAATAAAAATGTCGAGTCTTATCTCTGTTGGAGAGCATGTATTATTTTTCTAGGCTGGTGATGTCTTGAATCTGATTCGTACTTAACCCTCTTAATTTAAAAAAATCATAAAAATAGTAGAAATATTAACAAAAATAAAAATATTAAAAATAGAATATTACAAAGTTGAACTAATCCTTAGGACAGCAACATAGCATAGTAAGCATTGTACTTGGATGAAATGAAAAGTCAATATAATATGTGGACAACATGCATGCAGGATGCAGAAGCATTATATTCTAATTCTAGTTTTGATAGGATTACAACATATTATTCCCTCTATGGCTCTATCCCACTAATTGCGAAAAAAGTGGTACTTTAAAAAAAAAAATTATAGAATTATATTAATTAGAGAAAAATATAAATTAAATATATAAATAATAGTTAAAGAAAGCGTATTAATCATAATTAAAAATAAAAATGTAAAAAATTTAATCAACAAACTAAAAAAAATGGAACAAATGAGATAAAAACGGAACAAATGAAATAAAGGGAGTATTAGTATACACTATACACTATGCTATATTTGGTGCTTAGTGAATCATTTAAAAAAAGTGATAGAATTTAGTGCGTGCTTCAATGAAGCCATACTCCCACTTAGTTATTACACTAGTAGGTATTTTTTCCTTCAATGGCTACATTTAAATTATAATTTTATTTCGGTATTTATATATAAAAAATAATATATAATTATGTGAAATTTTATTTAATATATCTTAAATTTTAATTTTTTATTGTTATTTTTGTAATTTTTTATTTAGTTAAAATAAAGATATTTAATATCAAAATACAGATTGAAAAGTAGAAAAAGAATTATAGTACGGAAGAAGTAAGTAATACAGCACATTTTAAATATATAAAATATATGTAAGCATAAAGTTGAATAGGAGCATTAGATCAAGTGCTTTGTGTGTTGTCCATTTAACCAACAATGTTGAATTTTTTGAGAGAATATAGTGTATTTATGTTGTTTTATGGCGTTTGTCATGATTATACATGAAAACTTTTAAAGAGACATTAACTTGGTGTGTGGAATTGGAATGGCTATGGATATAACACTAGATTTATCTTGGATTCGCCTCAATTAATTTTATGGTTTGAGTTTGATTTTTAAGCTCAATAATTTTGAATTTGGGTTTAAATTCAAATATGAATGGGCCTAAACTTTAGGTTTAAGGTCTTCAAAATCAAATTCAACCTACCTTAAATTTGATTCAGCTAGTCTCTTGAAAGACCGTTTCTTTTGGAGAGGTATTTCAAGCTCAATCCATTAAAGATTAATGCCTACTTATCGTATTCTTAATACCTACTTAGATTATCTTTAATGCTTACTTACCGTATCCTTAATGCCTACTTTCAATATCTTAAATGTCTAATTACATCATCTTAATGCCTACTTACAATATTTTACAAAATATATAATGGACCGGTCTAATTAGAGATGGTCTCTCAAAAAGACTGTCTCTCACAAGAATTTGTGAATCTGATTTATGATCCAACCTATAATTAATTCTAAAAATATTTTATAAATTATTTATTTGAATTCATTTTAGACCTATATATGACCTATAAACCAACATTAAACCTAATCAAACCTTTCAATAGCAAAATGTAAGGTATGAATAATAAATAAGACCCATTTACAACTTATCAAAAACATATTTAGACCTTAGATCCATCAAATCTGATGGGTTTTGATCTGAGTCCAAAATTTTCAAATCTTAGGAATTAATGTCAATATAAGTCTTAAGTCAACACAAAATAAATAGGTTCGAATGTAAGTCTTATTGGATCTCATCTATAATTTGACCCAGAAGCATCTCTAAATGAAACAAAGAGAGCATGGCCATCTCTATAGACTCTATAGTGGAATATAGAGAGTAAGTGACATGGTGGTTGAAGATTCTCACCTTTGAAGTTCAGGTGAATATTTAGATCATCAAGTTATTATTTTTTTGTCTGAGATAAAGTTGGAGAATTTTCTGCAGACAAGAAAAAAGGAGAATTTATTTTTCATGTTGTGTGAGGAGTAAACCTTTGTTTTAGGTATAAGTGAGCAACAAATCTTATATAAGATCGTCTCACCATAAGACAAGCCTATGTAATTCGCTAATTTCTCTAATTGATCTTTTTAAAATAGTAAGTGTACATTGACTAATCCAAAAATGATAGTGTTTGCGTAAGATCATCTCATTTGAGAATTTGCAGTGCCAATCAAATAGTATGAAAACGCATTTGAGAATTTGTATAAAGCGAAAGTCTTCACCACAGTGAATTAAGCGCATGATTCTAAAGTTATGTTTTGATTGATTTTAGCATATCCTAGTCAAGTTGTTGATGCAATATTTATTTAATGGGTGTTGCTAAACTTCGCCACCCTTTTTATTTTTTCGCCACCCCCCTCCAAATGAAATTACAAATTTGCCTCTAATTTTTTTAAAATTACAATTTTGCCACTCATTTCAAATTTTTTATTTATAATAATAATAATAATAATAAAAACAACAATAATAAAATTAAATAATAATAATTATTATTCAAAAAAAAAAATTGAGTCGCCCAAAATTGGGCGACTCAATTTTTTTCTTTTTTTTTTTTTCTTTTTTGGAAAATAATAATAATAATAATATTAATACTAATAATAATAATTTATAGATTAATGTGGTCTATTAGTTCAGTTGGTTAGAGCGTTGTACTATTAACGTGAAGGTCACAGGTTCGAGACCTGCACAAGCCATTATTTAATAATTTATTAATTTTTTATCATATTTATAATAAAAAATTAATAATTATTAAATAATGGCTTGTTTAGGTCTCAAACCTGTGACCTTCACGTTATTAGTACAACACTCTAACCAACTGAGCTAATAGACCACATTAATTTATAAATTATTATTATTAGTATTAATATTATTATTATTATTATTATTATCCAAAAAGAAAAAAAAAAAAAAATTGAGTCGCCCAAAATTGGGCGACTCAACTTTTTTTTTTTTTTTTTGAATAATAATAATTATTATTTAATTTTATTATTGTTGTTTTTATTATTATAATTATTATTATTATTATTACTATTACTGTTATTATTATTATTAATTTTATTTATTATTATTATTTAATTTTATTATTGTTGTTATTATTATTATTATTATTATTATAAATAAGAAATTTGTAAGGAGTGGCATTTTTGTAATTTTTTAAACTACAGGGGCAAATACGTAATTTTAGGGGGGAGGGGGGTGGCGAAAAAATGAAAAGGAGTGTCGAACTTTAAGGATTAGGTATTTAATTTTGTGTTCAAAATTCAGATTATAATTGCGTACAAGTCACTTATAACTTATTTAGTTATGACTTGTTATTAGCTATGATCAAACGATCGTATAAAGTCGTTTCTTCCATCTACAAGAAGATACTCATCAAAGACTATTAAGTATCAAGTACGAGTTTTGGTAGATATAGGTATACATGCACTTTCGTTATGACATATTAATTAATTATATGAAATTCAATATATTTAAGCTCATATATTTGAAAATAATAATAAAGAGTCAAAAGTTATTAAAACAATAGATATTTTTATTTATTATTCAGGGATCCGTATGAGGTAAAGAAATAATACCATATTATATTTTACAAATATTTTATATTGAGTTTATCCTTAGGCTACCAAATTCAAATAGGCATGAAATACTATTCCCTTCGTTCCTTTTTGTTTGTCTACTTTACCTTTTGTATGTATTTTTTAGTAAATTTTAAGCCTTAATATCTTTAAGTACGCATTTTAAAAAATTATAAAAATTATATATTAAAAATTTTACATCAAGATAAATCTAACAGGATCTCACATAAATATATTTTATTTTTAATATATACTTTAAAAATCTAATTTAAATTTTTTTCTTTTAAAGTAGATAAACTTAAAATAAAAAAAAAGAAAAGGAATGGAAGGAGTAGTATATAACGTGAAATGCATTTGTGTTTTTACTACTATAGGAATACTTATTTCTACTAAATTTCAGTATTTAATATTCCTCTTCTATTATCAACGGTTCGTTTGATAATTGGTACTAAATGGGGAATGGTAATGAAAAGTTAGTGTATTTTAGTAGAAATATCTCTTGACAAATTTAATTATCATGCTTATCTCCTGCAACAATTTCACTTTCTACATAAAATTCATTCCAATGCATTACCACTTGATCATGTAGTATTAGATGGTAATGGAAAATTGTGAACAAAAAAACTTTTTTATGATCAAACTTTCATTCTCATTTGGCATTTTACACTACAAATCATTCTCATTACCACAAATAAGTACCGTTAACCAAATAGACCGTAATTACACTAGTATTTAAATTTGGCATTGATAAGTTCACTTCAATTAAGCAATTTAGTCTATAATTTAGTACTAGTGAATCAAATTCAATTGAAGTCTGAACGTTCGGACGAACAACCAAAGAAAATAGACAAGTTTCACATTGTAGGTTATTATCCAGACTCTTCACTTTATCCTAAGTATCTGTATCCGACCCTTGACACTCAGATATGGTACGACACTTGGACACTTAAATTTTATTTCAAAATATCTAATTCTTTTCATAAAATAGCTAAATCGCACACCGAAACACGTGTTCAAGTGGAACATGTGTATAAGAGTCTAGGTAGCCTAGATTCCACGCATTGCTAAAACTTGTAAAGCTAACATATTCCAGGCAGCTAAGAGCCCGTTTTCGGCACGGTCCATTTTCAACCTGATCCGTTGAACACCACTAATCATTAACACAAGCAAAAAAGGCTTTTTAAGATCAATCAATAGATGTTCTGTCTCCTAAATAGATGTTCTGTCGCCTAAATGCTTGTTCATTGTCCCTGAGCAGCAGTGTAGAAATGAGACCAATATTCTCGAACGAGCTGCCCGAATAGCGAACCTTCCTTTTCCATTAGCTTCATTGGCTCATCGTACTCCATCAATTTACCTGTAATAGAATCAGTGTGCTTGTTTAGCAATTGATCATATACTAGTGATCTAATATGATTCTTTAAAACAAGGAATCTACGCTCAGGCCTACCTAGGCAATGACCCGAGTCATATTGACTCGTATAACGTATACAGTACAAAAGAATGATAGCTGAGTTGGCTTAGCACACATGCACAGTTAACGACTCACCCTATAAGAAAACATATGCACGACTTACCTTCACTTATGGAAAGGACCTTTGTGCAATCCATTACTGTCGGTATCCTATGGGCTACGGTTATCACTGTGGAATCTGCAAATTCTGTTCTAATTATCTTTTGCAAGATCATGTCAGTCGCATTATCAATTGATGAAGTCGCTTCATCAAGCACCAATACCTTGCTTTTCCTAAGTAAAGCGCGTCCTAGGCAGAATAGTTGTCGTTGTCCCATGCTCCAATTTGATCCATCTTCCTCAACTATTGATCAGAATATCAATGTAATCATCAATAAACTAACTTTGTATGAAGAACCTAGCTACTTCGATGAAGACTTACCTAAGGAATCCAACCCATGTTTTTTGTCTTTGATCGCTTCAGTAAGTTGACATTTGTCGAGCACCTTTCCAAAGACATAGAAATAAAAATAGCAGTTGCTCCTCTGGTTCATTGAGGTTGCTTCAAATGACTTCAAAAATCCTCACGTTAAGATTCAGATTAGAGGTGTTCAACGGGGCGGGTGGACCCAACGGGTCAAGGGTCGGGTCAATAACCGTGTGTGTCATTAACGGGCCTTGGTGTAAAGGGCCGGGCCGGATAATTATAAAATAAAAAAAAGGGAAAAAAATTTAATACTTTTTTTAATATATATAAGTGGTTCGATCCAATAGGCCATAAAGTAATATAAAAAACTATTTTATAAACTTTTAAAAATCGGGTCAAAGGGTTGGACTTAAACGGGCTTTGACTCCCCAACCTGCTCCCTTTAATTTTTGACCCGCCCCGGCCCGTTGAACACCTCTAATTCAGATGTAGCAATCTCCGTGGGACATATGAGTATTGTGTAGTGAATGAGAAAAATATGAAAGTGTGTAAAAAGCTCAATCCTACAATGGGAGGAGGAAATGTATGATCTATTACCTCCCATATTGCCTTGTCGTTATGTTGACTTAACGGATCCAGATTGAATCGCAATGTACCATTGAAAAGTGTAGGATCTTGAGGTATAATCCCAAAACGCGACCTTAGATCGTGAAGCCCAATCGAACATATATCAACACCATCAACAATAATTTTCCCTTCTACTGATTCTACCAGACGGAACAATGCCCCTACTAAGGTAGTCTTTCCACTGCCAGTCCTACCAACTATACCAATTTTATCTCGCCCTTCAAACGTGCAACTAATTCCTTTAAGAACCAACGGTGTGTCTGGTCTATATCTTACCTATAAATTACATGAAAATGTTCAGTATCTCTAACCTTTCTAGAATTTGAAAATTTTGAATCTAAACAGTAGAGAATACCTGCAAATTGCATATCTCCACTTTACCGGCCAATGGCCAATTTTGTGGAGGGCGGTTGTCTTCAACGACTTCTGCCGCTTCACTTGGTATATCCATGTACTGATTAAGCCTCTCCACGGAAATCATTTGGTTGGCCAATGTGCATTGCGCTTGAATCGAGATAACCATAGCTGAATTCAACGTGAGACCATATGATAGTGCCATTCCAATGAAACCTGCATTATTGTTTTGTATAACAATTACCTCACAAAAGCGCACCTCCTACCTAGACGGTGTTTGAGGGGTCCACTGTATCTAGTCTTTATCCTTGTCAGTGATAACAAAGAGGTTATTTTCGATTGATCCTTAGTGATAAAATTATTTGCAACTTCAAATATATAAGAAGAGCATTGATTCAATGCAGATAGAAGAGGCGGGAAGGGGCTTTGCCCCCGAGATATTTGCTGAAATGTTTTTAGGGGTGTGTAAGTAATTTGGTGAAAAATCGAACACCAAATCAAACCAAATCGAATAAGTAATTTGGTTTGACTATATTTTAAATTTGGTTTGTTTTGAACTGAATTTTAATTATAATTCGATGTTCGGTTTGGACTCGGTCTAGGGTCCAACAAAACCGAAATAACCGAAAAAACCGAAATGTTAAAGACATGTTATATATTCCATTTGATTTGTTTGAATTTTTGCCCTTATTTTTAGATTTTTGTTTAAAAAAATTTTCTTGTTCAAAATAAAAACCCTTAAATTATTAATATTTACTTAGGAGCTTTAGAAAGAATAATTTTGAAACAATAATTTTGAAACAATACATGCAAATTTGATTTTCGGTGCAAAATATACAAATTGGTGCAATTCGGTCTGTTTAGATCAATTTAGATTGGTATTTTAAAATTTGATTCGGTTCAATTTTAATTTTAAATATTATAGTTTAAATTTAGACTGAAAATATTAAATCCGAATTTTATTCAATTTAATTTGGATTTGTATCAAATTCAAACCAAAAACCAAACTTTCACCATTAAGTTTTTTTCTATTAGATAAGATAATAACATCTTATTAGTCCCGGTACAAATTTATTCTAAATAGCATCTTTTTAAAAGAAATGGATAATATTGTTAGCTTTTTTTAGCTAATAAGGAATCATGTAGGCAATTATAGTATGTGATTATGCTTCAAGTTTATTTTTTAACTTTTATAATTAGGGTATGTTATATTGAGGGTAAATATTTAAGGGAAAAATTAAAGTCAAACGACTATATAATGAAGGTAATTAGAGGTGAATTTACTCATAATACAAGTATGACCTTATAAATGTTATTATTATCGATCTTATATTCATAGAACGTAATAATCTTAAACTTGGTGGAAAAATCATTCTAAAAACGTACGGACGTATTATAATAATCTCCCATCTAAACTTTTGTCCAAATTTCGCCACTGATTCAATAAGTCATTTTAATATAATTCATTATAATCCGAAACCAAAGAATAATGAATCGGACACTTAATTACCTTGGCTAAAAGTTCCACGAGGAAGCAAAACCATACATAATGCAACAGCTCCAAGAACGGTGGCACTAAGAGTCTCAATCCTTTGAATCAACCATTCACTAGCTGTAAAATTATGGAAGAATGGGCTTGCATTTGTATCAATAAGATCGAGAATTTTAGCAAAGAAACGATCTTCCTCCTTAAAAGCTCGAATTGTTACGATTCCAGCAATTGATTCAACTAAATGGTTTGCGACCATGGACTTAGTTGTACCATTGAGCCTCATCAACTCTTTTGTTGTAGCAAAGTAGTATTGCTGTCAATGATTATCATCCACTAATCAGTTTTTCAACCAAGCCATAATTTCTTGACGTTATATGCTAGAGATCTTGAACACTTACTTGCAAGCGTATTGCCATGAAAATCACTGGCACGATAACGAATAAGACTTGCCATGTGATGACGGTCAACACTCCTAAAGTAGCATATGCCAAGGTTGTAGCACCAAAAGCTACCTGGAAGCTAAAGGGGATATCAGTATCAACAGTGCTCAAATCAGACGAAATCTGCAGGGTTCAAATAAACACGAGAAAATTAATTGTTTTGGAAGTTCGATGTTCATAACTAGAGGTGTTCAATGGGGCGGGTCGATCCAACGGATCAAAAGTCAGGTCAAATTTTACGGGTCATTAACGGGCCTTTGTGTTAAGGGTCGGGCCGAACTGGTCGGACAATTATAAGAATTACTTGGCAAAAAAAATTATCACTTTTTTTATATTTTTAAATGATATTATTATATATAAGTGGGTCGATCCAACGGGCCATAACAAAAAAACTACTTTATGAACTTTTAAAAATTAGGTCAAAGAGGGTCAGATTTAAACGGGCTTAACCCGACCCGGCCTGTTGAACACCCATATAATCATAACGAGCATTGTAAAACGTATGACAAGTTCATACTCACCCGAGTTAGTATCCTTCCAAGAGGAGTAGAGTCATAGAATGACAATGGAGCCCGAAATAGAGACTTCGCCAACTGAGAATATATAGCTTTCGATGATTTCATCCCGACTTTAACTGTAGCTAAAGATCTAAAGAATAAGAATATTGTCATGCACAATCCAATAATGACATAATGCACAATCAATTTTGAGTTTTTGATACGTGGGTTATCAACACCAGAAACCATCCAAGTGTTTTGTAATATCTGGCCGGTCAGAAAGGCCGAATGAGCAAGGGCAACAATAGAAAAGTACAAATAGCCTTTACTCTGATACAAGTATATCAAGTATGGTGTAAAACCCATGTCTCCAACTTCTCTTTCTCCTTGTTTGATCAAGTTTTGTCCTTTTGATTCTTGATATTCAGACACAAAATCGTGTTTTTGAACCTTTAAAGTGAATGAGGTTTGTCTTTTAGATTTGCTAACTTCAGCCAGTGTATCGGTACCAATAGTTTGCTTGTGCGCGTTTACAAGATCCAAAAATTTCGGACATGAAGCTAATAACTCGTTATAAGGGCCTGCTCGAAGAACTTTTCCATCTGAAATAAGCTGCAATCAAGATTATATTCCTTTGTGAAGAATTCTACAGAATTGTCAAGCAACTAACTGAACTAATAAGTTGATGGTTAAAAGCCCCAAGATATATTATACTATCCCTGTTTTTTATTAATAGCTACACTTCACTCAGGGTGATTGAGATTTGAACACATGACCTCTTATCACATCGACTTTTGATACCATGTCAAGTAACCAACTCAACCAAAAGTTTATATGTTAATGGTTAAGGCCTTAAGATATGTTATGTACTCTAACAAGAATATATGCATAAAATAGTAGACAACTGTGAAAATCCATATGATCTTTAAGCATGCAGTTCAATATATGCAGTACAAAATCACAAGAATCATATAAGCGATTATACTTACCAAGCAACGATGAAAAGCAGGAAGAAAATCAACTTGGTGAGTCACAAGCAAGACCGTCTTTTCAGAAAGAGCTTCTATAACATATTTCTATCATAGTAAATCTAACGTTAACTTTCAATGTTGCTTTTAAGTTAGATAATAAGTAAAAAATATTGGGTGTTTAAGGTGTAAGAGTTACATTCAAGAGGCTCATTGCAGTATGTGCATCAACCGCACTGAATGGATCATCCAAAAGATAAATGTCAGCATCTTTGTATAATGCACGAGCAAGTTGAATTCTTTGTTTTTGACCCCCGCTTAGATTGATTCCTCTATCCCCAATCTCAGTCAAGTCACCATAAGGAAGGAGTTCAAGGTCCTTCTCCAAACAACACCTACGAAGAGTCTCTTGGTATTTAGCGTCATCTATGGCGGAACCAAAAAGGATGTTTTCGCGTATTGTCCCTGATTGAATCCATGTTGTTTGAGAAACATAAGCAATCCTCCCATAAACTTCAACCTGTACAAGGTAAAGATTAAACAATAAGCAAAGCAATGATCTAAGAAGAATGAGGGTGATTGTTATCAAGAAACCAACTCAACTAAAAGTTTAAACTAATGGTTGTATCCCAAGATATGTTATATACTCTATCACGTCCCCTCATACGAGAGTCCTTTGGACTAGAAGTGTGATATAGCACAGAATAGCATCGTGTTTGACACTAAGCATTCCAGTTGAATTGTGGGTGAATGAAAATTGAGTCCGTGAACTTTAATTAAGTTGACTTCTGATATAATAACCAACTCAACCAAAAGCTTAAGCTGATGGTTGTAGCTCCACAATATGTTATATACTCTATCAAATGAAAAAAGCTTACCGTTCCATCTATACATGGTATTTCACCAAGAATTGCTGCTAGTAATGTTGATTTTCCTGAGCCAACTTCCCCACATATAGCCACCTTTTCACCTAAACAAACATTGAGATTAATGTCTTTTAGGGTCGGTTTTGTTGAGCTCATCCCCCATGAAAGATTTGCCGACTTCATCACAATGGGATGGTTTATGCAGGACATATTTCCTGTCTTTCTAACATTTTCAGTTTGCACCTCAGGTGCTGCTAAAAACTTCACAATTCGTGCAAATGAAACTCGAGCATGAACTACCACACTAATTACATTGGGGATAGTTCTGACGGGCTCTTGCACTAGGCGCAAAGTTGCAAGAAAGGTGAAAACATTACTAGCATGCATAGGAATTTTAAGGAAATAGCATGCACCAAATGTAGCAGAAGACACCATAATAGGAGATGTCCAAAATAGAATATTAGTGTATGCTTTCTGCAAATGCACTGCTGATAACCATTTATATTCAACTTTCCTCAATGCCTCGACCACACTCATGAATTGACTTTCCCATGCATACATTTTAAGCACCTTCATATTCACAAGAGCTTCCGAGAAAGCCTTAAGCCGCTTATCTTGAGCAACCATCAATACCCTTTGATACTTATCTTGTAATTTGACAAGGGGCGTATTGCAAACCATAGTTAAAATAATTGCGACTAATGATGCAATGGTTGCGAGTTTAACTGAATGTAGCAAAATCATTAACGCAAAGCAAAGTTGAAGGCCGGTTGTCCAAGTCTGATGAAACCAAAAAGGGAATTCCCCGATCCTATCGGTATCAGTTGTTGCATAATTCATTATTTGACTGTTTGAGTGCATTCTCCTCGCAACAGTCGATAATCTTAGTTGCTTCATGTAAATTGCGGTAGTGATCATGGATCGTACTTTAAGGCCAATCAATCTGCTCTGAAAGTACCATTGCCTCTGCGACAATGATTCTAAGATCTTTGAAAGAAACAGAGAAATTGCCAAAAGATGACCTTGATATTTGAATGCTTCTTTACCTTCAGCAACCTTGATGAAGGAATCGAGCAAAAGAGGTCCAGTTGACATTACAAGTATCTTTACTAACGCGAAAAAACCTGATATTAGAATCTCGAATTTGTAGCATCCAACAATAGTCCACAAAACTGAGGATTCCGAAGGTGCTTTATCGCTTTTATCTTTATCTAGTCGATCTAGAAACTGTAAGTAACAAGACCCTGCCATATCTATGTCTCGCAATTTTGGCAAGTCGTCTTCCTTGAGAATTTTCTTGCTACCCAAGTTCATCAAAGGGTTCAACCAAAAAAACGAAATCTTACTTAAAAACCCGGCTTTGGCAAATTTGGTTACTTGAGTTGTTAAAACTTCGCTTCGTTTGTGATCCTCCATATGTTAATAAGTGCACGAATTCTCCTAGAAACCACGGTGTCTAAGACTATTTTAATGGATGTAAAATCCCTTCCTAAGCTTGTTGTTACTCACAAGTCACACCAACGAACTAACTCCAACAAAGAAACATAGAATTCACCTATGAATTGTACGTTGAAATAGAAGTACAAAAACAGCTGATCACACAACTTCTAGCTCTTGTTCATATGTCTGCATAATGCAAAAGAACTAGATTTTTGATTTCAATGGACAATTACAACCTTCTACATTTTAGTTTGTTTATGTAGGCCTTGAAACGGATCTAATGGCTAGTCCGGATAGGCAAGTGATAGGGACGGAGCAAAGATTTTGGAGGTCCTATTTATTTTTACGATTGTTTTTCAAAATGGTGCCCTTTATTATATCAAAAAATAAAAATTTTCCTACTCCAAGAAAAATAATTCAAAATAAAATGTATTGTAACATTATATTCTAAAATTACTTTAAATATAAAAAAAAGGTTAATAAACAAATTACTTAAAAATTATTGCTTATTTTTTAGGCCCCTTATTTTTAAGGCCCTAGGAGGTCGACTACCCTAAATGCTAAGAATCGGCCATGGCAAGTGACAACTCTTAAAAAATGTTAAAAATCTAATAGTACTGCAAAAAGAAGAAAAAAATAAACTTGGTTGAGTTGGTTAGATAGTCATCTTCCACACACGGTGCTAGGGATCAATTTTGTTATTTGCATGAATTTGCATCCCACTTTAATGTTTTTTTAGAGCTATTAGTGACATTATTTATTTTTTTCTAAATTCGCCCTTACGTAAGTTGGCAACTTAAAAGCTAAGATAAACGCACCAAATTGCTTGAGTTCAAATGCAAGAGCTAACCTGTAAGAAAGTCCTATTGCCATTTATTCATCTTCATCATTCACCAATACACCTATAAGAACAAATAAAGAGGAAAAAAAATATAATTAAGAGCTAAAAATTAAGCATTTATCAATTTCATGAACTGAAAGAAATAAAAATACTCACCTCATATTATCTCTAAAATACTTACAACTAATTATGTGGAAAAATATCAATATTAATTGCAAGTATAATAAAACGGATGAAATTACCCTAATATATCAACTTCAGCATGCGAAAGTGACACTACTACAAACCTAAAATGGGATAAAATGACATATTGAAATCTTAAATCCTACATATATATAAATAGAGGTGTGTAAATAAACTCGATTTTAAATTGACTAACAAATGAATCAATAATGTAATCGCCTTTTCTGGTAGAAAAACTTTATCGACTTTGACTGTATTGAATTTTTTTTATCCGAATTCAAATTTAAAAGTGATTGTACACCTCTATAATAACTAAATAATAACCAGTATCATAAGATTCTTGGTAAATGTTTTTATATTAGAAGTTAAATTTTCAGAACTGTAAGAAAATAAACTTACATATGAACACTGCATGAATTAGCAATTAAATAGTGTTACTGGTGAAAATAAATACTAGTAAGTGCACACATAAATTAGTACAGGATCGGATTTCATGGGATTGTAATTTGCATAGTGTCAGATGAGTTTGGGCGTGTGATTTGCACGTCCAGCTGTGTCAACTGTCGAGTTGATCGGATTACCGGTGACTATCCATAGAAGTTGTAGACTGGCCCCACCGATCAACACAGGTCTAACGCTTTTGGTTTCACTCGTGCACACTCGATAAAACTTTTTAGAAAGTCACCCATCCTAAAATTGCTCATCACCAAACACGTTTAACTGTAAAGTTCTTAGCAAATAGACTCTTTTAAAAGAAGATCACCTTGTTCATATAGATGGTCTATTAATTCTTTTTAAAGTTCAACTTGAGGTATCAATAAGTGACTCAGAGAATGATAATTTGACTAAACCAAACATAACATATCTTTGGCATTTAGGAGTATTTATAAAACAACTCTGCAGTCAGATTTTATGGGATTACATAACTAAAACGGTAAAAGATGTGCTTTAATGATACTGATTAGTGTTGCAGAATATTAAACGGGAGAATTAGCCCATTACCTAGTATTGTGAGAACAGACTCTTTCCTAGTACTATGAGAAGATCAGTACAACACATGCATTAATTGTTTTCAAAAATTTGAAAATAAGAACATTTTGATCGGGCTAACTCATGTACATTTTTAGGACCGTCTTAAACATTTTGAAGGCCCTTTTACAATTTTTGAAAATTGGGCCCTCAATATCAAAAATTTAAGTTTGATAATTTATTTCAAATTATTTTGTAAAAAGCACCGAGAACTTATCATTTATTTTATGGTAAGTTGAGACAGTCTCATACAAAATGGCTTGAATATTAAAAGACCGCTCGTTGTAGATTTGCGGATTATATAGATAAAAGATTTCATTGTACCAAAAGAATATGCTCATGTACACCATTTCTTACGGCTTCAAGCCCAAAACAAAGCCCATAAACAATTTTTCTAAATGTCCATAAGTTCCTGATTAACTAATACATTCCCTTTCTCCTACCTCTCACACGCCTTTAGAGAAGTTTTCACTGTAACCATGGTTGCAATGGCTACTGCTCAGCTCTTGTTCAATTTACTCCCTTTTTCCTCTCCTTGCTTTCTCTTACTCTTTTTGCTCTTTACAACCATTATTAATTCAGATGGACAATATGGAGGCCCTCAAAATTTTGGGGCCTTATGCCAAGGCACAGCTTGCACAGGGAATTAGCCGACCATGTACATATTATATGTTAAAATAATCACTAATAATTTCAAAGTTTTAATTACAGAAATGAGTTAATTATGTCTCATACAAGATGAGCTGATTTGTTTTAATAGTTTTGGTGTTGAAGTAAATATGGGCATGGGCCTTGCCCAAGCCGCCGCTATTCTAACACTATCTTTTGCTTGTAAAATACTGCTTGTTTGGTAATTGACATTAAATGATGGAAAATAGTAATGAAAAGTTAGTGTAATTTTGATAGGAATATCTAAATAATATTTTTTTTGTTGGTTTATAGCTTTTTAACCCACTTTTTCTTTCAACTAATTTTTACCAAAAGTCTCCATAACAAGTTTAACTAGCCTACAACCAATAATCATTTGCCAAATAGACCCGAATGTAGGGAGGTTCACCTGAAGATTATGTATCTCTACTTTAGCAAAGAAGCGGTCTTCCTCAAACGCTCTAATTGAACATGCTTGTATATGAACATGCTTCTCACGTGAAAATATAAGAATTTAAAACAGATCTGATGTCCGATCTTATAATCAAATCTGACTTTGATATAATTTCAAATTAAATTTTGAAATTGTGCAGAAAAAAATATGAACATAAACTCAATTTTGAACAAACTCAAAACATTTAACCAAACTCGACCCGATGACCTAATATAACACTTCTTCAGCTCTACAAGGGAATCTTCCTTCTCTTCGTATGAATGCAACTTGTAATCCTATTGCAAGATTTTGTTTTACCAAGTCAGTAAATTTACTTTGACATTTTCAAATTTGACCTTTTACGGTGCATGTGTATAGTGACAATAGAAAAACTGTTAGAGATTATTATGTATTTGGGTCTATTATATATAATATTATGGGCTTTATGCATTAGGGTTTCATTCTAAATTTGTATATATACCATATTTATAGGTAATAACAGAACAAGGGTTTTAGTTTCCTTACATGATATCAGGCTAGGTTATTTTTTTTTCCTTCCCTTTCATAGGATCTGATTAAAAAAATAAATTCGAATGCCTTCAGTACATCGGAGGACGAAGTGTATTTGCAATTAGGATTGTTTGACTTATAGGAAGTGCCATTACATTTCAAAGTATTGCAAATTTTTTTTTGTTTTGTATTTGCAATTCAAAGTGAGTCGTGCTTTTAATTTCTTATTTTGAGAATTGGTGTTTTGGCCACCTAATTGGTTCAAAACTTCTATAAGTGTGATTCTTTTTTTTTAGTGTCAGTGTTACCATTAATTGGTATTTAAGTCGGTTAGTATTTATTCGACACGTTCAAGGTAATTTGTCTTTTTCTTTTCTTTTATTATGACAATACATTTTCTGCGTGACACACAAGTACCTCGTGTGATAGCTTCGATATCACGTCCTTACAATGACGAAGTTGTTCATGGTCAACATTTTAATGATATTTTGTCTAGGATACCGAAAGTACAATAGCAACATTTTCTCGATTGGTTTGGTCACTCGTCAACAAGCGATTCTTGCAATAGTTTGAATGGTAGTACTTCTTGTTGGCTTATTGATTTGGGTGCATCCCATCATGTTACTGGCAATTTTGATTTGTTGAGCAATATTCATATGATTACCAATTTCCGATTAGGCTACCAGATGGTGAGCAGGTTGTCTCCACCATGAAGGGTGATGTGAAACTGTGTTCAAATATTGTTCTATGAAATGTGTTGTATGTTCTGGACCAAAAATGCAATTTGATTTCTGTTACCCAATTGACTGATGATATGAGTTGTGTTTTTCTTTTCACTAAACATTTTGTGTTATACAGGATCTACACTTGAGGACTTTGATTGGAGTGGGTGAACGGAGAGACGGACTGTACTATTTTCATGACTTTCCCAGGGTTGGTGCATTGAATATCGATGGGGTCTTTTCTTCTTATTGGTGGCATCAACGTCTAGGTCATCCTTCATATAAAGTTATAAGGTCACTTCCCTTTTTGGTTAAATCTTTTAGCTTTTCTAGAATAGCTTGTGATATATGTCATCAAGCAAAACAAACAAGAGATAAATTTCCTATTAGTGACAGTAAAATAACATAGTGTTTTGAAATTATACATTGTGATTTATGTGGGAAGTATCATACTCCCTCCTCTTGTGGTGCTACTTATTTTCTTACTTTGGTTGATGATTATTCAAGAGCGGTGTGGGTGTATCTCCTATTTGACAAAACTGACATTTATAAGATGTTTAGTTCTTTTTTTCCCATGATTAAGCGACAATTTGATGCTAAAGTTAAAGTGGTGCGAAGTGATAATGGCACGAAGTTCAATTGTATGAGAGATTATTTTCAGCATAATGGCATTTTGTTTCAAACTTCTTGTGTTGATACACCTCAAAAGAATGGACGAGTTGAACGTAAACATTGTCACCTTTTGAATGTAGCTCGGGCTTTACGATTTCAGGCTAATTTACCTTTATCTTTTTGGGGTGATTGTGTCTTAGCCGCTAGTTATATAATTACTCGCACACCTTCTCCTTTGCTTGACAATAAAAGTCTTTATGAGGTTTTGTTTAACACTTCCCCTTCCTATGATACACTTCGTGTCTTTGGGTGTTTATGCTATGCACATAACATGAAATCCAAGAGGGATAAGTTTATAAGTCGGAGTAGAAAATGCATATTTGTTGGCTATCCGCAGGGAAGAAAGGGTGGAAATTGTATGATCTTGAAACAGGTGAATACTTTGTGTCTAAGGATGTGAAGTTTTGTGAAACCGATTTTCCTTTTGCTCATAATACTCCTTCCACCTCATCCTCTCCAACGAATATTGTTGCACCTAATTTTGATTATATTGATAATTCTTTTGATGACCTTCTTGGTCTTGGTGCAAGTAGGAATGACGATGATATTGATGGTGGGGTTGTTCATGAGAGGGTTGTTACTACTAATCCGACAAGTAGCGACGAGAAAGTGTTTATGAATAACGAAGAAGTTTAGCCTACAAGCATTGTTAGCCAAGAGATTGGTGGTAATGAGTTTGCGGCCAATGCTCCTGGTAATAATGTGGCCTCTAGTATTGCGCCTTATAGTTCCTTGAGGGAGGAGGCTGTGGCCACTCCCACAACTCTGGACGACGATCAAAGTGGGAAAGGCAAGCGCATAAAGTATCCATCTGCAAAGTTGCGTGGTGTTGCTACTAATACAATTTAAAAAGTCAGTCCGTCTTTCTCTCCTCCGCCATCTACTTCTTCTCAGACCTCAGGTACTTCTTATCTTATAGCACATTTTGTTAATTGTGATAGATTTTCTGTGGGGCACGGAAATTTTCTTGCAGCTATTACCGCAGCCTCAGAACCTCAATCCTTTAAGGCAGCCATGAAAGACCTTGGTTGGCAAGAAGCTATGCAGAATGAACTTCAAGCATTAGAAAACAATGGTACTTGGCGTGTGACAAATCTTCCTCCTGGGAAGAAAGCCCTTGGTTGTCGATGGGTCTATAAAATTAAATACAGCTCAGATGATAGTGTGGAGCGCCTTAAGGCTCGATTGGTTGTATTTGGAAATCACCAGGTTGAAGGGAATACTCGGTTACTTTTTCTCCGGTAGCGAAGATGACTATAATTCGTGTTTTTCTAGCTGTAGCTGCTGCTAAAAATTGGGAGTTGCACCAAATGGATGTCCACAATGCTTTCCTGCACGGAGATTTATCTGAAGAGGTGTATATGAAAATGCCACCTGGTTTTCACGGTGCTCAGCCTGGTAAGGTATGTCGGTTGCAGAAATTTCTTTATGGCTTGAAATAAGCACCCATATGTTGGTTTGCTAAGTTGGCTACTTCTCTTCGAAATTATGGTTTCCGGCAATCTTATTCAGATTATTCTCTTTTCACTTATCTACTTGTCTTTTACTAGACCTGATTTGGCTTATGTTGTACACATTCTCTCTCAATTTTTTGGGGCTCCACGTCGTGATCATTGGGATGCTGCTATTCGAGTAGTTCGATATCTTAAAGGATGTCCTGGTCAAGGCATTATTCTTCGTTCCAATTGTGATCTATTTTTAAGTGGATGGTGGGATTCTGATTGGGCTAGTTGTCCTCTTACTCGTCGCTCATTATCCGGATGGCTAGTTTTTCTTAGACATTCTCCTATTTCGTGGAAAACCAAAAAGCAAGTTACAGTTTCTAGATCGTTAGCTGAAGCAGAGTATAGATCCATGGCTGTTGTGACTTGTGAACTTAAGTGACTCAAAGGTTTGCTTCGTAGTTTGGGGGTGCATCACCCGAAAGCGATGTCTTTGTTTTGTGATAGTCAATCTGCTCTCCACATTACTCAAAATCCTATGTTTCATGAACGCAACAAACATATTTAAATTGATTGTCACTTTGTGCAAGATGTCATTCAAGATGGTACCATTAGTCCTTCTCATGTTCCTTCTACTACACAACTTGTTAATATTTTCACTAAGGCTTTGGGGCAAGCTCAGTTCTCTTTTCTTCTTCGCAAGTTGGGCATTTGTGATCTACATGCTCTAACTTGAGGGGGGTGTTAGGGATTATTATGTATTTGGACCTATTGTATATAATATTGTGGGCTTTATGCATTAGGGTTTCATTCTAAACTTGTATATATACTTTGCTTATAAGTAATAACAGGATAAGAATTTTAGTTTCCTACAAAAACCAAACCATAATTACTGAAATTATTGACAAATTATAGCCCAATACTTGTTTTTAAAACTCTTCAATGAACAAGAGAAGTTTTATTAAATTTCTTGATGAAATTGTTTTTATAACTCACCTACTAGCTACATTATTAAAAAAAACTCTTGAGTGACAAATCTAGGGGTGTTTGGTATGACAATTTAAAATGATAAGTGTTATTGTTATTATTATTTGGTATGAAGAGAGCAAAGGGATTGAGGTGAAGGAAATTGTTACAACACTATTATGAGCAGTAACAAATTACAGAATTTCATTTCTTGAAAGTAACGTAAACGATTACTTTAGAGTCGAAACAAACAATATGTAACAGATTGAGTTAAGCGTTCCCGTTAGTGAACTTCAAAATACGGGTACCAAACACGCCCTAATAATTAAGAGTTAAGACACACAATAGATATACGTACCTTTGTTCCTTAAAAAAGTTTTCATTTACTAACAACAGACAATTCATGAATTCATGATACTTAACACACAATTGATGTTAGTACCTTTTTTCCTTACCCCCACCATGCACCACCCCAGACCCACCAACCACCAACCACCAACCACCAAATAAGTAGCAACCACCACCACCTACAAATTGCAACTCTCTAAACTACCATGGCCTTTCCCCTTGTCGCCACCAACACACCAAACAACCAACACTAATAAATGGCACCCCCTGGCTTCCAATCACGGAAAACCCCTGTTTATGGCTGCCAATCACGAAACCTCCCTCCCACTTGGTTGGATTTTTTGGGTTTTGGGTTGAATCATAGGGAGTGAGGAAAGGTGTGGAGAGGTTTCTAATTCAAGGGTAATATGGATTTTAGGCTAGGTAGGGGGTAGGGGATAGGGGAGGGGAAGGGGGCGTTTCTGGGTTTATGGGGCTGGTTAGGGGGGTTGGGTGGGAAGAGGTGGGGGTGTTCCATGGTGGGAAGCAGCGGGAGGGCTAGTAGTAGGGATGGATAGGGCATTTCATGTAAAGGTAAAGGTAAATAACACTCCCAGTATCCCGCACAAGGCAGGGTCCGGGTGGGGGTACTTTTTTCCTGAAAGATGCGGACAAGCCATATCTGTTCCCCCTTAAGGAGGAACTAAAAAGGATGCGCGCAGTCAAAAAACCCCTCAACTGATACCTACGTCAAGTAGGGGTCGAACCCCAAACCTTCTGCTCAATATGCAGATGCTCTATCCATTAAGCCACAAACGCCTTTGGTAAGGGCGTTTCATTTGTTTTTTTTTTTTACAATTAATCTATAATTATAGGTTATCAACGAGTCAAAGAATGTCATATGAAAACTCATTTCAAAGTTGGTATATTTATGGTTAATCAATAATTGGTTTAATAGTAGGAAAAATGTTGAAATGTGGTATCATTCAGGATGATTGTTATTTTATTTTTTGCCTTTTTATCTTTTAAAATTTTTTGTTTTTAGTAACAGCGGATAATTTTATTGTTGGTTTTAAATGGTCCATATTTAGTAAAAGTGGGTGTTTCCCAACCACAAGTTCGACCACAAAAACACTTATTTTAGAAATACTTGCACTAGAGTGTAGGGTAACGTTACTTGGTCAAATGGCATTCACTACCCCTACAACCACTCCTGATTCATCCTATAACTATCATTCCTGTAACGAATTGACATGTAGTTGGCACTGATAAAATAGGGCAACTGTCTGAAATGTGGCCGACGTGGGACAACGGTCATAATTAGGAGTGTATATTAGTACAATACTTCAATCCTATTCGACAGTCAAGTACGCACACTTTAGTACAGAGTAACATTGAGTATTCTCTTAAAGACTTGGTAGCATTTATTGAAGCATTCATTGTTCTAAATTAATTACGATCTCACAACATAAATAAACCCTAACATAATTCCTCAAAACTAAAGATCACTATGCACTTAGGATTGGTCTACCTAGGTACCTTACCAATTATACGTGTTGACTTGAGCATTGAAGGTGATCCCTAGTCTCAAAACCCCCTAATTGTATCAATCGATCACTTATAACCTTAAAGTGCTTGCATATAATTTTAAAGTGACCAATTATAACTTTAAAATGATTACTTTTTGTAGCCTTAAAGCGATTACTTATAACCTTAAAGTAATCATTTATAATTTTAAAGCGATTAATTAATAAATTGACTGAATGCTTAGACTCGTCACATAATGAGACAATCTCATACAAGAAGAGTTCCTTCTCATTAGTTTAGCTGTTATGCCATAAAATTTTGCTTAATTGCTTATACATACTCCTATAGAGTTAAATCATCAATAAAAAATCATATCGTGTTATTAAATTTTTTTAAAATAATTAAAATAAAATTAATGAAATTGTTGTTTTATAAATTACCCTTTTTGAAAAAAGATTTTCTAGTGATAAGACTAAGAGCATCCATGTGAAGCATCTAACACTTTCTCAATTTCCCGCCCAAATCCAAAAATTTCAACTTCAGTTTTCCCTCTTTTTTTTTTCACCTTCTCAGTCTATAGTATCTACTCTAAAAATCCCTAATTTCAGCTCCAATTCTCCGCCATTTTTACTCCTCAATCAGCATCAAATTCCTGCAAAGTTCTATCCGAAAATGTCCATCAACGATTCAATCAACTACTCAAAAACCCAAAGAATCGTCCTATTAATCGATATTTACCCTTTAATCAAAAGCCCTAATTCTTCTGCTTACCGCAATTCTCTTTTAATTTCTGCCAAAAAACTCCTCTCATTTCTCCCGATTGCTAATTCTCTGTCCTCCTTCAAGCTTTTCTTCTCCTCGTTATCCCCTCTTCTTTCTACATCTTTGCTCCCTAATTTTCAAAGATTGTTGTATAACCCTAATTCCCTTTCGTTCAATTCCTCAAATGAAACCCTAAATTTACTTTCTAAAACCCTTGATTTAGTTCATAATTCGGCGAATTCTTCAGGCTTGGGTTCGAGAGTTTCGTATGTATCGAGCTCAATGGCGCAGGTAATTCATGATTATAGTTGGGATTTATGTGATGATTCTGATATTTTAGGACTTGTTAGGTCGAATGTGGTTGTATTGTTTTCGCCTATTTGTAGATCATTAAATGATTTGCGTGATTTTATGGGTTTTGACGATGATTTGATTAATGAACATGTTTTTTGTGAGAGTTTCAAAGGGTTTTTTGGTCAAATTAAAGATGCTTTTGTTAGTAGGGATATTCATGTTTGTTGGGTGGATGTAAGATGTGATAATGAATCAGGGCATGATAACAAGATGTTAAATGTTGATGAATTTGCTAAATTGGTGGGGTGGTTTCAGAATGGGGTAAAGAGTTTAGGTTGGGGTTTTTGTTCCAGTGATTCAGTTGTGTTGGGTTCAGCTCTTGTTCCATTCGGGTTGATTTATCCAATGATTGGAGTTTCATCTAGTTATAATAGTGGAACAAATGATAATTGTAAGAAATTATGTGGACAATTGAATCTTGAAATTTTGGATGTGCGAGGGAACTCTTTGGAATGCAGATATTGTGATCTTCAATTACTAAATGTTAGAACATTGCGCGGGCATAGGCTTAGCAGCCTTTCGCTCACCGGGAAGTATGGAAAACCAGGAGGGGAAGTTCATCAAGGTTGCTGTGGAATTTGGGAGAGTTTTGGTGATGGTGTTGTGAAGATTGATGTAAAAACTCTTTGTAGATATGATGAATTAAGGAACATTGAATTGTCTGATGCAGTACTAGTTGATGAGTTCCCGATAGATTTAAATAAAAAGAAAGAGGAATCATCTGCTGAATTCTTTGCTGATAAAGTTCTAGACCTTCTTTTAGAAGATTCAGGAAGGTTTATAAAGAGGAAATCACCTCCACTGTGGCAAGTTTTTTTGAGCTTTCTATATAGGAAAGATTCTTGGGCATTGTTGAATCTCTCAAAAGCCAATGGAAGCATAGTAACCATGGGTGTTCTCAAGCCTATTACTATTCATTCAGCTTATATTTTTGTTTTGAAAAGTAAGGTTGACCGCCAAATCGGAATGCTAGTTGGTAAAACTGAACAGAACCTTGGACATGGTAATTTAGAAACAGGTGATAAAACTGTTGGATTTCATACTAGTAAGGATACTTCAAGTGAAATGTGTAAAAATGAGAGTAGAAGAAAGCATAGAAAGCACCGTTTCAGGTACAAGGATCTTTCTTGGAGCACTTTCTGCAAAGCAGCCTTTGAACTCAATGAGATGGAACTTGAAGAAGCTTACTTTTCAATGGGATGTGATATTCCAAAGAAATTGAAGTTTTTTAGATGTTGGATGAAACAGGTAGTTGAAAACAAGTCATCTCTTCCACTTAAATCAGACACTCTAGAAGTTCTTGAGAAAATGGATGAGAGATTATATCAATTGCATCCAGAAAGTCAACAGCCTCTTCCTCAGTTAGCTTGTGAACATTCTGTTAAAGAGGCTCCTCAAATAGAAGAAGCTGGAGCTACTTCGCAAGAAGCTGTAGAAGCTTTCTTCAGTGACTTGCCTCAAAGAATCCAACATGGGCTTGCATCAGGAGTCGACTTGGTGGCTTTTGCACAGCGGGTTGTTCATTCTTGTATCTATTGGTTTAGGAAAAGCTTGGGAACTGATATTAGAGAAGAAAGTCAAGTGTCTATTGAAAAATCTGATGGTAGCAGTTATGCTGGGTCGGTGGCTGGCGAGCTTGCCAAAATTCTACTTATTGATCCAAAGGACCTAGCAGGAAAGCACAAGGTTGGTGATCAATCTTCTAAAGCGCCAGAAGAACAATTATTGCAAATTCCCTCTGCAGATAGAGTTAGAGAGTATCCTTTCTTCCATGTACTTGGGTGTCTAATAGTTATTGTTTGTCATAATTTCATTTTTTCTTTTGAGTGCATCTGATTGATTTTTACAGGTTATTCCTTAAGAATTGTCTAGATATGAACTGCAGATTTTGTTTCGGATGGAGATTCTTCAATCAGAGATTGTAACTGGTTTAAAAGATTCTGTTAAGCTTAAATTTGTTAAGCAGATTTGCCGTCTCTTAGAATTTATCCAATGTAACAAAGAGGACGGATTTTTTGGAGATTTCAACCTTAATGACTATGTTAGCAGGACTATCAAAAGCAGGTATATACCTTTTATCTGGAATCATTGTGTATGCTCATGATATATGTATTAACTTCGATTAGACTGAAATGATTTTTCTTTCTGCTCTTTATTTTATTCTCCCATAAAAGAGCATTTTGATTGTCCTAATCATCGCAGACTAGGATGTGTTTCATGAGCTTACAACTTGCTAGTTTTCTACTTTTCAATCTCTAACAATGTATTAATTTCCTGGATGAAGTGTCTGTGAGTCCAGTTATACTTCAAATACCTCTTGAATTGTGTAATGTAGTGTAAACTTATTTCTTGCCCCCGCATTACTACCTTGATACCATCAGTTATTATTCTTTGTCCAGTCTTGTAGTTGTTTGCTTTGGAGAATTGTTGACTAAATTGTATTTTTGTTTGCTTTCCTTTCCCTGTTAGTTTTTCATTAGGTTTTTGGGATACAACTTTTCAATTACCCTCAATCAGTGTGGTTAGGGATAAGGATGAGTTGCTCCTGGCTTCCCAAGCTCCTGTGAAACAATTTTGTGATTTAGGATGTCAACTAGTGTTGCTCATGTTCCATGGAAGATTCTGTCACTTGGATATAAGGGCCACCAACAACAGCAACATGCCATACCCCAAAGTCATCAACCATTGCCCATTATTTTTTTTATTGGTTTTATTCTTCCATTTCCTCAGATGCCCTGTTTTCTTTTGTCACAACATTCTTTTCCAATTGATGTTTTATGTGATAGAATTTGGGGGAGGAAATAATTCTTTTCTCACCATTAATGATATTGGTAAGTAGGTGTTGATTTGAACAATGCAAAAAAAATAACACAAGGCCTATGCCTTGATTTCAACAATATGAGGATTTTCAAGTAGGTGTATATTAAAAAACTTAATAGCTCTGTACTCGTGTTTGTTTGTGTTCATAGGATCTTATGATGCAACTGCCTTTGTCTTTTAAATGAAGGTGAAGCAAATGTCCATTTACTCACATATTGGATGGCCTCAGCATATATCCAAGTTTATGTCCCTGATTATGCCGATGGGTAGAGTCAAACAATGACTAGAATAGCTAAGACCGGATGTCTGGAAGTGGGTTTTGATGGAGCCAAAAATATATAATTCTTTGGTTTGTAATAAGATGAACCTTTATAAAATGGCTTATCAAGTCATTGTGTTTTTTTTAAAGTGATGTTGGAGATGATGTTTGCAATCAAGGGCCCATTGAAACAAACTCTTTGTTACTTTAATCGCAAGGTCATATACATCCAATGTTTTTCAGGATTCTTGTTGGTTGCACTGATTTTGGATTGTGCTGGTACTCTGAAAATTCTTTTTCTAGTCAACTGCTGCCAAGAAAATTTTAAACTAGTCGAGTAGCTTAGACTGGCTCGTTAGATCCACAAGTTTTGTCTGATGAAATTACGTGTTGAAAATGTCCAGGTATTCGCAGAAACTTGGGGATGTTGTCCACAGAATTTGTGATCAAATGGATCTTTTGTTGTTTGACAATGATGATGATGAATCCCCTAATCTCCTACTCAACAGTGAAGATAGCAGTCAGTCATGGAGAATTGGGGATAATGACAGAGGAAGTGAGCCCAATTCTACTGATGATTCATTTAACACTGGTAGTAATAATCATGACCGTAAGTTGGTTGAAGCTCAAGAGAGAAGAGCAAGGGCTTCAAGGCTCGCATCTTTTACAAGAAGAGCCATGCCAGAACTGCAAAGAGTATGGGCCCCTAAGCCGTCACAGTTATCCAGGTCAAAATCAGACTCTTCCCGTAGATCTAAGAGGAAGCACAGACACAAAGAAAGGTATGATATGGTCTGCGAAACCCCAATTAGTGCGCCCAAAAAATGCTTATTCCCTGCAGACACCGGTGTTGGTGGCAACGAGTTTAGAGCGCTAGGCGGAAGTTCAGATGGTCCTATTCACAGGGCTTTGTTTCAGGATGACGAAACATGGCATGATGATTTGGGGCTTTGATTTCTAAGCTATAATGCAAAGGAATAGCCTTCGTATTAGCGAACTTAGACACAACAGATAACAGTGTATAGCTATAGCTTGGTCTAGAGCACAATCGGACAAGATACACTCACAAGTCACAACTGTCTGTATACGCAATTTTATTTGACAGTCCTTATTGTATCCATAAGTGTATAATTAGATATTTTAGCAGTATAGGCGTTTGAAACCTTGTAAGTTATAATTTGTTAATAATATGCATAAACACGTTTAGTTACTCAATGGGGATCGAAAATTACTACAATTAATATGAATTCAGTTTACATCAGTTCATCTTTACGGTTAATGTTCGGTACCAATGCCAAGAAAAGCTCGGATTGGGAGGAAATCTTGTGTTTTCGATTACCAAAACTATTGAAAGTGGGCTTGATTTATGTTCCACCATGTCAATATGCCTCCATGCCGCAGTTGGTCTAGGGTAAAACACGCCTAGATTATACTAGTGTTTGTCGAAAAAGCTATATTGATTCACGCCTAGATTATACAAATTTCCCCAACTTTAATTACTATCTATTGATTTAGATTTTTTTTTAAAACTTGGACAATTACGTAACAAAGTCAAATCACAAATTCTTGTATGAGACGGTCTTATTGTAACAGGGCCTTAATGTGAGACGTGCATATCTTGAGTAAATAGTCCAATTATAATAACTATTATTCTATGGACTTTTTGTTTTGAGATCATCTCATTGAGATACAATCTGATACAATCTCTCACGATAGTAGCTCAAATCAAATAAGCTCGAGTCATGTACAAGTATAAGGGGGTCACTCATAAGAGCTTGGAAGCATATGATCTTTAGTTAGAGCATTGGCAATGAGTGCTCGTTATTGTTTCTTCCGCAAATTGTCGACGATCAATCACCTAAAACCCAATTCCCCGCCAATTCAATATCCTAAATTTACCCGCCAAAACGTAATTCTCACAGAGGAATTGTGTAACGAACTTTTGGATTCATACCCAGACCCCAAAACCTTGAAACGACTTCATACCAAGATCTTAACCCGCCAAAATCTTCATTCAAACCCTGGCGTTTCACTCAAATTAATAAGGGCATACGCTAATTTGGGTTTATTGCGCATTGCACGCAATCTGTTCGATGAAATTCCTGAAAGAAATGTTATATTTTTCAATGTAATGATTAGGAGTTATGTAACCCATCAATATTACCCAGATGCTTTGCAGGTGCTTAAGGGTATGTTTAGTGTTGGAGTGACACCTGATCATTATACTTACCCGTGTGTGTTGAAAGCATGTTCTGGGTCAGAGAATTTGTGGGTTGGTATGCAAATTCATGCTGCAGTATATAAAGTTGGGCTTAATTTGAATCTATTTATTGGGAATGGATTAGTTGCTATGTATGGGAAGTGCGATTGTTTGATGGATGCTAGGAGAGTTCTTGATCGAATGCCGGTTAGAGACGTTGTGTCTTGGAACTCGATGGTTGCTGGTTATGCACAAAAGGGACATTTCGATGATGCCTTGAATGTTTGTAGAGAGATGGAGTCCATGAAAGTGAATGCGGATGCTGGCACTATGGCAAGTTTACTTCCAGCTGTTACCAATACTTCTAATGAGAATGTTATATTTGTGAAGAACATGTTTCACAAGATGGTTAAGAAGCGTCTCGTATCTTGGAATGTGATGATAGCTGTGTATGTGAATAACTCCATGGCTGCAGAAGCTATCGACATTTATTCACGATTAGAAGCTAGTGGAATTGATCCAGATGCGGTTACCTTTACGAGTATTCTTCCTGCTTGTGGAGATCTTTCTGCTATTTCACTTGGAAGGAAGATTCACAAACTAGCTGAAAAGAAGTGGCTTTTCCCTAATTTGCCTGTGGAGAACGCGTTAATAGATATGTATGCTAAGTGTGGTTGTCTAAGAGAAGCAAGGGAAGTGTTCGATAGTATGCGAATACGAGACATAGTTTCTTGGACTTCTATGCTTTCTGCTTATGGTGTTAGTGGAAAAGGCCATGAAGCTGTTGCACTTTTCTCTAGAATGAAAGAGTCGGGCTTGGTTCCCGACTCCGTTGCGTTTGTTGCGGTCATGTCAGCTTGTAGTCACTCAGGAATGTTGGAAGAAGGGAAACACTACTATAAACTAATGACCGATAAATACAAAATAACCCCGCGATTGGAGCATTATTGTTGCATGGTTGATCTGTTAGGACGTATTGGGAGAGTGGATGAGGCTTTCTCGTTCATGAAGGAGATGCCAATTGAGCCAAACGAAAGAGTTTGGGGCGCTTTTTTAGGTGCTTGTCGTGTTCATTCCAATATGAATCTTGGGTTGATAGCTGCTGACCGTCTATTTCAAATGGCTCCCGATCAGGCTGGATATTATGTGTTGATGTCTAACATTTACGCCAAAGCAGGAAAATGGAAAGAAGTTAGCATGGTTAGATCATTAATGAAGAGCAAAGGTATGAACAAAACACCCGGCATTAGTAATGTAGAGCACAAAGGTCGGGTGTACACATTCCTTGCAGGTGATAGATCGCATCCACAGTCTAACGAGATTTATGATAAGTTGCACGCGTTAATTGGGAAAATGAAAGAGGACGGTTATGTTCCTGAAACAGATTTTGCTCTTCATGATATAGAGGACGAGGATAAAGAAGATCATCTTCGAGTTCACAGTGAAAAATTGGCTATTGTGTTTGCCCTTATAAATACTCGGCCTCCAACACCAATAAGGATTACGAAGAATCTTCGTATTTGTGGAGATTGTCATGTTGCGATCAAGCTCATCTCTAAGATTACTAACCGGGAAGTAATCGTCAGAGATACGAATAGATTTCATATGTTTAAGAATGGTGTTTGTTCATGTGGGGATTATTGGTGACTGCAGGTGAATATGAACTAGAAGGGCATTTGACAAGAGGGAAAGTTTTGGTGTTTCCAAACAGATGAATACATGGCAAGATCAGGCGGATCCTCCTCCAGCCACATTCATCTATTTCTCTTGCGTGGTAAATTTCCATACTTGAATATCTGGAAATGTTGATTTTGTTAACGAACTCAACCAACAGCTTAAGCTGATGACTGAAGTCTCAATATATTCTTATGTGTCAATTTTTAATATGGTTGATGGTCGGTCCAAAGATGTCAATAAACGTGAGAGAAAAACTTATGATTTCTAAGTCCCGATGACCTATCTTAACGATTGTCGGATGTGGTAAATCCGGACGTATCAAAAAGGACGACTACATTAAAGTTTATAAGAAGAATAGTTCTTTATACAAAATGTTGATTCTATTTTCACTATGGATTTGAATGCACAAACATATTAATAGATATGTCGCGTACAATAATTATTCTTGGTGGATCGATGATGAGGTTTGGGTTTACAAATATTGGTTTAATTATCAATTTTCAAATTCTTGACATTAAAAAAATTAATTTAATAATTAATATGATGATGACAAAAGTAACTTAACTATTCATAATAATAGATTCTAAGTTCATTCTTTGCTGCATGGACATGCTTGGGGAGGGACAACTTTCTAATTCATGTATGACTATTTTGCATGTCTTCCTCCTTTCATTGGTGGATTTAGATTATGCAATATTTGCAAACCATTAATCAAACTATTTGTTTATCAAGGAATGATTAATCAGAATGTATTTAATGGAAAAAAATTCAATCAACATCACATTATTGTTGATTAAATTGTTGCCGCAATAATTGGAATACCAAGATGAATTATCGTTAGGTCAAATATATTCCTATGGATAAGTTTTAAAATGTGATTTGTTTGATTAAAAAAATTAAATTATAATTGAGTATTGTCTCAATTATATAGCAATTTTCAGAAAAGTTTATGAATTCGATTCTCACATAGCTCTTTCCTTTCTCTCGGTCTATCCTTCAATCATAAAAGAAAATATAAATAGGCCATCTAAATATTCTAGCCTGCTCTAGACGGTTAATTATTCGGTCGAATACTCCATTAGCTTGTAAATAGATGTTGTATTCTTGAGAATTAATTTATGAGTTAATTTAATGGTTAAAGTCTTTTTCTTTCCCTTTTACCGTTGTAACAAGAATTTGATACTCACCACATACAGAAAAATTTAATTTCCCTGCCTTGCGGGTAGAGGATTTTTCAACTTTATCCGATAACAATTAACAAAACATGAAAACAAAGAATTGAGTTCTAATACTTTCTTTCTTTTGGACGAAAAAATTTAGGCTGTTCAACTTTCGTAAACGCCAAATGATCCATTTTGGACAAAAGGTGGACTTAGATCACCATTATCATCTGTATATGATTTTACTAACAAAGCTAGGTTTTTTGATTTATACAAGTTCAATCAATTCAATAATTATGCTTATAAGTAACACCTTTTCAGATAAAGTTTAAAGACTAACATAAACTACAATCTAGCTAAGAGGAAAGTGGAGTACATGCATAGAATTCAATTGCAGACCCTAGAGATCTGACATTGACAAACTATGCTAGAATTGGGTCTTATCTTAGTTGAAGAACAAATACTACTTGTCCAAATAATGTTTTGGGTTCAATTCTCAACTTAACCCCTATCAATTCTCTCAGCCTACCCTGATAAATTTGGACTTGTACACAAGACCCATACAAGAGGAGAATTGACTGCACACAAATCCGATGGTGTTTCATCCTAAAACCAATTGGTATTAAAGGAGTAGTGTTGAAATATAGTGACTCGAACAAGTCATTATATGGGAAATGGATAACGCAGTTCGCCAGGCAGAGGGAGGTCCGCGGGGCGCGGAGAACCTATTGTCCTAGTCCGCGGGGCGCGGAGTGGTTTTGTCTCCGTTTCGCGGCTTGCGTAGTTTTACACGGCTCGCGTAATGGCGGTTTCTTGGCACGTTTTTTGGCCGGTTACTCTTAATTTTTGAAGGTTTCTTTTGTATTTTCTTAACCCTAATTTCTTTTTATTATGAGGTATACTATATAAAGGCCCCATGTAATTAGAATTAGAACAGGATGCAATGCAAAACACAAAGTGAGGAAAACTAAGAGAGAAAAAGCTTGGAGAGCCATTGTTGTGGTTTCTCGTGTTCATCTTGTAATCTCCCAGTTTATAGTGAAAAGTTTATTCTCGATGCCGGTGGATGTAGCTATCACGTTGATAGTAAACCACGTTAATTTCTCGGTGTGATTTTCTTTATTGTTTGTTTGAACCTTTATTGTTTCATTATTATTTTTCGATCTTTGCTTCCGCTGTTGAACAACAAGTAGCCCCATAAAGTATATATGTTTGTCAATCTCTCTCTAATCCTTCGATGTAAGATCACATGTAGGTTATTTTCCATCATAAAGCTTGTCTATATTCACAACAATTTATGTTTATGATAAGTGGGTTTTTAAAAGTACTATTACATTTGTCAGTATAATTAATTAATACATAATTGAAGTTTAGATAAGAAATTCAATTTAAAACAGCCTGTTTCTTTCTGTCTAAAGGATGACTATACATCTCTATTCTCTACCTACATTCACTAATTAATCATCAAAATCACATAGAAGAATATTAGGCCATACATTATATTCCTTAATTCTAGGAAGGAATGGTAGAATACCATGTTCGTTGAATCTTTGAATGCATATAAATACCATACAACGTTGTACATTACACACATCAAAAACAAGATATCCTTAAAACATAGTACAAAGCAAAGATGTCTGTTTTGCAACTCACATTATTCATCTTGGCTTCCTATTTTGTCAGTCTGAGCCATGGTGCTGGGATCTCAACGTACTGGGGGCAGAATGGCAACGAAGGCAGCCTATCGGCAGCCTGCAACACAGGGAACTACCAGTTTATCAACATTGCATTCTTAACTGTGTTTGGAGGTGGCCGAACCCCTCAGCTAAACTTGGCTGGTCACTGTAACCCAGCTATTCCTGGAAGTTGCAGCAGTATTGGTAATGATATTGCTGCGTGCCAACGCCAAGGAATCAAAGTTTTTCTCTCTTTGGGTGGTGGTGCCGGTGATTACTCCCTTTCTTCTCCTGCTGATGCACAACAGGTTTACACTCTGCTACCTCTATTATCTATGATTTTTCTTTTTGTTTTCAGCTGTTACTATCTGTCATTGTAAGTGGTTTCTACGTAAGCGAGATTTGGGGTTGGAAGGAAGTAAAGTAACATGATGTCATTGTTTCATTGTCAACTGGCTCCTTAAATATATGCAACCATACCTTAGTAATAACAAAAAGGTTGTTTAAGATTTAGCAAGCATTATCTGCAAGCGTGAATGGTTTTATAGGCCATTTCAATTGTCCATAATAGTATGACATCAACGAAATATGATTTTTAACTTCATCAAAAATGGATAAACTAATTTATGAGTTGAATCAAAAGATTAAACAACTCTTGTATGAGGCTGTTTTACCATGAGACGAGCTCATATAATTAGCCTATTTCTCTAATTGATCACTTTCAGATTGCAAGTGATCGCTTTAAGGTTATAAGTGACCACTCTAAGCCTAAAAAATGATCACTTTAAGATTATAAGTGATCACGTTAAGACACTAGGTATACATTGGGCCAGCCCAATAAAGATGATGTCATCGTGAGCCGTCTCATTTGAGTTTGTGAAGTTTAAATTGATAGTTTAGCTCTAATGAATGGTTACATACTCTATTACAATCTTGTTGATTAATTTGGCATTAGCTAGTATTGTAAACTAGTTAGTAAGTGATACAGTATATAACACATCTTGGGTGAGTTGGTTCTTTGTCATGGTATTAGAATTTAAGATGGGGTTCAAATCTCAACCCCCCATTTCAATTTGAGTATTTAACTTCAAGTATGAGGAGACTACCGCATCCACATCCCAGCCCAAAGGGGTCTCGTGTACCCATCAACTTAAGCGTCTGGTTCTAGTTGAGATGATCCCTTGACACTAATCATAGAAATATTGATGTATTTGCCTAACAGGTTGCAGACTACCTATGGAACAACTTCCTAGGAGGAATCTCAAACGCCCGCCCTTTAGGTGACGCGGTTCTTGATGGCATAGATTTCGACATCGAACTTGGCTCATCACAAAACTATGATGCCCTAGCTAGAGCCCTTCAAAGGCGAAGCACACCACAAAGGAAAGTCTACTTATCCGCAGCACCACAATGTCCTTTCCCTGATGCTCATCTAAGCAACGCTATTGCCACCGGAGTTTTCGACTATGTTTGGGTTCAATTCTACAACAATCCTTCAGCCAATTGCCAATATTCTAACAAAAATGTGAACAATCTCATAAACTCATGGAACAGGTGGGTTACTGTCAATGCTCCACAAATCTTCTTAGGAATACCTGCTGCTCCAGCTGCTGCTAACAATGGGTTTATTCCATCTGATGTTCTTATAAGAGATGTTTTACCTAGAATTAGGGATTCCCCCAAGTTTGGAGGAGTTATGCTTTGGTCTAGGTTCTTTGACAATGGTTATAGTTCAGCCATTAAGAATAGTTTAAGCGACGAATCTGATGAACGATCTGGGGTGTCAATTAGCATCCCGAAAGTGAACATTACAATTCCGAACCCTTAAGGTGTACCTTAAATTGAACTTTTGTATTCGAGTCGGTTTGTTTTCGGGTCTAGCAGGGCCTAGTTTGTTTGCATTTGAAATAAGAGGTCATTTGTATTTTCGGAGTTGATAAGTTAATGTATTTGTTTGCGATTGTACTTGTACTAGCTTTGGATGAGTTGATTGTAGGTTCTTTGAACTTTTTACCGGTTAGACTGAGTAAAGGACATGGTTATGTGAGAATCAAACTCGAGATCTTACATGAGAAAAGTGATACTTACTCTAACTTTTGACAAACTCCGATTCTCAATTCATTCAACTATTCGAATTGCACTTTACCTTATAATTTGTAGTGAAACTTTGGCTAATTCTTCAAAGTCAATAATTCTTCAAATGATCATTAATTTTGTTAGTGATAGATACTACTGTGACTGTTAGCTTAAATGAGCTATGGAAGACCTTGACTTTGATTCGTTTATGGCATAGATATTTATTAGGTTGGAGTCGGGTCTATGTGGTTTTATGAGGTTCAACCTCTAATTCATCTCTTAATTGGACTTGGGCTATGTAATCAGATTCAAAAATAAATAATTTTTTTCTCGGATATCAGGTCAAATAAGAGATAAATTCAGATGAATTCACCTCCTAATCTTAGTCAATGCTTTTGGTCTCACTCTTTATGTTTATGTACCAATGCAATGATTAGAAACAATTCATCTTTAGGACCATCCCAATATTCGTGTCCGAGGCTAGTGAAATGACTCTTGGTTTCAAAGTGAACGTTAGAAAAATTAATCTTCGAAAATATTAAAGATAAATTGTTTTTAATTCCCTTTGACATGTTAGGTCGATTCCGACTTGAACACAATATGATCGGACTTAAAAATAACCCGATCGAAATTAATCTGATTTAAAACTCACCGGACAGCTTTGAGAAGTACGTGATCTATTTTTAGCTCATTATCACAATTTAACTTTAACTCCACAGAGAATGTCATGTGACTTTTCAAAAGACTTATGTATCATATATTCTAGGATAATTTATAGAATTCCTAGGACATAAATCTTAAAGAATGATCACGATTTATCTTTGCAAATGTGTTTGATATTTATTAGGAAATATTTAGATATTTTATAAGAAAATTCTGAATAAGGACACGTAGCATAATCTTTAACCCTTTATAAAGGAGTATGCGGTCATTTTGCATCACACACTCTTCAAGAATTTTTTTCCTTAGATAGCACCAATCTTGCCAATTTAGTTTCGAGAGTGTAAGCAAATAGCCTGCATGCAAATATGACTCAAGAAAAAGTCTGACATCATGCACACATATGAGACACAATTTTAAATATCCTTTATCAAGTAAAAATTATTCTCCCTTTTATTTTATTCGGTCTACTTATCGAGATAATATTTTAACTCTTAATATTTCTAATTGTGTATAATTTAAAATTATAAAAAGTCGATATTAACGGTCTTTGCATTGAGACGAATGCAACAAGATATCACTTGACAGTTTTAACTTATAAAATAAGAATAAAATTTAAATAAAAAATAATTAATAAATTAAATAAAAAAGTAAATGGCACAAGTGGAAAGAATTGAAGGGTGTATATTTCCGTATAATTGACGTCTTGATGACTTTAGACAAACATGAATAGAAAAGGAGATTTGTTATTGATCCGAATTTGCGCGCAAGTCCATAGAGTATTCTTTACTCTACTACTTCTATGCCACTAAATTTATATATTCATTATTTCTGTACATCTTAATAAATTTGTCCTATTTTTATTTTTATATAAATTAACCACTTTCATCCAATATATTCGCTCTTACTTTTAAATATTCTATTTAGTCAACTTTTTAATCTCCGTATTAAAAGTAAATGAAATAAAATGGATAAGAATGAAAAGTAATATTGACTTTTTACCTTATTGTTAGACTCCCAATAAGTTGAATCATTAAAGTTTGGGGTGGAAAATTTCTTTCCACAAGTTTCATCAATAATGTAAATATATATTAGTGCATGTATGATTAAGCGAATTATGAATACATTCACTTAGGATTTGGCAAGCTAAGTTCTAAGCCTTCAAAATTTCCTTCAAGAAAATGTTAGAGTTGAGTTGTAAGCTTGGAAGGCAATTGGTGTTGATTGTTTTAGTTGGAATACATGTTATAAAAATACCTTTAATACATAGTGAAAGATTGTAATCCCCCTCCTTTCATTACTCACATTTCAAATATATATACAAGCTATGCTATGATCACGTTGCTTAACGTGAGGCTACAATCAAGGAGAATAAGAATCGATTTACCTTACTTACAATATTACAAACTGATTTTATGGCTTATTAATTGGAAACTAAATACTGACAATAATATGTACCAGATTTGTATATTCTAACACACCCCCGCAGTCGAAGCGGGAGGATCACGAATGTTGAGACTGTGTCGAAAATCATCAAACAAAACAAGGGGTAGGCCCTTAGTGAAAATATCCGCAATCTGATAACGAGACGGCACATGACGGACCCGAACCTCTCCACGCGCCACCTTTTCTCGAACAAAATGAATATCCATCTCAATATGCTTGGTGCGCTGGTGTTGTACAGGATTGCCAGAAAGATAAATGGCACTAATATTATCACAATATACCAATGTAGCTTTTCGAAGTGGGCAATGTAGCTCTAATAAGAGATTCCGAAGCCAACACGACTCAGAAACAACATTGGCCACTCCCCGGTACTCAGCCTCAGCACTAGAACGAGACAAAGTAGGCTGTCGTTTGGAAGACCATGAGAGCAAATTGTCTCCTAAGAAAACACAGTAGCCAGAAGTAGATCGTCTAGTATCAGGACATCCACCCCAATCAGCATCAGTATAGGCAACAAGATCGGTTACTGAAGAAGGAGTGAGATGTAGGCCAAGGTGCAAAGTACCTTGGATATACCGAATGATACGCTTCAAAGCAAGCATATGGTGATCATGAGGGTCATGCATGTGCAAACAAACCTGTTGAACGGCATATGAGATGTCTGGCCTTGTAAAGATAAGATACTGCAAGGCACCAGCTAAACTGCGATATTTGGATGGATCCTCATACTGAGCACCAGAGTGAGCACTAACTTTGGGTTTAGTATCAATTGGAGTTAGTGTGGGTTTGCAGGAAATCATACCAGCACGCTCTATAATTTCCTCAGCATATTTACGTTGGGATAGGAACAACCCACCTTTGTGACGAGACACACGGATGCCCAAAAAATAATTCAACGAACCCAAGTCTTTCATAGCAAACTCGGAGCTAAGACTTTGCATGATAGATGTCAATAATGCATTAGAAGAAGCAGTCAAGATAATGTCATCGACGTAGAGCAAGAGGTAAGCCATATGAGATCCATTCTTATAGACAAATAATGAATTATCCGATGTACTATTAGAGAAACCAATGTGAGAGACAAAATCAGCAAACCGCTTGTACCATGCTCGAGGAGCCTGTTTAAGTCCATACAAAGATTTCCGAAGTAAACAGACATAATCCGGATGCACAGGGTCCTTAAACCCCATGGGTTGATGCATGTAGACCGTTTCTTTTAGATCCCCATGTAAAAAGGCATTTTTGACATCTAACTGATGAATTTGCTAATTTTTTGACAAAGCAAGACTGAGTACAGTTCGAATGGTTGTTGGTTTGACCACTGGGCTAAAAGTTTCTCCACAATCAATGCCAACCTGTTGTGTTTTTCCATCACCAACAAGACGGGCTTTATGCCTCTCAAAAGAACCATCAGACTTTTCTTTATGAGCAAAAATCCATATTGACCTTATAATATTAACATTAGAAGGACGGGGCACTAAATCCCACGTCTTATTTTTAATAAGAGCATTAAATTTATCTAAGTCATTTTATCCCTTTGAATCAACAATTTATCTAAGTCCATCCTTACTTGCCTTAGAGAACTTAGTCTATCTACAAATAGGGGACTTAAATTGGTTTGATGTCAACTTTAGCATCATTGGCTCATTTCCTAAATTAAGGTATCTTAATTTCGACTTTTCTATTTCCGATAAAGAAATTCCCCCTCAGGTTGTAACCTTACTAGATTGCAGTCTCTTGAAATTTATGGAATGTTTTCGAATAATCTTAATATGTTGTCACGTCTTACTTCACTAAGGCGCCTAATTTTCCTGAATGTAGATCTCACTAAAGCTAGGGATTGGCCTGATCGCCTCCCTTCCTTAGAGCATTTGGAGTTAAATGGTTGTCAACTTCCTGTTTTCATTAATTCGTATTCTAGTAATTATTTGACTTGGTTTTTTAATCAAAGTTCCTTAGTTAAATTGTCCCTTTCTTACAGCGGAATATCTGGTAGAATTCCGAGTAAAATTTGGAACATGACTTCACTTTCACATCTTGATCTCTCTTTCAACCAACTTGAAGGTGAGCTTACTAGTTCCATGTTTAGTGGAATGACTTCTCTTTCACATCTTGATCTTTCTAATAATTTCTTGAAAGGTGAGCTTTCTAATTCCTTGATTAGGGGAATGCCTTCTCTCACACAACTTAATCTTTCTTATAACAACTTCAAAGGTGGGGTTCCTAGTTCCTTGTTTAGAGGACTAACTTGTCTTTCATACCTTGATCTTTCTCATAAAAAATTTGAAGGTGAGCTTCCTGGTTCTATGAAAGGTGTTTGCGAACTTAGAGCATTGGATCTATCTTTTAATCATCTTAAGGGAAATCTTTCAAGCATCTTCCAATCCTTGTCTTGTGCAAACAATACTTTAATGATCCTTTACTTGCATATGAATAATTTTAGTGGTTTAGTCCCGGATTTCACAATCTTTTCTTCCTTAAGAGAATTGAATCTAAGCACTAATAAACTGAGTGGTTCACTTCCCTCTAATTTTGAGAGACTTTCAAATCTTGTCATCTTAAATTTAGATCATAACCAACTTACAGGATCAGTGCTTGATCTTTCTAGGTTTAGGTCATTAGACCTATTGAATCTTCAAAATAACCAATTAAATGGCACTCTACATGTGAGTTTAGGACAACTTTCAAGATTAAGCTACTTGGATATTTCATCCAACTCATTGAAAGGTGAAATTGGTGTACTCCACCTCTCTAATCTCTCAAGATTGCGTTACTTGGATATGTCCTTTAATTCATTATCTTTCAATGTTGGATCGAGTTGGATGCCATCATTTAAACTAGATACCATCGGACTTGCTTTTTGTAGATTAGGTCCTCGTTTCCCAAATTGGCTTCGAACTCAATCAAATTATTCAAACTTGGATATATCATATGCTGGGATTTATGATACTATCCCTTTTTGGTTTTGGAACCTTTCTACAATACCTAATTTTATCAGTTTATCTCATAACAATCTTCATGGTAACTTACCAGCTCATTCATTGATTGAACATTTTGAAAGTAATCCCTCCATTGATTTGAGTTCTAATCTTCTTGAGGGTACTATACCAAATTCTTTTAAAAATTCAGTTTATCTGAATCTCTCTAGAAATGCTTTTTCTGGGTCAATTTCCTTTGTGTGCAACCATGGTTTCTCATTAAACGGTCTCGACCTTTCACATAACTTCTTTTCTGGGAAATTGCCTGATTGTTGGTCAAATATTAGCAATTCTCTAACTGTTGTAGATTTGTCAAGCAATTCCTTGACGGGAAAGCTTCGCAGATCTTTGGGTTCTTTAATACCTTTAAATAGTTTACATTTGAGAAATAATAAATTTTCTGGGAAGATACCTTCATCATTAGAAAACTTAGGTGAATTGTTTTTATTTAGATTTTGGAGACAACCAGTTTTCAGGAACGACTAAGTGGATAGGGCGTAGTTTTCCATATTTGGTTGTTCTCAGTCTTCGCAACAATTCATTTTCTGGAAAAATACCTCCAAAACTTTGCCTTTTATCGTCCATTCAAATTGTTGATTTGTCTGCAAATAACCTTTCTGGGAAAATACCAAGTTGTTTGTGTAACTTGACAGCAATGACACAAAAAAAGAGTTCTCCTAAAGCTATTACAGACACCAATGCCACATTCTCCACCATTGGCTCTCCATACGAAGACTACATCTCTGTTGTACTGAAAGGATTCAACTATGAATTTAAGAACAATCTAGAACTTGTTAAGAGTATCGATCTTTCAAGCAATAAGTTAGAAGGTAAAATTTCGGCTCAAGTTTCCTGCCTTACGGGACTGATTTCTTTAAATTTTTCAAGAAACAATCTCAATGGATCTATCATACCAAAAATTGGTCAATTGAATTCTTTAAAGTCGTTGGATTTGTCTAATAACCATCTTTCTGGGGAGATTCCTGCGACGTTTTCAGATTTGAACTTTTTGTCTACTTTAAGCTTGGCAAATAACAACTTTTCTGGGAGAATTCCAACTGGAACTCAACTACAAGGCTTAAATGCTTCAGTGTTTTCAGGAAATCCAGGGCTTTGTGGGAATCCACTCCCAAATAAGTGCGTAAGTGACCAAGCAAAGGGTAGCAGTCAAAATAAACACAGTCTTGAAAACAATGAAGATGATATAACTCTGGGGTTGTATATCAGCATTGCACTCGGAATTATCACAGGGTTTTGGGTAGTTCTTGGTATTTTGATATTCAAGAGGTCGTGGAGATATGCCTATTTTTGCTTTTGGGTGAATGTTTATGACAAGCTCTATGTGATCATCACCTTTCGAAGACATACTCGTGCTTGATTTAACATTTTGTACTTGCATTTTTTGTTTGATTTGTTCCTTTTTTTTTCATAAAAAATCTTTCGTTTTAAATTACAAGTTTTTGGACAAAATTAATCTTATTTATCCGTATTTTAGTATTTTAATAATGATAAAAGCAACTAATAATGTTTAGAAAACCCAAAATTTTAGAATTTATAAGCTGATAATAAAAACATCAGATGACATGTATGCACTACTAAAGAGAAAAATGTACACTCCTTTGATTATGGGGTGTTTGGCAAACAGCGTAGCTGATAACTGATTACAGTGGTGGATTTGACCAACTGATTATTAATTAGTTTGACCCGCTGATTTTGAACTAATTACTATGAGCAACTTGTTCAAAAACAAATTGTTCATAACAAATAAGTTGTTCCAACCAACTATATGGTTCGGCTCTTCAAATGAATTAAACCCAATATGCAGAGTTATGAGGTGCGAATAGAGGTGTTTAGAACATATTTGATAACTTAATTTTGATTTGACTTTAAAAATGGAATTTAATTATATAAAAATTTATATGGATACAAAATTGACCTGAATCACTGTACCTAACATCATCCCGATGACTGTATGAACAACTTTAGGTGGAAACCGAGAAACAAATCCACCTAGTTTATAGTGGCGGATTTACAATTTTTTTCGATAGAGCTTAACAACCAACAAAGATCCTCTTATAATATAATTAAGAAACTGGGAAACAAAGCCATCTAGTTTAGGTTATTTTACAATGGTTATAGTTCAGCCATTAAGAATAGTTTAAGCGACGTATCTGATGAACAATCTGGAGTGTCAATTAGCATCCCAAAAAATGAACATTACAATTCCGAACCCTTAAGGTGTACCTTATATTGAACTTTTGTATTTGAGTCGAATTGTTTTCGGGTCTAGTATGGCCTAGTTTGTTTGCATTTGAAATAAGAGGTCAATTGTATTTTTCAGAGGTGATAAATGTATGCATTGGACTAGGAGAGGATCATAGAAGTGAACCATAAAATAACTCATTAAATTATATGTACTTCTTTTTTATATGCAGTTGTATATGATATTTGCTACCAAAGGTTAATTGAAAACAATTTTTTCTTTATCATTATCACTAACAAAGGTAAATTTGCGTACATCTGAACAAACCCGGTCCCCCAAACTCCACCCTTGGTGGGAGCCATTTAAAGGCGTGGGGATCATTGTAAGAGTTGAGACAGTTGGTAGGCTTGTTTGAGTGCAGGCTATCCTCATACCTAGCTTGAATGAATGATTTGAGTCGACCTGTGACCTTTTTTGTTACATTGGCTCTTTGTTCATGTTGATAAGGAACCAATTCAATCAAAAGTGAGAAAGCAACATAGACTCTCCTCATACCTGAGTTGAATTATTCCACTTGAATTTGAGGGGTAAATGATTCAAATCGAACTCATTATATTTTTGTTACGTTGGCTCTCTGATGCCAAATCAAGAATTTAACTCAACTAAAAGTTTAAGCTAATAGTTGAAGCCCAAAATGTATGTTATAACACATGTGCTTATAAGCTAGGAGACGGTTTGGTTAGAGTCGAACCCAAGATCTTACATGGGAGAGTGATATTTACTTCAACTAAAACAATATCTAATTTCCTATTCTTTAAACTATTCAAATTCAAATTGCACGGTATATTTTGTAGTGAAACTTTGGCTAATCTTTCAGTCATTAATTCTTCAAATGATCATTAATTTTGTTAGTGAAAGATACTACTATGACTTTAGCTTAAACGAGCCTATGGAAGATCTTGATTTTTATTAAATTATGGCATAAATAATTAAATATTTATTATTCAATAACCTTGGTCAATGCTTTTGGTCTCATTCTTTCTACCTCTATTTTATATACCGATGTGAAGAATGGTAAAAATTTATCTTTAGCAGGGCCGTCTCCGATATTTTGGAGGCCCTGAGCGAAAATAAAATATAGGCCCTTAAAAATTTCCAAAATAATATTATAATTTAATCTTCCTCCTGCAATTAACAATTATATAGAGTTGTCAATAATAACATTTTTAATATCATTATTACTATTTTTCAATGATAAAATTATAAAAATAATAAACCAACAAGCAAAAATTTCCACCCAGCCCTAATCGACAATAGCAACCCAGCTACCCAGTTCCAAACGACAATTTCCAAAATCCAATAGACAATAATATTTTTCACCCAGCCCCAATCGAAAATACCCACCCAGCCAAATTTGTTACTATAACCACTCTACTTTACTCTACTTTCCGCCACACTCCACTCTAATTTCAGAAATTCTACAAATAATTTCTTGTGCTCACATTTTAAATTAAGAAATTTTCCATTTTGCAAGCAATTCAAAAGTTTTATATTTTACAAACAACAAAAATTTCAGAAATTTTACAAACAATTTAAATTCCAATCTCTATCAATTTCTCATCTAGAAATTCAGAAATTTGACAAACAAGAAAATAAGTAAGATAAATAAATTCATAGAGAAGAGATGAACAATACCTTTATTAGTTCACATTCAATGGTTATATCTTGAGTTCTTCACTTCTTTGTAACTTTGAGAAAAATGGAATTTTAGAGAAGATGGAGAAAGTGAGTAGTTCAGAAATTCGTCTCAATAGTAGGAAAAAAAAAAAATAAAAAGAAAGTATTTTAATTCTCGAAACTCCGACGCGCTTACCTGAAGTAATGACCATTTCCGAAATCAGCTTCCTTTCTCCGCAAAGCGTCCCAAAACTGACGCTTTTCATCTCTTCACTGACACTTTCACTATCAGTCAATGGCACAACACCATTACAATCCAACTTCAAAGAAACCCACAAATCCACTATCTCTCTCTTTAACTTCCTTCCTCTTTCTATCTCTCCTTTGCTTCATTTCCCTTCTTCTTGCTTTCTCTGTTTTCAAATCATCCATTCCCTTCACCTCTTCTTTTCAAGATCTTCATTTTGTATCGAAAACCCCATCATCAAATTCTTGTGATTTCACAGATGGGAATTGGGTTTTTGATCCTACCATTAGATCTACTCCTTATGATCAGACTTGTAAGGAGATTTTCAAGGGTTGGAATTGTATTTTGAATAACAAGTCTAATGCTTTGGATATTTCTAAGTGGAAATGGAAGCCTAAAACTTGTGATCTTCCTCAGTTTGATGCTCTAAGATTTCTTCAACGGTTTAGGGACACTAGTATCGGTACTTTCATCCTAATTAAAAATTGTTTTTAAGATGTGAAATTTATTGTTTCCAGCTGTTTTTAATGGTAATTGTTGCCTTTTTTGGAAAATTTTAGTTATTTTATTCGCTTGTTGTGAATTGCTATGATGTTAATTAGTTTATGTAGCTATAGAGCTACCTGATTGTCTTGGATTGTTTAGGTTTGATTTTAGCCATTATGGTGAAGTTTGTGAATTTGAAGATAAAATAGTACTATATTTTCAAGGGATTATTTTAGGGGTACTTATGTTAGCCTATGGCCAGGGAACCTAGGTTCGAGTCATTTGATTAAAAAACCGACTAACATCGAATTGTGTAATATATAATACATTAATATAAGAATGGTAGATGAGTTGGTTCAGCACACATGTTGATATGGGCTTACTCTAAACTAGTATTATTGTTGGTTATTGGTTGTGTGTGGCTAATGAACTTCATAGATAAGATTGGATTGCAAATGGGCTTTTTTGATTATTGATTGATGTAAAGTTTTGAAGTTTAAAAATGAAATTATTGGAGAGAAACTTTCTATGAAAATGCATCTTCAAGATTGGGAAAAAAGTGACTTTTAATCAGCTTGTAAGGAAGGGAGACTATTTTGAATTTCATAAAAGCTAAATATGAAATTAACATGGAGTTTTGGATGCTTAAGAGTTATTTGGTACCTTGGAGATGTTGATTTACGGTTGTTTATCTGTTAATAGTTTTTTTGGAAGTAACTATATTGATTTTATGAAATTGTGGTAGTGCAGGATTTATAGGTGATTCTTTGAACAGAAATATGTTTGTTTCTCTGTTTTGCACTCTGAGGCGAGTATCAAGTGATGTGAAAAAGTGGCACCCGGCTAAAGCAGATCGAGGATTCACTTTTGTTCAGTACAATCTTACAATTGCTTATCATCGGACAAACTTGTTAGCACGATATGGTAGGTAAGCCATTTTCTTTTGTCCAAGGTTACTGAGTTAATGTCTTTTGCTACTTCTAGTTTTGATGGGTTAAATCATGGGTCTGAAACTTGAAACTTTTTTACTATTATTACTGTAATAGGATTCTATAGCACACATATTATGATTTCATTACTATAAATTCTTGTATAAATTTTGGTCTATACAATTTTGGTGTGCACTAGCCTAATAATAGCAACTATTTCCCAGTGATTGTACTTGATTGTACCCGTCAAGTAAATATACGTGCTTTTTTAGTACCTTTCAAGATTGACTAAAACAGTGTGGACCAAGTCCATACAAGACTTTCTCTGTGATTTTTTTTAATGCAGCTGTTAAATGTCAATTCACATTTTCAAAACATTTATAGAAAAGTTGTTTTCCCTTGCATAGGTGGTCTCCTAATGCCAATGGTGGTGTGCTAGAATCTCTTGGATACAAGGATGGATACCGAGTTGACATTGATGTCCCTGACAGCAAATGGGTTGAAGCTCCTACCTTCCATGATGTTGTCATCTTTAATACTGGTCATTGGTAACGTTTACAACCTATATCCCTTCTTCACATGATTATCTTTATTTCTGCCGTTATTTTAGACTATGCCTTATTTGTCTCGGTAATTATTTGCATGAAGCAACCCTTTTTTTTTTTGCTCATTATCACCCATTTCCACTTTCTAACTTAAAGAGTTAAAGAAGTAAAAGACCATACATTTGTCGCAAAAATGCAACTCTCCTCTTCATTGCCTCCACTGCTCCGCTGGACCTCTTTGTGACCTTGTATATGATAAATGCAACAAATCTATGCACCATTTCTATTCTAGCTTGTATTTAGGAAATGTTAGATGTCATTGCTAGTTATGTTGGATTACTGGATAGTCGTCAACTTTTTTGTGCTTTTATTGAGGGATATGGGCCTATGTTTTGCATTTAGAACTTGCAGACCTTTTAAGTTAAAAATGGTGTTTTGGATATTCTTCCATATGCTTAAGCAAGTGATGATTTCCTCACAAAGGAGCAAATAGAAAGTGCTAAGGCGAGATGGGCTTTTGCGGTGGTGTTTAGGTACTTTGGCTGGAGTGGTGACTCCCTTGATGGTTAGAGGTGTGCCCTGCATAAATGAGAAATTTGCTTTGTAGTTAATGATATATTGTCGTCCAATTGCACTGGTTTGTTGTTTTTCACATTCAAATTTAAAATCTCCTCTGTAAGATATACAAATTTAGATGAAAACCCTTGCACGTGTAGTGTCATTAAATGGTTTGCAAGTCAGAGGAAAGTCATTTGCGACACCGGTTTTGCAAGTGGTGGGCTCCTTCCAAATTCAACCCAGTAACGTCGCCTATGCTCTTCTTCGAGAAGGGGACTCCCATAATGCCTCCAATTGCTCCTGATGTTGGTTTGGATAAGGTCTTGAGACAAATGGTGAGCTATGCTTATGGTTTTGACTGGTTGATCTAAAAACGAAACTAAAACTGAGAACTAATCTGTGCATCTACGAAAGCATCAAAAGGTGTATTTGCTAAAGTGCCAAAGGATTCTTACACTTTTGCATTGCAAATTCTTTGCTTATTCTTTCTGATCGGCTTGGAGCACCTAATCACTTTCTTCTCTTCGTTTTAATAGTTGTTAGAAATCGGTTTAGGGAGCGGAAGTGATGAAACAAGTGTAGGAACTAGGAATGATTGAATATTGTAGTATATGATGCAATGAATGAAGTAGACAATTGGGTGCAAGTGATAAGATGAAATCGCAATAATCAAGCAAACAACACCAAATTTAACGAGGTTCACCAAAATTGGCTACGTTCTCCCTTAGAGCTAGTGGACTCAACATTACTCGATTCCTAGATGACCCGATATTTCTTAATTCCTAACTGAATTTACACTGAATATGATGATTTATGAACCAAGTCCAAAGATGAAAGTTGCATATACTTTTGCATGTGTTTTACGTCCTTGTTTTTGTCCTTGTGATAATTATGTCTATTTCTCTATTTATGGGTATTTAATTGTATTTCTGCTAAATCTTCAGATATTATATGTCGAAAGCAAAACGCGACCCGGTTCAATAAGAATATTCCGCACACAATCCCCTAGGCATTTTGAGGGAGGTGATTGGGACCAAGGTGGTTTTTGCCCACGCTTAAAGCCTTTGGTGTCACAAGAGGTAGATAATTTGTTCAAAATGTATACATTATTTGTTCAAGATTTCGAGATTTTGGCTTCAATAATGTATGATTTGTACAGGTTGAAGAACTTTTCAGTGTCGAGAATAACGGAACCAATGTTGAGACACGCCTCGTTAATGATCACTTGTACAAGGCCCTCAAAGGATCGAGTTTTCATGTATTGAACTTAACCCATATGAGCGAATTTCGAGCAGATGCTCATCCATCAAACGCCGGTGGAAAGAAGCATGATGATTGTATGCATTGGTGCTTACCTGGCATTACAGATACATGGAAGGATTTATTTGTTGCATACTTGGATAATGTAAAACATCAGAACTGAATATATTCTTTCATTTCATCAAAGCATTGCTGCTTTTGTTGGTTCAACTTGTTTAATTTCCGTTAAAAAAGTAGAACTTCCAACCCAGTTTAAGCAGGGAAAGTGATCAAGAAAGCAAACACGAAGAAAAGGAGGAACGACCCCATAATTATTCGTTGCGTACTTGTGTTCGTCATTTCCCTACGTGGGATATAAACTTCGACTAGAGCAGTGATGGATGCATGAAGAGGCGTAAATATACTCATCTTAACAAAATATCTAAAATAGTGGTGGACGCTAAAAGGACTCAAAAATGCCTATACTTAGACCTCACCACAAATTATAAATTATAAAATACAAGTATCTCAAGAAAAATTACAAATAATTGTTGAATATTTCAAGTAAAATATAATTGAAATTTTGAGAAAGGATACAAAGGTAGAATTACAAAAGGGAATAATGATATAATAAAATTACTTTTTTGGTTCAGAGGTAGGCTAGAGCCTAGAGAATAACTACAGGCAAGAGGGAGAAGAAATATCAAACCCTTGTCACAAAAGCAGATCTCTACTTTATTTACAAAAATTGTGACAGGAAGGACAACATCAGGATTAAAGGCAGTATTATTGAAAAAAGTTCCATTTCAGATATCTTTCATAAGCAAATTGCTTCCAGAATATTGTATCATGAGCAAAATCTAATTTACATTGATAGCAAGTGGGATGGATTACTCATCATCATCAAAATCCATCACTATCCTGAGCTTCCTTCTCTTTTGAGAATTCTCAGGTGATGTTCTAGGTGCCTGTTCATCCCCTGAATCTTCCAATTCACTATAATTAAGCTCATGCTGCAGAGTATCGGCATCGTCATCCAGTGCAAGAGATCTAAGCTTATGACCGTTGTCAAGAATAACATCATTTTTTGCACCACTTCCAGGGCTGCCATGATCTTGGTGCAGTTCTATGCTCAATTCAGTCAGGCTAAACCATTTAAAATTTTCAATTTCTGGACTAACAATGATCTCTTTATTGAGGTTGTCCAAAGAGTTTGGCGAGCACAGGTTACAGGTTGTATGAGCTTTCAAATCCAGCAGAAATTGAAAAAGCTCAAATCAGTTCTTCGTAATGAGTTCCTTCATGCCCCGATTCAAGCTTCCCTTTGCAAGGTTGAAAAAGAGTATGCTGAGGCTCAAGCTAATCTCCACATGGAACCTCAAAATCATGTGCTTGTGGCTATTAAACATTCTTTAGCTAAGCAATTGGGGAAGACCCAAAAGGATTATGCTTCCTTTATCCAGCAACAAGCTAAGTTGGACTGGATTAAGTATGGTGATGAAAATTCCACTGTGTTTACAATAGTATTAAGCAAAGGAGGAATCATAACCATATTCGTATGCTTATTCTGGATAATAAAGTCATTAGTGATCCTTTGGATATTAGCCAAGCTTTCCTCTCTTATTACTCTGATCTTCTGTGTAGTGAGATGGAAAATAGAGCTAGATTGAACATGCAGACGGTACGAGCTGGGCCTATTCTATCTGAGGATCTGTGGCCCCTTTTTGATTTCAATTTTTAGTGCTGATGAGATAAAAAATGCTATTTGGGATATTGATGATAACAAATCCCCTGGCCTAGATGGGTTTAATAGAAAATTTTATAAGGCCTCGTGGTTGGTAGTGGGGTCCGATGTAATGGTAAGCTTCTGCGATCTTGGAATACTACTACCATTACCCTTGTTCCTAAGGTTTCCTGTCCCTCTAACCCAGGGGATTTTAGGCCTATATTATGTTGTCACACTCTCTACAAGTGTATTTAAAAACTTATTTGTTCACGTCTGAAGCGTGTTTTGGGAGGCCTTATTTGTCACTCGGTGACATCCCCTCGGTGCTCACTCTCCAGCATTACATCCAAACTTTCTCCAAAGCGTCAGGGTTACAAGCTAATGCCTCCAATTCTGCTCTGTATACAACTGGGATCACTCGAGAGATAAAGGAAGCCATTAGAGAGCTCACTCAATTCTCCTTCGGAGCTTTTCCCTTCAAGTATCTTGGCATCTCGTTGTCCACTAAAAGACTCTATATTGCTGAATGTAAACACATTGCAGACAAGATGACAAGCAGAATAAGAGGGTGGCAAGCCAAAAACCTCTTGTATGCAGCCAAGCTTCAGCTGATAAATTCAGTTATGATGGGTGTATCTTATTATTGGTGTCAGATGTTCATCCTCCCAAAAAGGGTCATTAAATGTATCAATAACATATGCAGATCCTTTCTTTGGTTCGGTATTGCAAACTCTCACAAACCAGGAAATGTGAACTTGAAACAGGTTTGTAAGCAAATGAAGTGTGGAAGGCTAGGCATCAGAGACGTGCATGTTTGGAACCAAATAGTCGTGGGAAAAATAGCTTGGCACATTCGCATAATGAAAGACTCGATGTGGGTACGATGGGTCCATGGAGTTTATACCAAAAGGGGGACTTGGGCCTTGTATAATGACCCAATCACTGGGAGTTGGACTTTGAGAAAGCTGTGCAAAATCAAAGACACATGGAAAGAAAAAATTCTTATTTGCCAAAAAAAAGAATAAGAAAGCAAAGTGAGCATAAATAGTTATGTCGAAAAAAACGTTAAATTGTTTAAAAAAAACAAAAATAAAATAAAAATTGAAAATCAGATATACGGATTTCGGGTATCTAAATTTTTTCAGACCGAAAACGGATAGTGATTTTCACTATCCGAAAATACTGGGTATCCGGATTTTCGGATCCGGTCAATCCGGTATCCGATTTTGAACACCCTTAAAAAACAACCTAAAAATCAAATAATGATAATTCATTGTGACAAAGTAATAACTTTTATAATTTATCATTAGTACGTTGTTTAATATTTGATTGCTCTAATCATTTTTTTTTTAAATATACTGTAACAACCCGACTTACCGTTGACCGGGTAAACAGGGTCATCACGGGGTTCATTTCCCAAGAAACTTAAATCACACTTCCAAAACTTGAGCAAAGGGGTCATCAGCTCTTTAACGTAACTAACTCAGCTAATTTTCAAATCAAACATCTAACTAAAACACAAGGTAATCATACAATTCACTTTAAGTCCACTACAACCAATATAACCAAGTCTAATATACATTTATCCAAAATCTAATACAAAACTACAAAATTCCCACATGCTCAGCTCAATATGACATCCTTGGAATTCTAATCAACACCGCTAACCCATCGTTCCCGTCTGAATCCGATCTGTAACAACTAAAAGATGGAAGCAACAAGGTATCAGATTAAACTGAATGAGAAGTAACAATCCAAAACAATGAAACACAACAACTCAAAACAATGGTTTAAAAACAACATCAGTTTCCTAGATCTATGTGCGCACAGGGAGTCTAGTTGAGAGGAACACCCATAGCTCTAAGGCTATGTCACTCTCGGGTGAGGCTAGTCAATATTTGAATGACAATTCACCTCAAAACAGGGGAATAAGAGACAATGTCTCGCTACTCCGTCAATGACCAGCTCGTAAGCTCGATCCATTGACCATATTAATATCAGCATAAACATTCATAAACAATTTATCTCAATCATATAAATTTCACAAACTTTAATAAAGCATTTCACAAATTGTAGTCTGGCCATACCCTTTTTAAGGGACTGTTACTACTCACCAATGACGCTTCAAGAAGCGTAGACCGTTTCTCCGCGATCACTAGAAAGGTTCCTCGATGACGTCGTCTCCTGGAGCATAACAAACACAGCATCACAACTAAGCGTTCGATACTACGAACTAGATTCATATAACTCATTGCATCTCCTCCTATGATCGTATCTTAGTTCCATCTCCTATTCTAATAATTCTAATTTCAAAGATTGCGCATGTTCTAATTCTAACCCCAACATATATATAAAAATATAGCCTTGTTTAAGACTAGCTTATAACCTTGTAACGATCATACGTCTCCACAATTCCCTTTATATTTCCAATTCAAACACTTCTTGTTCATTTAACTCAACCCAAGAAACTTAACAAGATTAACTAGCTATCTTAAAAGAAGAACACAGCTAATTTTATCCATTCAATTAATAACTTCCACACGAACCCTAATACTTTCAAGAATAACCAATCATATAAAAATCAAGGGTTATATCCAACACTTACAATTTTCCAACTGTTAAATAGATAGCTACAACAAAGATCTATCCACCACTAGCAAATTCACATGAATCATCTAACATTTAAGAACATCAAGTTTCCATAAACTTTCCATATTCAACATCCTATCGATATTCTAATCTTCGTAAATTCATACTAATTAACAATTCCACACTTAAGTTCTTATCACCACTTTGACCCATATTTATCATTAATAACATCAAATCCAAATCCTCACCACCACATATAAACCATCAAGACACAACTAATCCATTCCCATAAACTATTTCACAAGCATCTAGTATTACACCTAAGAGCATCAATCCATTCAATTATTCACCACTATAATAACTTGTCACAACTCTTAATTCCTAGCAATAATTCAGCAGCTAATTATACATATCCCACAGCTAGTCTCAATCAACAAAGCTCATCTAATTAATTTATATAAACTCAAGATTCATCAAAATTAAAGCTTAATACATGATAAAGGAGCACGCTAATGAAAGTATGTCAATGAAATCAACCTCATATTAATAAAACCCAATTGAAGGATAACTACTAACCCTAAACACATGATAAAAAAGAGTACTCAATTTGAACTCCAACTTTAATTATGAACAAGTAAATCAAAAATATCATTTTCGAATTTACAAGACACCCTGCTAGTATTTTGGGTATAACTCTCTCATACGAACTCATTTTGGGGCGATTCAAGCGCGACCGTGACTCGGAGCTCTACAATTCTTATGAAGGAACCAGAACCCAAAAACAATTAGAACTGCCTCGAAAATGGCCAAAACAGAACGTTCAAATTCCGGACTGAAATTTCAATAAATACCAAACTTTATACTAGAAATCAAATAACCCAAAAATCAATACTAATCAACACTAAAAAGAACCCAACTAAAGCCTTCGAAATGGATGAACAAAGAACACAAAAAGATTTATCCAACACTTATTATTTCTGAATTGAATAAAGAACCAAATAGGATTTTCAGATTTTTCTTCTTTAATGGAATAAATTCTACAAATATATTGATTTTTTTTTTACATGTAATTTCGATTAGAAATAGTTAGGGTTCGAACATATGAGAAGAAAATCAATTATTAAAGATGAGTAAAATGAAATTACACATAGAAATTAAGAGATTCAAACCTTAGCTTGTTCCTAGTTCGATGAAGGTCGGGTCCGATGCCCCGCTGCCGTACTCAACTGTACCGAAAAGAAGGGGAAGGAAAAGAACCCGTTTGAATCAAAGAGAAGGTGATGAATCTCACTTGTGGCACTCGAAATTCAGAAGGAAGAAGAAGGAAATGGTGAAGGTCTTGCTGCTGCCGGTATCGAGGAAGAAGGAGAAGGGAAGGGAAAGAGGGAAAGGGAAAGAGGGGGTGTCGGGCTCTGGGTGTTCGAAGGAAGGAAAAAGAAAAAAAACGGTTTATATATTTTATTTTTATTTATTTTTATTTTTTTAATATATAATTATAATTATTATTATAACCTACTTAACTCAGCTAATTCATGATAAATTTTCTAATTAATTTAAAACCCAAAATGATTATATTTATTTTAAATTCTCGAATGTTACATATATTCCCTTCGTTTCTTTTCAAATGTTTTATTATTACAATGTCTAGTTTAAGAATTTTCTTATATAATTTTGCTTATTTGATTCAAATTTTCCTCAAATGACTTGATTGGATATGGTTTAAAAACCGTAAATCTAGGTCGGGTATAGAAAAAACACTTTTTTAAATGAGACGGTCTCACGGTGAGACCATCTCTATTGGGCTGGCCTAATATACATTTTTTGTCTTGAAGTGATCACTTATAATTTTAATATAATTACTTTTTATTGTTTTAGAATGATTGTTTATAACCTTAAAACGATTACTTATGATGTTAAAGTAATTAATTCAATAAATGGGCTATTATATGGACCCGTCTCACGATAAGACGGTCTCATACAAGACAAGCGGTATATAAATTGTTAGCACAACCTTCTCCCTCAGCACTCTCTCATCTTTCCCCTCTTTTGAAAATATATATTTTCTCTCACCGGAGCTGTAAACCCAAGGTAAGCGTTCCCCTTCCCGATTTTAATTGGGGTGTTATTCTTATACCTGTTTGCATAATTATCTTTCAATCTAAAAGTTCTATGTTCAGATCTGTTAATCCTTGCAACTTTGAAGATTATTAGGGTAAATTTTGATTTTAACTGTATTCGTATAAGTAATTTCAATCAATTATGTTTTTACCTGTATTAATATAAGAAAGTTTCGATCTTTTTTGATTTTACCTGTTTTAATATAAGAAAGTTTCTATCTTTAATGATTTAACCTGTATTAATGTATGAAAATTTCAGTATTTTCTGGTTTTACTTGTATTAATATAAGAAAGTTTCAGTTTTTTCTTTTTATTTTTGAAAGAAGTTTTACGAATATTCGTAAGTTTCGCTTTTTAATTCAAAGAAAACCTCAGTTGCCTGCTGTTCTTAATTGCCCGATTAAATTTTCCACTTTGTTTTGCAATTTCTTATTTTTGATGCTTTATTCACTTATGCTAAACTCAGGTCTGGAAATAATTTCAATTGGGTTTGTTTTACTGCTTCTGTATTTTGATCGGAAATATATTTATTTGGATTTGGATAGTCTTTTACTTGTTTTTTTATTTTGTTTAACGTGATGATGGTGTTGCTATTCGACTCTTAATACCAGATTGCCTTAGTAAATTTGCCGAATTAGTAGCTCATTTGATCAACTTGTATCTATTGGAAAAACCTAATGCTCTTTGTTAATAGTAGGTGCGCGGTTTTAATAAAATTCGAGTGGCTCTTATCTTTGAGCGCCACACTATGGGGGTGTTTGGTATATTCATTTTAGTGGAAAGGGAAAGGAATCCAGTAAGAGAGTGGAAAGGAAACTAATTGTGTTACTTTAAAAAGTTGTTTGGTTTAGATAAGTAATGTAAACAAATCCTTCTAGTTGTTGTTAACGTGAAAACTAGAAACCCTGGCAAACTCATCAATAACATTTCTGAGAGACTTCAAAGACTTGGCATCAGGCGTAGTGAACACCAACAGATCATCAGCAAAAAGTAATTCCATGACCCCAAATTTCTTGCATTTAGGATGAAACTTGATGTTTTGACCCTTCATTTTATAAAGAACTCGAGAAAAATACTCCATGGTATTAGCAAAAAGAAAAGGGGACATAGGTTCCCCTTGTCTGAGACCCATCCTTGCTTTGAAAGGCTTAGTAGAAACCCCATTATTAATGACAGAGTAAGAAACAGAAGAAACACAAGTCATAATCCAGGCAATAAACTTATGAGTTAAACCAAGCTCCTGCAAGACCTCTTCAATAAAGGCCACTCAATAGAATCATAAGCTTCGACCATATCTACCTTCAACATACACCTAGGACTAACATGAGCCTAAGAATAACCTTTGATGAGGTCAGTAGCCTACAAAACATTATTAGTAATAAGGCGCTTAGGGATAAAGCCAGATTGAGCTTAACCAACAATATCACACACGACTCTTTAAAGCCTAGTAGTGAGAATTTTTGCAATAATCTTATAAACCACAGAGCAACAAGAAATAGGCCTGAAATTCTTCACAAAAGAAGCATTAGCAACCTTAGGGATTAAGGGTTAATAGGAGAAAAGAAGACATCATTTCCAAAGAAATCAGAGACAACATCAAAAATATCATACTTGACAATATGCCAAACTTTCATTAAAAAAAAAAAGAATTAAACCCATCCAATCCAAGGCTTTTACTATCATCAATACCTCTGAGCGCATGCTCCACATCCTCCATAGAAACATTCTAAATCAGATCAAGAGCCTGAGAGTGAGAAATTTGATGACCATCCCTCATAGCCTGGATGTCTACGCATGTAAGAGAATCAACACTAGTACCCAAAGGAATCAGTAACAAGCTTCTTAATTTGTCTCTCCTCATCAACAACCCTCTATCATCTTTTAGAAAATCAATTCTGTTCCGATTAGTCCTATCCTTCACAACACTATGGAAAAAACGAGTATGCGAATCACCCCCCTTCAACCAATGTATATTTAGCTTTCTGCCGGAGAGCATAATTCTCCATTCTTTGCCACTTCCGAAACTGCTCACAAGCAACTCTTTCTTTAACATGGAGACCCCCATCAAAAGAGTTACCCAACAGACAAGCTTGAACCTCATCAAGCGCCTGCTGCCACTTAATCATATTGTCATGAATGCTCCTGAAATGATGAACATGAAAGTTTTTGGGCGCTTGTTTAACACATTTTAGCTTGTGCCACACTCTAGCCATAGGATTCCCGATGCATTCAGAGCTCCAAGCAGCTTCAACAAAACTCTCAAACTTCTTATGTTCCGCTAAATAGTTAAGGAACCAAAAAGGCCTACCCCTACCTCTATCTTGCTTAGCACAGGTACATAAAACAAGGAGTGATCAAACAAGGACTGATTAAGACGATAAAGAATAGTGAACCAGAAAGAAACATTAGTACTCTTAATAGTCACCCTACAATGATTCAACTGCAAATGAACAACTGCAACCTGCACATTCACCAAGTCTGGTATCCAACCAACAAGAATGCGCATTCTATTATGAAATTGGCCGTTGTGAATCCAATTCCAAGATCTATCAATGTTACCAGCAGCTCTATCAATATGAATAGCTTTCACACGAGTCTCCAAGAGACCCACCAAACCAACATCATGCTCTTTCAACCATCTTCCAACAATCTTGGCTCTAGGGGGAGCACTAACCCCTCTCACCTTCCATGTTGCACAATTCATTCATCACCAATGGGATTTGGGGTATCCCAGCACCATCAAGAGAATCTATATTAGAGCCACTAATCAAACTAGTACCCTCAACAGCCTACAACAGACTTAGCTTTCTGATTTTGTTTCCTCCCTGTGACATGAATCCACTCCCCCTCTTCAAGACCCTTATTAGTCTCCTTCTGACCTGCGAAGGTAGCACGCCTAGTACTCTTGTCACTCTGCACAGGTAAAGGAACAAAAAAAGTAGGAACCTTAGGTAAAGGTTTAGATACATCTATCTCCACCAAGATTCGAACATAGTTGACCCTACTTTTCTTAGTGGTACAATCATCTGCACCTATGAGAACACCAAGAAGACTAACAGTACTACTCAATGACTTCACACCCCAAAACTTTGTAGGTAAGTGCAAAAGGCACCTAAACAGACACAACTCGCAAAACATCCTTCTGAAAATCAAAATTCTCGTCCCACTTTCGAACCAAAACCGGTCTCTTGCAACCATGAAGTTGCCACCCTTAATGAGTTCTAAAACATCATGTTCAGAGCAATTTTTAACCAGAAAATACCATCATCATGTAAAATGGACGATAGGTTTTCAAGATTACGCCATTTGCTCTTCAAAAATTTAGTAAAGACCATTAAACTAGGTTTAAACCCCACAACAAACATAGCCACAGTAAATTTCCATTGCATTTACAGTTAATAAACTTCATCTCTATCAACTATGGCTCGAGATATACCTTTAGAAAATGAAGGAGACACAAAGTTAAGGTTCATACCTTCAAAGACTGAAAAATTGCGACGAACAGTAACCAATGGATCAATGATTTTGGCCTGCTGCTGCGAATCATCAACATCATCCAATCGAACCTCAAAATTGATTCAGTTGCTACTCCCTTTCAGCCTTTCTATTCAAGGATTTAACCAAAGATTTAAGGCATTCAGCCTTAATCTGCATGTCAGACATGGATACCGCATTCGAAGAACTTTGACCCTCCTCAATCGGTATCAATTTATCCCTAGATTTTGCTTCCGAAACACTATTAGAAGGCTGCAACACCTTTTGCTCACCCTTCGCTGCAAAATTGGGAGGATTCTTCTTAGGTCTGCCCATGGAATCAAGCAATTTCTGAAAAAAAATGCTGACAAAAATCGCACAGGAGAAGTTCAAGAAACACGTAGAAATCGCAGCTTAAGAACTTCTCTCACTAGGTTTCTCTCTCTAGAACTCAATTCTTCTAAGAAGAATCCTCTTGTAGATAGGGTATTCATGAGCTTTTTCAATTAAGGGAGATGATGAGTTTTTGTTTCCACTAGTTCATGAGGAGCTACAAAGTAACAATTCCAATAACCTATGATAATCGATTCCATTACTTTCCATATTATACAAACAATTAGAAAGGGTATTCATTGATTGTTTTCGTTACCTACTTGAAATTTTAGCAAACCAAACATCACCTATATGTGAGTTATTGATTGGTTTTTGCTACTAGTTTATGCTATTCCTCATCTTGCAATGTTAGTAAGTTGAACGATATCACATCCTGCTAAGGTAATGTCGGAGGGAGTTTTTCTTGTTCATTAGTAAGTATTTCACTTAAGGGTATGAAATTATATTGTAGTTGAATAACTGCTTTACCTAGTGCACAAATTCTGCATGTATAAAAATTACCCCCAATCATATTTGACCCCTTGAATACCCCTACATATGCTTGAATTTCATGGTTTTATGCTCCCTGGTAACTTGGAATATGTTGTATATTGATGTTTTTATGTTGACATTATTCCCTTCCCCTTTTCAGAATGGCAGATGAGGGACAAGAGATGATGACAGCAAAAATGTCTCAAAGAAAAAAATATCGTTGCTTACATGATTGGTCTACTCTGCCCAGCGAGTTATTAGTGGACATTCTCATTCGCTTATCTGACAAGGAAATGGTGAGATGTAAAATAATATGCAAATTATGGAACGACACTATTGTTAATTTTTGCATTCCTGAACTATTTGCTTCAACACCCCTTAGTAAATTTATCTGCGAGATGAAACGTGCCTGTGATTTGGTTGTTGCTCATGTTCCTGATGGACCATATGCTAAAAATGGAGAAATGGTGAGCTCTTCAGAAGGACTTAGATGTGTATTTTCTGCACCAAACGCAATTCCTTTCATTGGATGTTGGAATGGTTTATTTCTCTTTGTTCGAGAGGGTAAAAGAACAATTGATGTGTTCAATCCTGCTACTGGACAATCAATAGAAATTCCTGCAAGTATCGAAGTAACCACTCGTTGTCAGGTTTCATTGGCTTTTGACCCATGTAGGTCACCTCACTTCAAAATAGTTTGCTTTTGTTCATTAAGTCGTTGGTTTAAGTTGCACATATATTCATCAGAGACTGGCAGATGGGATGTCCATAAAATTTTGTCGGATGGTGATGATTGTGAGCATGAGTGGTGTGACCGGACTGTATATGCGAACGGTATTCTTTACACTCTATCTGAACCAGATCATCTTCTCTGTGTTGATGTTGACCATCTGAAAGTATGTTACATTAAACTCCCCTTCAACATCAGAAATAATGTTACCGGATTTATTGGGGCGTCAAGAAATCGTCTTTGTTATTCAAACCGTGACTTCTGTTATATGTTTGTTTGGAGGCTGGAAGGGTCTCTTGATGCTCCAAAGTGGGTTTTAATGCATAAAATCCGCATTAAATCGTTGATGTCAAATGCGTGTGTCAACTATCGTATAAGTAAATACTTCATGCCCTATGCTTTAGATCCTAATTCTGATGTTATTTTCGTTGGGACGCCCAAGTCAATTTTTGCTTACGATCCTCATGGGCGTAAAGTGATAGGAACACATCGGGTAAAGGAATATGATAATTACTTGGTTGATGGCCAAGAAACTGTTTATCCTTATGTTCGTTGTTTAGTAAATTTGAAAAGCCACGAGCAAAAACCCTGCACTTCATTGATTTCGTAAGTATTCTACTTATCTTTTAGTTTTACAATGTTTGGATGTCGGTTTGTTGCCTAGTGATTCTATGCAACAAACCGACATTTAACTCTGCAGTATTTCCGAGTCTTTCTTATATAAGCCCCATTCGACTCAAAAGTGTGAGCGACTATTGGGTGGAATGGGGATTATTGATAACTATAAGGGATAGAGTTAGTTACTTTGGTTTGCTTTTTGAGATTGAAAATTTTGTCTAATGATTTGGTTTGCTGATTTTGGGTAAAAAACAGATCAGAGTACGTGAAATATACAACATTTATTGACAAGCTAGATGAAGGGTTGAGGGCAGCAGATCGCACTGTTTGGGATCGAAAAGTAAGCCTTTTTCTTAAAAGATCAAAAGAAGATGAGCTTCATCGTCTCCCAAAAGATTTCTTAAAGTTTAAGTGGTCGTACTCATGGTCGTTTGAAGGAAGGAGCAGGTTGAGCGGTAGGTTTGTGTCAATCAGCTCACTAAAATCTAGTCACATCCCATGATTTGGATCCTAAGGAGTAGGTTCGAACAAAGGAGTAGGTTGAGCGGTAGGTTAGGTTTGAGCATTTCTTATTATTTATGATGGCACCGTTTTGTAACGGATAATTATCTCACATTGTAATTGTTATTTACTTCTATATCACACTTCTATCAACAATAATACGAATGAAAATATTAGACTGTCTTTTTGTTGTCAAAGTGTGTAGGATACAAGGGCTGAAAATGTATAGTTAGTATAAGGCTACAAGCCTACAACATCAAAGTGAGACATGAAAACCTATTGAAGACTTTATATGTTCAATTATAAACTTGACAAGGTTGTTTAAGAAACCAACTAATATAAATGTAAATGTAAATAAATAAACTAAATTTGTATTTGTAGAAAAGGTTAACTTAGGCATCTAAAATTAGAAATTATCTATTGTGTTATTGCTATTTACTTCTACTTCATATTATAGTGGCAATGTTTTGTAACAGATAATTATCTAGTGCGTTATTGCTATTTACTTCTACTTCATATTATAATTTCCTTTTGTCTTTGTTTGGGCCGCATAATTTTTGATGTGTACTTCACCTTGTTATTTGTGAAAATCTGAAGTAAATAAGCATTTTTGCAAACAATGATCCATCAAAAGCCAACATCCCTCTCATTGAAAATCTAGCTTTTAAACTAGATATCATAGCATCATTATACGTAGCATTATCAACAGTCAAACTAAGAATTTTATGATCAATTTTCCATTGATTTAAAAACATAATCATAAATTTTATATGGAGGAGAAATGGCTCGAAACCTAAGGATTCTTTTCTGTAACTTCCAATTCTTGTCAATAAAATGAGCCGTAATACACATATAATGTTGTCAACTATGTTTCGAATCCCACAAATCCATTGTTAAACTAATAAGTCTAGGAGTATTTACCAACATGCATTGCAATTTTTCCCTATAACAAATATTCAGAAAAAAGATCCCTAATAACAGTAGTTCGGCAAAATGGCTCAAATTGAGGATTAGCTCTAGCCATCATTCTTCTAAAACCATTTTCTTCCACATTTGAAAATGAGTGAGCTCCTTCAATGATATAATTCAAAATTTCTACTCTAAGTTCTTTCATATCAAACACAAATTCCCTTATGTCATTATTATCATTAATTAATACCTCTCCAATCGGTCCATTAGGTCGTTTCGGACAATATTGTAACAAATGACGTTTTAAATGTGATGTCCCTTTAGATGGTCCACAAACCAAATTAATTTTGCAATGCCTACAATTTGCGACTCCCACACCATTGTCATTTACTTCTTCATTATACTCTACCCATACCTTAGATAACTTCTTCTTCCGCTTATTTCAGGGTGCATATTCACTATAACCATCTTGCTTCGGCTCCACTCTAAGCTCCACTCTAGATGATGTAGTAGCCTCGCTTTCCATTTATCATAAATGAGATCTTGGATTGTTTATTCTGTAATCGTGAAATCATATATCTCAATCAAAATCTAACAATCCATTCACATTTTTCTTTTGTATATATTATCTTACATTTGTCAAGTATTACAAGCTAATACAATATAAATCTATATATTAAAGTGATAGTTTTTCAAACTAATATAAAAAATAATTTAAATGACATATAGAACAAAATATAGTGTAGTTCATTAAAGCCAACGTCCTTCAATATATTTTTATTCCACACAAAATTATTTACAGTAGCTTGTTCAATAATAAAGTCTTCTAATCCTTGGTCAAAAATTTCCCCAAAGCCACCGAGAAATAGATAAGGGTTTGGGATCTTCATCAAATTTCCCCAAAGCCACCGAGAAATAAATTAATGACCAGGTCCACCACAAACACTCTCACTGATCAAAATCAAAAGTATGTCAAATGCACCCAAATATGAGTGAGAAAAGGGGGCAAATATACGTGCTTCAACAAGCCGATAATGGACGACAACTCAGGATAACTGAAACGATTTCGAAGAGCTTCTGATGCAAGATGATTTCGAACAGGTTGATTTTGAACAGGTTGTTCGAACAGATAAAGTGAGAAAACACAACTGAAAAATTAAGGTTGATGATTTTGAAGAGCATCTGATGCAAGATTAATGTACCAAAGATTGATTTTGAACTTAGAGTTGATAATTTTAAGCTGCTTTTTCATATTTTTTGACGTTTAGGGTTGATGAATTTGAAGTGATAAGGGCTTACAATGGAAAGTCTGGAAAATAGAATGTTTAGATTAGGCCCATTTACAACCCTTTCTAAAACCCTTATTCAACCCTTATTTTTTAATTTTTACAAAATTAAATTTTAAACCCAACCTTCTTTCAACCCAACCCTTAAATTTAAGGGCTGGATCAAGGGCCCCAATGAGGATTCAGCCCATTGCACACCCCTAGACTCAACATTACTTGATTCCTAGATGACCCGATATTTCTTAATTCCTAACTGAATTTACACTGAATATGATGATTTATGAACCAAGTCCAAAGATGAAAGTTGCATATACTTTTGCATGTGCATGTTGTCTCATATACTCTATGCGTTTACGTCCTTGTTTTCGTCCTTGTCTATTTCTTTATTTATGGGTATTTAATTGTTATTTCTGCTAAATTTTTAGATATTATACATTTATATGTCGAAAGCAAAATGCGACCCGGTTCGATAAGAATATTCCGTACACAGTCCCCTAGGCATTTTGAGGGAGGCTATTGGGACCAAGGTGGTTCTTGCCCGCGCTTGAAGTCTTTGGTGTCACAAGAGGTAGATAATTTGTTCAAAATGTATAGATGGCAAAATGTATCATTCTATTAGTTTATCATTTTGAATTTGCATTATTTCTATTTTAGAGTCACCAAAATGTATTGGGACCAAGGTGGTTCTTGTCTGAGATTTCGAGATTTTGGCTTCAATAATGTATGATTTCTACAGGTTGAAGAACTTTTTAGTGTCGAGAATAATGGAACCAATGTTGAGACACGCCTCGTTAATGATTACTTGTACAAGGCCCTCAAAGGATCGAGTTTCTATGTATTGAACATAACCCATATGAGTGAATTTCGAGCAGATGCTCATCCATCAAACGCCGGTGGAAAGAAGCATGATGATTGCATGCATTGGTGCTTACCTGGCATTACAGATACATGGAACGATTTATTTGTTGCATACTTGGATAATGTAAAACATCAAAACTGAATATATTCTTTCATTTCATCAAAGCATTGCTGCTTTTGTTGGTTCAACTTGTTCAATCTCCGTTCTAAAAGTAGAACTTCCAACCCAATTTAAGCAGGGAAAATGATCAAGAAAGCAAACATGAAGAAAAGGAGGAACGACCCCATACTTATATGTTGCGTACTTTTGTTGGTCATTTCCATACTACGTGTGATCTAAACTCCAACTACAAAAACAAATCCAAGTTACATTGATATTAATTCTTTCTATAAATGATGCAAATCGAACCCCTGTCACAAAAACAAATTTCTATTTTGTTTTCATATATGGTGACACAAAGGACGGCATCAGGATTGAAGGCGGTACTATTGAAAATAGTTTCACTTCAGATATCTTTCATGAGCAAATTGCTTCCAGAACATTGTATCATAAGCAAAATCCAATTTACATTGATGGCAAGCAAGTAGGATAGAGTACTACTCATCGTCATCAAAATCCATCACTATCCTGAGCTTCCTTCTCTTTTGAGAATTCTCAGGTGATGTTCTAGGTGCCTGTTCATCCCCTGAATCTTCCAATTCACTATAATTATGCTCATGCTGCACAGTACCGGCATCGTCATCCAGTGCAAGAGATCTACGCTTACGACCGCTGTCAAGAATAGCGTCATTTTGTGCATCGCTTCCAGGGCTGCCATGATCTGAGGCACCATCTGAAGTATCAGACAGCCTGTCATACTTAATTCTTTCATCCCATTCACTAAGCTTAGCAGCTTGATGTGCTGAACTTACGCCCTTGGTTTCCTTTTGTTTGTCCCTAGAAGAAAAAGATGCATCGTTAAACAACCAAACGCAAAAATATGGACAAAATTCACACACCAATTTGCAAGCATCATATAATCTCCAGGCAAACATGTAATGTAGATCCTACTGCGTACAAACTCTAGGGTCAATTCACTAGCATCAAGATTCCCCAAAGCATATACATCTTGGGGAACTAGACAAGTTACTATTGATAATGAATGAATCTTTTCTTTGCTCCCTGCAAACACAAGTGTAGATATGATAGATTAAGCACATTGACATTTCAGAATTCAGAGGGCCGAAAGACCAACTTAAAGTTGCAAGAGCAACACCAATCAAAATTTGTTGCTTCAACTGTATTCAGAAAACAGCTGCTGCTACGACTCTTTCAAGTTCTCAAACGCTGAAGCCATGATTTGTACGTAATTTGTTGATCTCTACCTTTCTTCTAAACTTTCAGAAGATTGGTTCCTAGTATCTTCTCGAACCGTATTTGTTGTATTAGTTGAAGCATCTGCTACCTTGTCTTTTGATGTTCTAGATTTTCTGTAATTAAAGATTTATACAGGGTTAAAAACGAAACAAAAAGGAAAGTATAGCTGCTCTGCATGGAAGGGGGGAAGACAGTGCATGGTAACACATACTTTAAAATGGAGCTAATTAATTGTTCGTCATCTGAATGAGACCTTGATGAGTGATTATAGTTTGAACTGCCCAAATGCTCTTTAGATGAAGTGTCTTCGTTTTTGTTCCTGAAAAAACGATCAAAGAACTTTAATTAATTTTCGAACTCCTTTATATATAATTATATAAGGTCTACATGTTAAAAAAGTGTAAAATAAATAATTGTAAAACCCTTGGCCAAACTGCACTTGCTGATCCATTCTATTGAATCAAATATCTGGTGCTACTCTACACTACAAATTCACAACCGATCAATATCAGAATTTCCATCTTACATTGACTTGTTTATATTTCTCGGTACATTTCGTAATACAAGATAAGTGAAAAAGAAAGCTGAATTTTTTTGATCCTAGTAATAATACAGAAAAGTTGTAGAAAACTTGGAAGTCTCGAAATCCTCTTATCACAGTCTAGAGTTGCCACAAAATGAGCCTTGACTAGACTAGCGGACAACTATTTATTTTTAAAATACCAACATTAAGGAATAAAGACATGCTTGAATTGAGATTTGAGTGATCTAATTTAGATAATCTGACTAAAAAACTATATGCCCTCTCCAATATGTAGATTCTAGTGAAATGGTGAGTGATATCACTCCCCCTCAAAACTGGAGGTAATAGTTCCCCCAACCCACCCTCTCTGCACGTGTTTCGCTTTCCCTAATTTATCTCCTTTTAACCCCGTAGTAAATCATCACTTCCTCTAATCCAAGCATGCCTCAGAAACAAAACAAAGCTCATTCCATTTTGCGATTTTGTCAAGTAGGAAATGTAGGCATATGAACCACTTTAGATAAGCACTGACATAAACTAAACACAAGTTTTGATCCTTTTTTAAACATCAGTACACAGGACAATATGAACAGCACAATGCAGTAGTAATTACCTTTTCCTGAGCAAAGACAAAGGTTGATTATCTAAATCATCCTCGTCATCTGTAGAAACATCGTCCATCTTTTGCTTGTTTGGTTTACTTCTCATTCGAGAAGTGTGCAAACCAAGTTTCTTAAGTTTACGGGACACTTGGACTGCTGTCACTGTTCCATTCGGGTCAAGCGCTTTTGCAATCATGTGACTGCACCTATTATGATCTTTAAAACTGCACAGAACACACCAAAACTAAGTAGCTAACAATGAAGATTTCTAATTTCTTTAACCCACAACAAGGCATTCTTATCTATATTTCTGAGTGTGATGGTATGCACTTGTAAGTAAACATTCAAAATGCAAAAGAAACACTTACTGCTCAAATAGGCTTCTAATTTTCAGCTCCTGATTTTCATTGATAGCACGGCCTCTCTTTCTAACCTTCCTGAGAACCTCAACAAACTTCTGTCAGAAACAGAAATATTCTAGTTTTGTCTCAAACATGTACTACTCACTCATTCACATATTTACGGTTCAGGTTAAAATCTCAAATTCCAAAAAATATTGTATTTGAACAGAATAAGGTAATTATCAAGATTTCGGAAGAATATACTTACATTGGTCTCCCTAAGTCGGAGGATCTGTCTCGGTGATTTGAGTCTTGAAGAGTAATGCCTATTTCCGGTTTTCCATTTTCGTCTTGATTGATATCATTAGGTAAATAGGCAATGTTGCTGCTCTTTTTTGACGGAAGTTGTAATCCTAGTTTCTTACACGTGCGAAAAACTTGGGCAAGAGAGATATTTCCATCAGGATCAAGAGATTCTGCAATCAACTGAGTACAATTTGGGTTGTCCTTGTACCTGTAATACCAATAAAAGTACAGAAACATCATTACAAGATTTCCATCTGTCCAACGAGTTGGATCCAACTTATTACAAACTTAACTGTGAATGCACAGTAGGAGGGCATTGTGCTTATTATTTTAGAGGGCATTAAGTGGCATTCCAAAGTTACTTTTTCTGTTACCGCTTCTCGATGGAGCAAAAGATTCATAGTGCTTTGGTTTTTGGATTATAGTGAAAAAGACTGGTAAACTAATTCATGTAATTATTTATTTAAAGTTGAAGATGATGTATACAATCAAGAGTCAATCAAAACAGTCTTTTGTTAATACAAGGGTAATGCTGCGTACATTTGAGCGTCTCCCCCCTTCACCCAGCGTAGCTGGGAGCCAACTTAGTGGTGTTTGTGTAATGCAATGTTGTTATTATCAATGTTATCTATTGCTGACATTATGTTCCATCAGTATTCAATGAATCAAGGCGATAAAGTTTCTGGTCTTCAAACCGCATTATAATTTTCCACCCTAAATATAATTGTCTTGCCAGTAATGAAGTATTTTAAAAAGTGATGCAGTATTTAAAATCAACATGCTGCATATCAAATTAAACAACCCACTAATACTTACAGCTAAGTACAAACAATCGCTTTAAGTCTTGTCTCAGAAACTTGTATCAAAGTATAAACTTACTTCTCATAAAGCCCCTTTATGTCTTCCTCTAGCTTATCATTGAGAACCAATCTTCTCTTCCTTTTTATGATCCCTTGAAGATCATCCTCCACACAGTTCTCTTTTCTAAAATAAAAGAATAAACTCATTAAGGAAATTGCATTAAGTTAAGCATGACAAATATCATCAGACAAGAATCTAGTTCAAAATATCGTACATGGCCTTATTCCCAGGATCATTAACGTAAGTGGCGTCTCCCGCAGCTTCGTCTTCGTCCCTATGGATGGAGATGGTTAGTTAAAACAGCATGATTTGCGAGGACACCTTAAAAAACTAAGAATTTTGAGGAAACACAATATCTTCTATGGAATTTTATTTTCCAGGGATTAGGCACCCCTTGATGACCAAGATTTTTAAGATCTACGTCATAGATTTCACTTAAAAGTTATCACACCATTCATCTCACTTTCATCACTCCTTCGAGACAATAAAATGTTAGTTTTAAGTTTGAAAAAAAAAAATCTTACTTCTCGAGAAAATGTTGATTGGGAAGGATAACATCATATTCATCATCCCCGAGGGCATCTGCAAAGCTCTTCCTTACGCCATTTTTGCTTTGTGATGGGTCAGTTTCATCAGCATGTTCCCATTTCCTAACTCCTTTCTGGAATCCACTAACCTCATGTCGGATATACTCAACATTGATGTACTGGCAGTCTCTGCGTGTCTTCCAAAATAACAAATCCACAAAAAGAAGTGGTTGATCCTTCATTTTCCTCATCATCCTCCTTACAAAAGTAGTCAAAAAGTGGACAATGTTCTGATATTCTTTATTTGGGCATGCCTTCTGCTCGTTTAGGATATCATAAAATATGACAAGGCAGGACAGCTGTTAAAAGCCAAAAAAAAATGAAGGAAAAAGATAAGATACATTTCAATTGTAATAACATTACATATTAGACATAATTCATACATCTACGTAGATATTTCCTTCGTGATTATCACCTGATATAGCATGGGAGCAAGATCCAAATCATCTGATACCCTCTTAAGCAAGCACAATATGTAGTGGTTTGTAGCAATGGAATTGCTCTTGTAAAACTTAAGTAACCAACAGAGGTTACTGATTATGGCACTATTTGCCAATGATAGTAGTAAAGGGGTCATGTTAAAATCAACTTCATTTGTTACAGTGTGTTGTTCATCTGCAGAGGAATCACAATCATCTCCTCCATTAATAACATCGCCGTCTTTAGTTTGACTGGCTTTACCATGGTTGCTAAGTGGCTCATGAGTTTGATTAGATTCTTCGTCCCTTCGTGACACGTGAATTTGATTAGATTCTTCATCCCTCCGTGACTCGCCAATTTTATTATATTCTTCATCTCCTAGTTGATCATAACTTGGATGAGAATTCTCAAGATCACCCACTGGAAGACTAAAAGTTGAATCTTGTCTCTTGTCTCTAGATATTTTTATCTTGTCAAGTTGACTAACAGTATTCGCTTCTTGCTCATCATAGAGTGCCTCTGCTGACCCTTCCTTATCACAATGATCAACAGCAGGAGGAAGATTTTTAGCACCTAAAGACTGGATCTCATTCAGTATGGTGGCATCATCTCCAACAGTTTTGTTTTCTCTATTTTTCATGTCCTGTTTCTTCTTTGCCTTTCTGGATTTTTTGGCAACCTTTGAAACACAGACAAAGAAAGTTTTAGTTATCAGTACTTCAAAACAAATGTCAAAGGGAAAAAAATAAAAGCAATAAAAAAATGGAGACCAGGTGTCCATGATAACCACAAGTTGAAATTTAAGCCAACGTGTAAAATTGTTGTAAAATAATGGCCACGATGCTTCTATATTTTGAAATATTTTGGGTGAATGAGAAATGAAAAAAAATTAATCAAGCAGAAAGGAGATGATAGAAGGAGATTGTAGGATCATGTGGTGACAACTGATATGCATATTAGCACAATGAAGAATAGCATGACTTCAATTTATGACACTTACAAGGGTAAGATATGCATGCCACAAAAAAGAAATCCATCCACCAAGTGCGTCTAGTTGCAACCTTAGTTTTGAAATAAGTGTCCAAGCATGCCTAAGCGCGCATAAGGCATGAGGCATGGGTGGTCTATGGGCTGGGCATTTTGATAGGAATAGTAAAGTCGATTCCTTTAGGCGAGAATCTCAGAGTGCCGATGGCTAGTGTCGTATAGCGCCTCAGAAGCCCGTGAGGTTGTAGCAAACCAAAGCTATGTCTTATTTATTATTTTTATTATTTTATCTTCTCTTCTTTAGTTCTCTTATCTTTATTTTTCTTCTTCTGGGTTCTTTTAGGGTTTTTAATTTATTATTTATTGGGTTCAAGTGCCTCAGACCCAAAGTCTACTCTAGCCTTTGTTTTGCGCCTAGAGATGCCTTAGCTATGGGGACCTTAGCGTCTTAGGTACCTTGCACCTTTAAACTAAGATTGCAACAGAAAGTTCATTGCAACAATTGGACCATGGGCCACCTGTGTTAAAAGCAAGATGATATGTCACCCATTAACCCAGGGGTTTAACGATTGGGACATGTGCACATTTATTTCTTCAGAAAAATAGCAATAAAAATTCAAGGCTTCATAGACAATTGGAGTACTTATCATGAGAAGGTGTACTGAGCAATAAACGAAGACCTAGGTAGTACACATTGGTCAATTTTACAATTTAAGTAAAATAACTGTTGATTAAAGCACTGGAGAAGCAACTTGCAGGTTTAAATATATTCACATATTAAAAAGTAGTTTATTGTTATTAAATTACCCTTAATTTGCCATGAGTTTGCAGCTTCTCCATAAGCCTTATAACTACATGTAATATCTCAACCAAATCTGCAAGATCACTAGCAAAAGATAGAATAGCTGCAATTACAAATTATGTACGCCAAGATACAAAACTACCAGTACGACGTGAAATATAACACAGAGCAACGATGCTAATTCAAATACATATGACTATTGGGAAAAACCCAGAAATAGTAAATTTACAACCCCAAACTAAAGATCCATAATGCATAGATGGGAATCCTAAGAGTAGAAGCTTATCTATAATGAAGCCTAGTAAAAGCATGAATGTGAAATGTACTGAGTCAGCTATCCGCTAAAGAATTGATGATCTTAACAGCATAAACTTACAATTTAGAGTATACATAACGGACAAACAAATTTTATCATTAAAACATTACATGAAAAGAGTGACTAGAAGCTATCACATGAAAGGTTAGAACTATGACAACTTGGCATTCCAAAAGTATGATCATCCTTTGTCTCAAAGAAATAACAAGCATGCAAATAAGAGGTAGATAACTTTCTTACTTTCAAGAACTTGATTCTTGCCCTAGCAGCCAACTCAGTACAACACATGCTGAGGGCACCAAGCTATTTTCTACGCTCATCAAACTAAACTCTATTTCATCAAATGGCGAACTCAACAAAGACTAAGGTCTCATAAGGTTGCATGTGCCAACACTATTTTCATAAGTATGCTAAGGGCTTGATCAATGTCACATGATTCGCGAATCGCGAATAAAAAAAGAGAATTGTGGCCGGTTTTAGGCTATCTTTGAACCATTTTGAACGAATTGCCAATTCAAAAGGCAAACTAACTAGCGAATTATGTTTCACTAAGCTTGGTCAAGGGAAAGGTTATTTCCAAGGGACACTCAAATGAAAAATTAAACAAAACATTTTTAGCAATAATTAATAATAATATTGCAATAGCATAAAAATGTGAAGAGAGGCCAAAAAAATATCATGCTCAAATTAAAACCTTCACCAATGGTTGCAAAAACACGATATGGGCTTCAAAAATAAGACAACAAAGATAAATCCAAATATCCAATAACAAGAGGATGCAAGTTACCTTTTAGGTTGTTTGTGAGCATTGAATGATCTAAACATATTCAAAAGAAATTGAGTCAACCCTTGATCAGTTTGATCATAGAACAGCTTATAAAGTATTGTACGAGCAGTTTGTGGTTCCCTAGATTTTTCAGGCATCATCTTGAGCACCAAATCCAACATCCGGATCTGTTGAAACGTCAACATGGATACATACATAAGAGATTAAATAGATCACTTTTAATCTTTAGATAGCTGAGATAGCAGAGATTGATAACTCTAAATCATTTGCATGTTTTACCTGGTATAACTTCTACCACAAAGTCAAAGCCTCAATCTCAACTTCAACAGGACAACCTTAATACAAGCCATATAGAATAGCTCTATATTGTCGGTAAAACTAGGTCTCATGAATCGAAAATCAAGACAAACAATGCAGAAAACAAAAGCATTCAAATGTAACTGTAAAATTGTGACCTTTGAAAATAAACAATTAACCACTAAAAGGGTTTGGTGAATAAAGCTAATTTAGGGAAGAACATAAATTTATTATCTCAAAAGAATGTCATCAAGGTACATATAAAATGTAATAGATGGATCCTTGAGACATAAGACCAGCTTATATATGGTTATACAATAGAACAATGAATGCCTTTTACTATTTAACTGTGTATATATAAAATATGCATTCCCTTCATCAATTACAACAACTATTCAACAGTGGCCATAAATTTCATAGCAAAGTAAATGATATTTCAGTTGATGCATTTCTAATCAGGTTACCTTGCATAGTAATGAAAAGTATTTTACGCTGCTTAAACTGAGTTGAATAGCATGAATTGGAAGAAAACATGATGTAATATTGTAAATCCTTCTTTCTAAAAAAATACAAATTCTAAACGTGATAAATTCAAAGCAAACATTTTATATATGCTATATAAACATTTAATTCATCAAGTCTAACCCATCAACAACATACAAACAAATTATTGCTTTTTCCGATTTAAGTAAACAAGGCAATCACCAAAAGAAAAAAGAATTACCATAATTTTTAAAAGGGATCCAGCAACTGAAAGAAATGCATTGTTCTTTATTTCCTTCAACCCGTCAAAAGCAAATTGCCACTTTGCTATTACTAATCCAAACATTGAATCATTCAAGGTTGATGCGATGGGCCCACATAATTCACCTTTAAACAATGTGCTATCATCATCATCACTGACAGAAAATTCAGTGTTGACATCTGCATTTGAATTTGACTGATAGAAAAGAGAGGTTAACTAAAGAAACTTAAGATGAAAATATAAGCTGAATAACACAAATATGTAGCAATTGAGACTAGCATTTGATGTTTCTGATTACTCTTTCCAGAAATGACAGGTGCAAAATACCATTCTATTCTCAAGCAAATAGTGAAAGGACAAGTGTTGCAAATCCTTTATAAAATTGAGTCTTTTCCAAACTAATATGTGGTACACACAATTTAGAGAAGGGAACTGAGTAATGTTTAGACAAAAGCTGTTAAAAATTAAAAATATGAGATTATCCTCAGACCCTATTTCATAGTACATCCGTTCAATTAAAGTTGGCACTTTGGATACTGCAGGTTCTCATGAACTAGGTAAATTAAAATATTTTAACTAAATTATTTTCTATTAATATGAACTTGAATATTTTCCATATGTACCAAGGATATGCAAATAGTAATTATATTTAGAAAGTATCTACTCCCTCTATCCCTTAAGTTTGCTTCTGAAAATAATATTTTCCCTCGCAACATGTTAATTTTATTAGCAAACTTAAAGTGATTGGAGGAGTATTTATGTTAATTTTATAGGGATAGAAAACCTGCTCACGTATCTATAGCCAATATATATTCATGTATCTTTCCAAAAAATGATAGGTCTCACCTTTGTCGATTGGAATTTATGAAATTGAAAACATGTAGCAAACTGAGCAAGGTGAAAGAACATGTGAACGTCACTGGTTTGTAAATCATCGTGCTCCTTCTCAATATCTTGGGCAACTAACTGCATCAGCACTGATGAGTAAGCCAATCAGTACACAGCTTAGACTTGTAAATAGAAAGGGCATACACATGAAAAATAAAATGCTTCTCAGTACCATTGTATCCCCCAGATAAAAACTGGCCAATAAAGTCATGAAGTCTCTCCAAGATGCTTCTTTTCATTGTGGGCAGTCGGACATAATCTTTCACAATCCTTTTCAATCGACCACGGTGTACTTTCTCTGGTTTTAGTAATTTATCACAAGCAGAACTAGGCACTCCTTTGCACATTGTCTTAGAACCATCCTGTTTGATATAATTCCTTGTCATCAGATATCTTGAAAACAATACATGAAGAGAACCATTTTAACAGAAAGGGCTTACCAAAGTAAGTCGTGTAAAGGTTCCACTAAACTTTGAGTGCCGGGTAGCATGCGATCTAGTAAGCTTTCTCTTTTCTGTCTCCTCTTGCATTATACATCTGAGACTTTCAAGACATGGTTTGGCTTCTTCATCTACCTAACCAACTCAATAAACATAATAGTTAAATTGTTTGTACAAAAGTGATAGTGAAGAGCTAGATTAAGTTAACGCATGAATATATAGGTGCATAAGATATGCCGTAAACCCATCAACAAATATTACTTCAGAATAAAAATTAAAATGTTATAGGTCAATAGGTCATCGTTAACATTTCAAAATTGAATTGAAAAACTAAACCAATCTCTTGTAGAAATCCAACCTTTGATTCCTCCAGACAAATTTTAGCAATCAACTCCGGATCCTGACCCATGAATATGTGATAATATATTTCTAGCAAGAGAAAGTTATCATGCCGAAGATAGCGACAAGAACCAACATGCTGAGTTATGATTATAATCAAATCCATAACATTTTCTCTAAACAATAGGTCAAGAAAGTCATCTCGCAAGGATATATATATAGTAGCAGAACCTAACGCCTTTTGGTGAGCTGAGATGTCTTGCACGGCCAGAATATTTCGAAATAAAGTCAGAACCAGTTGGACAAGTTTCCAATCGTCCTCAGAGAATGCCTTGCTGTTGAACACAAAAGCAATAATACAATAACATCAACTCACACAAATTATATATGGAGAGCCACCAAATAGGAACTAAAAATCAAAATTCGAAACATTAAACAACAGAACCACCCACTATATATTTCACCAAAGTCAGGTCTAGAAAGATTTCTATATACGGATCTAAACTTAACAGAAGTCTAATTCCTATAAACCCACATGATGTAGGAAAGTAACAATAAAAAGGCAAGATATGCATATGTAACCCAGCAATCTTCAGTCAACACGACCAATTTAGGTCTCAACTACTACAAATATGAAATATTAACCAAAAAAGTCAGCACAATGGCATAAATCTATATGATCAAAACAATCACTACATAATCATATCACACTCTTAACATTATTCCAATAAAGTTACAATTTGTTTACGGCAATAAGCATAAATAAAAACCCCATAACCCACCGTTTAGGAGCATCTAGCCTCTGGAGAGTCAATCATGTATGTTTAACACTCAGAACCAATTGACATTGTGAGTGGTAATTTCTAAATTTGTGACAAAGTCACCCTCTCAGTGCAAAATGACTCACATGCACATATGTCTACAACAAATTTACTGCTAAATCAACTAACTCATGAACAGAACACTAAATTTCTACATACCATTCTAAATTTTCAAGTGGCTTCTCAAGTAAAGAGACGATAACAGTAACCACATTACTGGAAGTGATAGCTTGCTTTATACCCCAAAGAAATTCTAGCTGCTCGTTGAAATCCTTGGACATGGCTTCCAAAGGCATAGTAAGAAACACCAAAACTTTCACTGCAAATCCAACCGTCACACTTATCAGCCCTAATAAGTCATTATTCACTTGAAATGCAAAATTTTCATCATCAAATTCAAACCATATACCTGCATTTATCACCAAATTGCGATCATCTTGACAAAATTCAATAATAGGTATCAAATCCTTTGACACAATATCCCATTTACAGACTTGTTTGAACACCTCTCGATTTTCCGGATCGTCACGACGCAAATACCTTAACAAATCCTTCAAATTGTCTACAAACAAAAGTATATAAAACCAAAAATCCACCAGTACAATAAGCAAGTTAAAATGTAACAAAATCAGCTTCACTGAAAAATGAAATTAGGGTTTTAAATATACCTGAACAAAATTCTTCCTTGACATAAACAGTATTTCCATCTTCGTCGTTTTCGACAGATCCTAAACCGGCGCATGTAATTGACAATCCTTCAGTATCCATTGACGACTAATTACAGGTTTGGAGGAATTAGGGTTTTCCAGAAAGCTTAAAACCCCTGTTAAAGTTTAATTTGGGATAATCAATATTAAAATGTTTGTGAAAAATGAATGGATCGTGAAAATTTTGAGAAAGATGAGATGAATCGGGAAATTACATCCGGGATTGCAAAATGATTCATTTGATTAGATTTGTGTTGGCGGGAAACATAGTCAAAACTCCCGCGCTTCAATTGATTTCTTATTTGTATTTTTGTATTAAAACTTCATCAGTTTAATCAATTTAGAAAAATTCGGCTTTTAAAATGTCGCCACATTTTCAAAAATTATTTATTAAAAGTATTAAAATATATTTTTTTTGAATAATACCTGATTCATTAATAAAAAGTAATACAAAATCCACATCAGAGATAAAAATTAGCAAGTACATAACAACTTCAACCGAAGATAATTCAAAATTAACAAAACTACGATCGTTGTATATGAGATATGACAATTTTGAATATCCTCTTCCACACCGCTGTTTGACACAGCCTTCTACGAGGGGGTCTTCCGATCTGTTGTAGTCTTGAGATAGAGTTGAGTTTGATCTAGTTGATGGTAATTGCGATTTTGGTGTCTGCTGCATTATCGCATTAATCTCTACCAACAAATCAATTACAAACCAAACTTCATATCTCAAAGTCTCACGAAGATAGAGATTACAACCCAATATATGGGTAGAATCAACCTAATGAATGGGTAGAACAACTCTCCTGTAGGAAGAGGACAAATATTTATTCTAATCATATTCAAAAAGCTTAAAACGAACAAATTTAGGGGGCTTATCATCAACCAAAAGGTTGATGATAGCTCCAAACTAACTATGAAGATTAGTTTTTTTAGAAAGAGAAGAGAGAAAAGGAGAAGGGGAGAGGAAGGCGGTTATTTTTTTTAAATTATTAAAATATTGTTGAACATAATTTTTTTGAAAGCATTTTATACCACTCCATAACACTTTTATCTCTCTAACAACAAAAAATTACTTGCTTAGAAGTTGTAAATTCAAAGTGTAAGAACAAGAATTTCAAATCATAATCGGCAATTTGCATTATTGAACATTATTATATTTTATAACTTCAATTTTTATAGAGTGAGCTAATTTTTTTATAATTACGATTACAATGCATTTATGAATTATGATAAGCTAAGAGAAGGTGAACAATAAATGTAAACGAACTTAAAATTTAACCTAAAAATAGAAAGTTCATACAACTAACATAAGACACAATTCTAGAGTTATTTTTTTATATTGGTGTTTTACCTATTGTTAACCTAAAACATAACTTACTTATTTACTTTCTTATGTAGAAATTCATGAAAATAATTTGGCTTATGTGGCCTTAAACATGCTTTACTCATGACTTTTCTTCATTTCAAATTTTTTATTATATTTTTATTTTAAAATTAGTTATTCAAATTAATTTATTTTAATTTATTTTTATTTACTTTTAGTTTCAAAAAGTAATTATACTTTACTTATTTAAAATTTAATTTTTCAAAATTTTAAATTATTTAATTTTTATCTATATAATTTAATTACTCAAATTATTTTTTAAATTATCTTAAAATCATTTAAATTCTATGCTATAAATATAATTTAAATAGTTATCTTAGTAGAATATATTAAACATTATTCCAAATAATACAAATCATAATAATTCAAATTCTAAAAAGGAAATATTAACATAAAAAAATACCTCATAAAATTTTTTATTTCCAAAAAGCACCTAATAAAAAATTCTTTGCCTATAAATACCTAACAAAAAATTTTCTTTTTCAAAGACTACCAACTAATGTTTAGCATCAGTTGACCCCCAATTTTATAGTTGACTAAACACTTGCAATGCACGTGACTCGTTAAAATGGTCTTTTCCCACCCTTTTTTCCCCTTGTTATACTTTCCTTCATTTGCTTATAAAAGATGTTTTTCTCGCTGCCATTTTTTCCTTAAAACAACTCAAATAAATCTCAATTCTTCTACATGCCATTTCTTCCTCTTAATAATGTCTACCAACTCTGTATCAGTTCCTTGAGTCATCCTTAAATTCAATTTCATCATCCTCATTGCACACATAAACATCTTCATCTTCATATTCATCATCTTCATCAACTAACTCATAAGATTTCTTTTCTTACGCCCATGATTATCAAAGATTTCTAATTTAGTTGTGACAAAAAAAAAATTTTTGGACAAAAATGAAGAACCAATTTTGGTTTTGTTTGAAAAAAGAACTCATATTAGGAGAGAGAATGAGACTGCTTCGAATTATTTTTGGATAGAACAAAATAAATTAGAAGCATGCATTTAAATTAAATGAGGATGCTAATTTAGTTACCTGAAAATTCAATTGATTTAATGCTCAATTAGATGACCTGTGTTGCGTAGTGGAAATTTGAATATTTTTCGTCTTTTTTTTAACAGTAGAGGAAGAAGAGTGTGTGACAATTGCAACTGAAGAAAGGAGTTGGCAAAATTTGCAGGGAAATAGGCACGTGTATTGCAAATGTCCAATCAACCATAAAATTAACGATGACAAGCGTAGTTGGTATTCTTTGAAAAAGAAAATTTTTGTTAGGTATTTAATTTTATACTTTTCGGGAAAAAAATTATAAGGCATTTTCAGGTAAATTTTTATTTAAAAAATCTTAAAACAACTATAGTTTTTTACTCTTTCAAACAAAAAAACGTTGCAATCATCTTTAACGATATACAATTTAGAAATTTCATCAAAATGATTAATTATTTGTCTTTCTCGATACGCCAATGCATATGATATAACGACATTTTACACATCATATCAATTTTAAAAAAAACGATGGGACCATATAAAAGGCACACAGTGTGATAGTCCTGATGAAATTAGTATCATTCGTTGATTTTTTCAGGTAATACATTGGAAAACATATTTTACGTCATTTTTATAATATACTAACAACTAACAAAGTTTTTTCGAAAATCGAACGTATGATCATCCTTAAAACACACGTAATTCGGATATTTGTTTAACTAGTATTTAATCATTTATATTTCCGCAACACAGATTGATTAAATAACTAATGTCATTTTTACATATAGTCGCTTCACATTATTTACACTCTAATCATCACCATTCATTCATCAATACTAAAGAGAATGCAGGAATGTGTTATGCTCACATGTAATTTTTTTCCCAACTAAATTTTTAAAGGAAGTTGTATCTTTATAAAAATTTATACGTCATCATCAATCATCACACTCCATATACTAAAGGAGAAAGCAAGAAAGACGGTTTTATGATGTAATTTTTTCTCACATAAATTATTGAGGTTGATTGTATTGTATCTCTATGTATCTTCTATCACACTCCATATACTAATAGGAAAAGCAAGAATGACACGTGTTATGCTCTCATCTAATTTCATATCGACCTAAATTCTTAAGGGTAATTGTATCTTTAAGAAAATCAAATATCAAACATAATAATTTCTTAAATAAGATCAAACATATAATATTCAATCAATCAACACACCAATGTAAATACAATGAAATCGACACACCAACATAGATGCAATGAAATCAAAACACCAACATAATCCACAAAGAACAAAACAAAAAAGTAATTACAATAAAGTTCTATTATGTAAAATTTGTTCTTCATCGATGAAATGCGACGTCACATCCGTATATCCCTTTTTAGATTGGAGATGGTCCGCATGTTAGTGTTTATTTCAATGCCACCCACATTATGCTTTAATAAGACTTTAAGAGAACTCTTATCGATATGTTGTACTTTTTAACCCATCATTCTTCAATGTGTTTCTTTAATCAACTTGAACTTATTATTAAACTTCTCACGAAACTTTAAAACCAATGTGATCCACTATTAACAACTGATTCTCTTGCATTACCACCATTCTCATCAATTATCTCCTTAAAGCTTATTGATTAAAAGTCACTTTCTTTGGCTTTTCCTTAATTGCTAATTAAAGAAGTAGACTCATCATGTTTCGTTTTTACTTTCGCTCGGGATTGATTAGCCGTGAGATTCAAATGTCTACTTGAATATGCTTTTTTGGCGTCTAAGGAGTACGACGTTTCAGAATTCTCTTTGTTAGAAAGTGTTTTTCTTACAAGTCTTACATTTTGCCATTTGTATATTATTCACTTGCACAATGTCAAAATAGATCCATGCATCCTTTTTTTTATTTTTGCTTTTAACACTAATCGGTCATTTATCGTTCGTATACAATTCATCAGCAACATCAACAACGCCTATAAATTCTCCTTTGAATGAGTAGAAAAATAATCAACATTTGTTTGTCAAATCAATCAAAGAAAGAACAAGCTAAATAAGCACAAAGTCCCCATAACCATAATTAACCTTAAATACAAGAAAAAATCCTAAATAAATTTTCTCAAACGAGATGATCTAATTGTGGTACCTCGTATTGAGCTTTAAAAATGGTTGATTGACTACCCATATTAACAAGGTATATCTTCTTTTCAAGGAGCCCATCTTCTAAGAACTCCGCATGTATCACCTCTTGAGAGGTTTTATCGGGTGTGCACGAGTGAGGCCAAAGTGCATGAAAATACTTGTCTTGGTTTGTGGGTCAATATACACTTCCATGGGTAATTACCTTCGGTCCGATGGGGTTAGGTGTTACAAGTGGTATCTGAACAATCGTGCGACCATGTCAAGATGCATCTTTTTTTAAGGGAGTCTTCCTATGAGCTGACCTAATGTATGTTTACTATCTTAAAGCGATAGTTCACAATTTTAAAATAATTACTTTTTACGGTCTTAGAATGATCAGTCACCATCTTAAAATAATTAATTATATAAATTCATCTCATAATAAGATAGTGAGATAGTCTTATATAAGAGTCGTTGAAACCAAAAAAATTCAAAAAATACCTGGAACTACCCCAACCATTTGAGTAATCATGTCAAATAACTAGAGACCAATTGCAAAACATCACACATTGAGTCAATGTCAAAGACACAAGACAAAACAAAGTAGGAGTAACCCACTCACCAAAACCCTTATTAATCCTTGTCACCAAGATCATCAACAAACAATCAAACATAGTAGTACTAGTATCAATTATCATTACACTATTTCTTCGATACTATCGAAACAAACACAAAAATCCCATTTCATATCTATCTTTTACTTCTCCATTCCTCCATCTTCACTCTCCAAGAACACAGCTTCTTCCATCAATGGCGGCCTGTTCTCAAGCAATCCTCCATGGGGCAGTACACAACATTCTTTCTCCCAAATCTGAATCTTTAAGCTCCTTCAAACTCCCTCATCACAAACTCCGCCATTATAGAGGAACTTACAGTTCTTTTGCTTCTCGCCGCGGCATCTTATATGTTTCTGCCAAAAGGGCTGCTCCCCTTGAGCTTCTTCCTGTTTCTCCTGATGATGACACCCAGGTCACCTTTTCATTTTTAACTTTTTTCCTTGGTGGGATCATTTTGTGTTTATACAATGTTTTTATTTTGTGTAATTCTCAGATTAATTATATATTAGGTAGTAAATCCTGATTTGTTGGGTTTTCTTGTGATTTTTTTGCGGGATTTGGATTTTTTGCAAATGTGGGAAAACATAGTGATGATGAATTTTTGTATTATTCACATTTATTTCATTTAATTAGGGATAACAATTGTGCAACATCACCTCAATAAGCTGTGCACTTGATCTAATCAGCTGTGTTCATAATGCTAAAAGATTCTTCAAGGAGGAAAAAGAGCAGGCTTAATATTTTGTTCTTGCTGTTTTTCCTAGATTTCTTTGAAATGCAAAATTTTATTGTTTAGATTTGTTCTTTTGATTCAGAATCTGGGTAGTTTTAGATATATTAGAACTCAGCTGAACTTATTAGAACTTATCATTATCTTACTTGATTATGAACTTCAAGTGAACTTATTGGAAAAGAAATTTAATAGGAAAGAACATACCTTTACTCTATGTTTGGCTACCAGGGAAAGGAAGGGAAGGGAAGGGAGGGGAGATTGGCGTGTTTTCCTTCCAAATCTTTCCAACGCTGAAGGATTTTTGGTTTAAAATGTGAATGAGATCATCCTTCCAATTCCCTTCCCTCCATTCCCCCTTCTCGTATCAATATCCAAATGAGGGGAATGTAATCCCTCCATTTCCCTCCCATCCTTGCCTCCATTTACTTCTATCCAATCATAATGTTATTCTGAAATGAAAATCTCTAGTAGTTGAGATAACTTGTTTGTAAACTTCATCATTCTTTGAAATGTAGTATTAGGGCTATTGGGCTAATGGGTTTTATGTACTTTGAACCTTCAGGGACAGGAGCATTTTGAATATCTAAGTGGGCTTCATGTTGGGGAAGCAACCAATGGTGTGTGGTCGAAGCCGATTGTAGGAAGGAAAACTAAGATTGTTTGCACCATTGGTCCGTCCACCAATACGCGTGAAATGATATGGAAGCTTGCTGAAGCTGGGATGAATGTAGCTCGACTCAATATGTCTCATGGAGATCATTCTTCTCATAAGAAAGTTATTGACTTGGTCAAAGAGTATAATGCTCAATCTAAGGACAATGTCATTGCCATCATGCTCGATACAAAGGTGAGTATTGTTCATATTGATGACTATAGTTATAATTGTAGGAACTTGTTATGCATCTTCCATTATTCTTAATAGTGTATTGCAAGTTTGCGACACATCGAAAACTTTCCCTGACTGGTAAAAGTTCTTTATGTAAGAACTTTGATATGTATATTGGGGTGCTAACTAATGAGTCATGTCACATTGGTTTTGTAATGGTTTGCTACGTATAAAAGGACACAAGGCACTCCAAGGTATTGGGAGTCCTAAACCGTAGGCACAAACGGAAGTTGTGGGGTGCGCTCCTCATTGAAGTGAAACACAATGTGTAAACTTACATAAACAATGAGTAAATACTGGTTGTGAACATGAAATCATTGCAGCCTTTGAGTTTCATCCTAAATGCCCCTTCTAAACACTTTTTGGTGTTTGGGCGACTACCCCTTGAAAGTTAAGGCTCAATGCCTCCTTTTTATACACTGATTGTGTGAATGAAAAATGGCTGAAATACATAGTCAGAGAATCAAACCTGTCACTAGGGTAAAAGGAAAAGCCATCAACCACTAGGCCAAGCCATGATTCTCGCATTTCAAATTAATGTTGTTCTTATATAGTAAATGGAGGTTTATTCCTTGCTTCGATACAGGATAATTTCCAGATAACACACACATACTCCACTGGGGTTGAAAGTTTTCAATTAAATAGATGAAGTTACACTACATTGTTTTGGTAATGAGTAAGTATGCTGATGTTTGTTTTTATCCTTTTCAGGGGCCTGAGGTGAGGAGTGGTGATTTACCACAACCAATTAACTTAGTAAGTGGTCAAGAATTCACTTTCACGATCCAAAGAGGAGTTGGCACGACAGATTGTGTCAGTGTTAACTATGACGATTTTGTGAATGATGTAGAAGTTGGTGATATGCTTCTTGTCGATGGTATGCACTCAATTCATGTCCTAGCTTAGTTGTTATTATGCTGTAAGAAGTCCCCACTTGAACAGACTCTAAACTCGTATGAACATAATCTTATTTACTCTTTACAAATAATCCATACCAGAAGAAAAAAGAAGCTAAGATATAGTGTGCATTCTTTATATAGTAAACTCGTATCAACTACACGATCTTGTTGATGGTATGCGGCATTTTTTTATTTTATTGATTAGGTGGTATGATGTCATTACTTGTGAAATCGAAGACTGAAGATTCGGTGAAGTGTGAAGTTGTTGATGGGGGAGAGCTTAAATCTAGGCGGCACCTTAATGTCCGGGGAAAAAGTGCTACATTGCCATCTATTACTGGTTGGTGACTTGAACTTCAGTTCATTCCTCTATAAAGCCGTAACCTTTTTCCTTTATGTTCCTTATTGGAGCGTTGTATTTATTTATTTTTTACTTTTTATTTTTTAATGAAACTTTCACGTATACGTTGCAGAAAAGGACTGGGATGACATCAAGTTTGGCGTTGACAATGGCGTTGATTTTTATGCCGTCTCATTTGTCAAAGACGCAGCTGTTGTTCATGAATTGAAGGATTATCTAAAAAGTAAAGGCTCTTGCCGAGTATAACTGTACAATTTATGTTGAAGAAAATGGATATTGAACTATTGTTCCTAATCTAAGATGAATTTTTATTGTTCCAGGTTGTAAAGCCGACATCCATGTCATTGTAAAAATTGAGAGTGCCGACTCAATCCCAAACTTGCATTCAATTATCACTGCTGCTGACGGGGTAAGCATCTGCGCCAAATTACCCGTTATTGACTCGACCTTCTAATGACCCGTTAAAATGTGACCCAACCGTTGACCCGTTGGGTTGACCCGCCCCGTTAAACACCTCTAGTACTGCCTAACAGTTTTCTGCATTTATGTTATAGGCTATGGTTGCAAGAGGAGATCTCGGTGCCGAGCTTCCCATTGAGGAAGTTCCACTTCTACAGGTAGTTTTTGGACATTCGGTTTGTCAGTTGATTTTGGGACTGTAGCAAGCAAGCAAATGGGCTGAGATAAATTTTGTTTTGCTAAATGCAGGAAGAGATTATACGACTGTGCCGCAGCATGGGAAAAGCTGTGATTGTGGCAACAAACATGCTAGAGAGCATGATTGTTCACCCAACACCAACACGAGCCGAGGTTTCTGATATTGCCATTGCCGTTCGAGAGGGTGCTGATTCTGTTATGCTTTCTGGGGAAACGGCTCATGGGAAGTATGTCTTAGTCTTTGATCCGTATGTTATAAGAGCTATTATATGCTTGGTTTTTACGAGCATTATTGAATCTCACGTTTTTGCAGATTTCCCCTCAAAGCTGTCAAGGTTATGCACACTGTTTCCTTGAGAACTGAAGCGACCATGGTTGGTGCTATTGCTCAAACATCGCATAGTCTTGGTCAAGTATTCAAGGTTAATTTCTTTTCTGCCTCAAGTTTTAAATTCATTGGATCACATTCGTTTATTGTGTTATTATGATGTTGAATCACCGTTTGATATGAAATATCGTGCGTGCAGAACCATATGAGTGAAATGTTTGCATTTCATGCTACCATGATGTCTAATACTCTCGGGACTTCTATTGTAGTCTTCACTAGAACTGGATTTATGGCCATCCTGCTGAGCCATTATCGGCCTTCTGGGACAATATTCGCATTCACAAACGAGTAAGTATCCTGGCCTAATCTAAAATACAAGGAAATATTAACGAGCTACACTGTCTTAGTTTTTGCTCATATGCATGTAATACCTGAAGGAGTACTGTTCTGAAGATATATGATTGTAATACTTTTATTTTGGATATACATACAGGCCCGGCCCTGAGGGTAGGCCAAAGGGGCCACCGCCTAGGTCCCATGCTAAAAATGTAGAAATTTACTTTAAAAGAGGGCCCATTATAAAAGATTAAAAAAACAAAGGGGCCCAATTCTAATCTAATAACTGAAATGGAAAGTTGCTCCATTTACGCTTATTGTATTTCCAGCATTTGTTTCACTTGATAGACAAAAAAGGAAAAATATCGTTGTACCGCATGTTAATTATGTCTATTTTATGAATCTCTGCAGTAAGAGGGTACAACAAAGGCTTGCATTGTACCAAGGTGTATGCCCACTGTATATGAAGTTCTCTGATGATGCAGAGAAGACATTCTCAGATGCTTTAACATTTCTGCAAGTAATTCATTTCTCTTTAGTCATTGGTGTTCATCATGCTTTTCCGATTCACATGTTTTTACTACTTGTACGAATAAATTTATGGAGACGCCAAAGTATGTCGAACTTCCAATACTCTTTCCATCACATAACTTGTCAAAGTTCCTTATTTTGGATGTTCCAACACTTTCCGAGCTCGATGCTCAAGGATAGTTGTGTGAGAAGTGTCCCAATAGGCAAGAACAGTGTAACATAATTCGCCAGTTAATTCGCCTTTTGAATTCGAAATTCACTCAAAATGACCTAAATAGCCCAAAACTGACCATAATTGCTTTTTTCGATTCGCGATTCGCAAGGAGATTAGTGAATCATATGTTGGTAAGCAAGAAGCGACCTTTTGTTGATTGAAAACTAGTAAACTACTGGGGAGTGATGTAACTGAACTGACCACATTAATTACGAAAATCACCATCCACTTGTCTTCTTAGTGCAGAATCCTGTTCCTATCGTTCAACTTCCTACAGAATATATAAAGAACTGCAGATTGCATATAGACCGTTAGCTCATTAGGATTCTTTTTGGTTGGACTTGTTAGAATATAATAAACCCCACAGGTTCATTTTTTCCCCAAAAGCAGCATGATGCTCTATGTGGAATTGTAGGCCCCTCCCGCTGTTAGCACATAGAAGTATTTGCGGTGTACAATTTCATGTCTGGTAGGTAGTGATGATACTCGAGTTGAGGGGCTCTTCGATCGCGACCTCCTCGTGATGAGGGTATTGGTTCTTCTTCTTTCTCACCCTCCCCAGACCCTACCTCCAAGCAAGACTCATTGGGATGATGATGATGATGATGATGATGATGTAGGTAGTGATGATGATTTCAACGGAAAAGATGTTAAAGAATATTCGTTAGAAAATGTTATATCTTCGGATTTGTTATAAATAGTGTAACATGATTCGCTAGCTAATTCACTTATTGAATTCGCGATTCGCTCTAATTTGCCCAAGAATAGCCCAAAACTGACCATAATTCGCTTTTTACGATTCGGGATTCACGAGGAGATTAGCAAATCATGTGACACTGTTATAAGGGGTGTTTGGTATAAGGGAATGGGACTTGTGAGAGTTTAAGATGAGACTTTTAACATAAGACTTTGAAGATATAAAAGTCTCATTCCTTGTTTGGCATGTTAAGAACTTGGAAGAAATAGATGAAAATGAAAATCTCACTAATTACCACCCTTCCCCCAAGACTTAATTCTTAGGGATTTCTCATTTTTTATACCGATTCCCTATTTCCATTCTCTTTAAACAAACAAGGACTTAGACTTTTTTTAGAACAAAGTCCCATTCCCTTTCCCCAAATCCCATGCGTCAAACAACCCCTAAAAGATATAAAATCTAGAAAAGGGTATTTATAACGACTTTTGAGTCGGTGTTGCGGTGTATCAGTTGATACCTTGGCATAGCACACCTTGGCCAATCCCGTACTCACAATCGATGCTAACGAACCTCATTTTATATTCCTGACGTAGATACTGACATAGAAACATCTTTTTACAGAAACAGGGAATGGTGAAGGAAGGGGACGATATTGCTATTGTGCAAAGCGGAAAGCAGCCCATTTGGCGATCTCCTTCAACCCACAATATTCAGGTTAGAACCGTTTAGAGATAAGAACGACAGTCATGCTTCCATCCTACATTTACGCAGGGGCAAAAAATGGACGATCTGGAGTTCCCGAGTTTACAACATATTTTAGGTAGTAGAAGCAATGTGATGCATACATCAAAAATAACGTGCTGCTGTTCAGCCATGATTAAATCGCGCCTCTAAATGATGCGCTATATGCAATATCTGCACTGCAGGCACATCCTAGTTAGATTTAGAGTTTAGTGTTAGTTTCGACTCGGTGTTACCGGATAGCCGATCTTTTAGTATCTTGGCTGTGTTTATTCAGCCATATAGTTCAAATTTGATAGTGATGTTTTGGATTGTGTCCCCTAAACAGTATTTCAGAGTTGTGTTCCCCTAGACAGTCCATAACTGATTCGTCTATTCGAACTTGTGTGATGTTTTAGATTGCAGCAGCTAGTTTTTGGAGAGACTGTCTCTTTGAGAAATGTATTTTAAGCCCAACCAATGAAAGATTAATGCCTACTTACCGTAATTTTAATGCCTACTTATATTTCATTAATGCTTACTTACCGTATCCTAAATGCCTACGTTCATTATTTTAAATGTCTACTTACATCATTTTTGATGCCTACTTACAATATTTTAAAGAATATATAGATGATTTCTCAAAAAGACCGTCTCTCACAAGAATTTGTGTTTAAAAAATATATAGTGTGTTCATTATTATCAACAACTAAGAAGTAGTGTTTGGTTTTTTTTGTCCTGTCGAATGTTATGACCTTGTTTGTTGTTAGTAACAACGAGCAAATCATGACCTTAAGTTAGGAAACAAAGATGCTTATTTTGGAAATTAAAATTTTTTAAAGCTTATTTTGATAATGTTGTTTGATTTTTAATTTTATTCCATTTTTCATACCCTTTGAGAGATAGACTTTGAAGATGGACCAAATTGATCGTTAAGACTTAAGAGTGTGTTTGGATGGATGGAAATGGAGGGAAAGGAAGGGGAGAGATTTGGAGGGATGAAGAATCTTTTATTTGGATAACAAAATGAGAAATAATGAATTTTGAGAGATAGGATGAATGTTTTTTGTTAAGGTCTAATCATTTTAAAGTTGAAAAGATTTAAAAGGGAATACTCTATGTCCCTTTTTTCCCTTTCCTTCTCTTCCCTCCTAAGCAAATAAAAATTTCTTGTTTTTCATTTCTCTTTCCTCTCTTTCTCTTTGTTTTCTTTCTTTTTTCATTAAAGTTGTTATCCAAATATAATATAAAGGGCAAAAATAAATTTATTAAAAGATAATTCAAAATTAAAATTACTTACAACGAATGTATGAAAGAATATATTATTAATATTAATTTTTGCAAAATTTTATTCTAACTCAAAAGAAATGCAGCAATTGACTACGTGTATTGAAACAAAGTGAACATGATATCAATTTTTTTAGACTTCAACTTGGAGGAATCTTTTAATAATTTAAATAATACAAATTGTTAACGGTCTTACCATTAAACACGTCTCATATATAAATTAAATAACCTTTTAAAAATAAATTATAAAAATATAAATTTTTTATTTTGACGTTGTCTCTAACTAACTTTTTTAATAATTTAAAGCCTCCTTTAATTTGTATAGTTCTTGTACTCCTTCCATGCTCTAATGTTCTTTCCATTTGGAATTTTCCGACTCAAGGAGAGAGAAATTTGATTAATGTTTTTGAAACATATTTAGAAAATAAAATATATTCATGTGAGATCTCGTTAGATTCGTCTTAATATATACTTTTTTATTATGTATTTTAATATTTTTTTATTATGTATATTTAGAGATATTAAAATTTAAAATTTTCTTTGAAAATTGTGTAAAAAGTAAAAGAGAAAAAAAAATACTAATTAATTTAATTTATTAGGAGCAACCATTACAAAGAAATAAATTAAATTAACAGTATAATGATGTCATGCCCATGACTTAAATAAATAAATATGCCTTTAAACATGCTTGCCCACATGTCCACAATTAACCCATATATACTTCTAGATCTCATGAGTACTGGAGGTCTGGAGCTCTCCTTAGGTTATTTTAATGTCATAATTTTTTTTGCCTAAACTCAATTAGTCCCAATTTTTTATTTAGTTATTTCAATTTTTATTTTTGATATGATCCACCATGTTAATTCTCTTTCTTCTCTTTTTTTATTTCTAAATATTTACTGTTTAATATTTAATTTTTTAGTCTCTGTATCAAAAGCAAATGAAATTATTTTGCGGAAATAAAGAAGTTTGTGATAAATGAGGAGTCATATATTTATTTTAAGGGCTAGGACTATATAAAAGAAGCTAACAAGAGAAATATTTGGTGAAAAATAAATGTTAATACATAGTTAGTTGTGTACTTATTTGGCATTAATATCATAATATTTGATGTAAAAATAAGTATTAGTTTTGTTTGTATAATTTTCATTGAAATTATACGATAACATTGGTGAAAGATCATAATAAAGATGCATGAATTTATTTTTTATTACTCCATCCGTTCCTTTTTGTTTTTCCACCTTATTAAAACGGGTAGTTCCATAAGTTTTTCCACTTTAGAATACTTTCCATTTTTGGAAAGTTTTTTTCCCATTTGTACCCCTCAAATACCCTCTTTGACTTTAAATAAATCTGTTTTAACCCTTTGGATTCTTTTACTCCCCTTGGGAGCAGCGTGTGTCATTTAATTTACTGAATACTTCTGCTTCCTCTCCCAAAAGAAGTCGTTGCTTTCTCTCTCTTCTTTGAGTTTCTTCCATGGCTTTCTTAGCTTTTATCCCCTGTTCATTCCTCATTTTTACTCTATTTTTACTGCATTAAAATGTAGATCGTATATGGTCTTCATTTTGAGGTTCGTTTTGTGAATTTTGGTTGAGTTTGATTTTTTTAAGCCCTCTGTTTTGCTTTCTTCTTCGACTTCCATTGTTACTGTTTGAAGCTTTTGTTTGTCCATGAAAACCGTCGAATCTAAGAGTGATTCAACCATACCATCATACCTTTATGACGGTTTGTGTGACCGTGGAGAATTTTGTTCTTGTTCCATTAAAGGAAATTCACACTCTTATTCAAACGAAATTCTTAAATGGACTAAAAAAGATCTTGAGGCATATCAAAAGGCCATGGAGGATGATGCTATATCTAGGTTTCGTGATTCTACCCCTTCTCCTAATGTTGAAGAAGAATTACCACAAAGTGTTCTTGAGTATTATTTGGAGTCTCCATCCCATGTTAATCCTTCAACTCCATCTAAGATTCATGAAGACCAAGTTAATTTGGTTGTCCCTGACACTCCTGAGGAAGTTATTGCTTCAAGGGGTAAAAAAAACCCTAAAAATCGCACGTGAATTATGTAAGGTTTTCTTGAATTTCCTTTTAATTGTACACTCATGATAAGTGCTGGTGATGTTTGCTGTTGGATTTTTTTGATTTTGTGATGTTTGATGTTGGATTTGTTCTGAACCTTTTTGATTTCGTCTTATTTTTTTTAGAAGTCTGTTCTTGAAATTTTTTTTTAAACCCCTGTGATGTGTTTATGCAATTACTTGACTTAAAATCTGAACAATTATCTATAATTACTTGGTTGAGTAGCAATTGTGTACAATCGACACATCATATGATTTTTTTTTCATGTACCGTAATTTGCGTCATTTCTTGTTGAAATTTTAAAAAGCTGAGAGGTTCAAAGACCTCAATGATGAATCAGGGGGCAAAAAAACTGAAATGATCATTATATAATGACGTAAATACATATGCATGACCTTAAATTTCCATTTTGATGTTGATTTCATAATTAGTTGCTCCTAAGTTTTATAGAAACAATTTTGATGATGATAAAAAATAAACTGAGGGGCTGTAATTTATAATCATCTTTGAGATTCTTCCACTGCTTCATCATATGCTTCAAGTATTTGTTGATTATGTTGTGCAGCATCTTCATTTTCTGTTTGTGTGCCTTGCTGATTTGTGCTTGGGTTAAGGAAACGTACACATTCCCTAACCAATTGTGATGGTACTCGCACTTGTATTCGTAACCTTCCATTGTCTTCTTGAACTTTCTTCCCTAGGTGTGGTTGAACATAGTCATTAGACCCTTTAACCTTTAGGATTTCATTTAAGTGGTGTTGTAATGAAATCCAAACATTGGTTAAAGTCTTTGGATGTAACTCTTCGAATGCATCTTCCACTGCTTTTATTAACTCATTCATGTTCTTTGGCATTTTCTTATGCATAAGTGATTGTATGCTCCTAAAAAAACCCAAATCTAGAATATTACAATCGGGACTATTTGGTGGTTGTTGAGTTAGAATGAATCTAAAGCCCCCTTGCCTATTATTTTGTTGCCAAATTGGATCATCATTTGTTATGTGAACCCTTGCATTATCTTGTTGGATGAAAATTATCGATGGACCATCACTTGGCCATTTTCTAAGAATTGCTGGAATTAATTGTTCTATGAGCATGCTCCTATAAACTTCCTGAGTAACCGACTCAGTTGGTTTAATTTTTATAGACCCCCTTGGACGGTTAATTGAATTTCTTTGTGCTGCAACCCTACTTACGAAAGGGAAATTTCGATTTTCCCATCAAATGCGCATTGGCCATATTGATTCCATCTAGGCCTTGCAACCGCCCCTAAAAACATGGCTTTTGGAATGAATTTTGATGACTTTCCCGCCCTATATGGAATTTTTTCTTTGTGTGCTAGATAAACTCTTTGTGTCTTGTTGGTTAAGTAAAACCATTTTTCATCAATATGTATGAAGTCATACATACCTTTATACATTGGATGATGATGAATTGTATCTTCTTGAATGAGACTTAAAATCCACTCAACCCTTCTTGCCTTGTTTGCATCCGTTAAAGAAGGGTGTAATGGATTTGAATGTGCCTTAATCTCCCCCCTTCGTATCAATCGCCAAACCATTGTTGGTGCCAAGTCTAAACATGTTGCAACATCTCTTATGCATGTACGTTCACCCATTGGTTTTGATTCAAGTACGTTTGGTGGCACTTGAACTCTTTTTCTTCCACAATTCTTGTACTTTGAATCGACAACATAAGACTTGTTTTCTTCTTTGGTTTCAATTGCACGTTTCCATAAGTTTCGAATTGATCTTGGTGTGTAACCGTATTTGTTTGCTATTCGTACGAATGTACCATGTGGGAGTGAGTCACTTACTTTAAGTGACAACATTTCATGTAAAATGAGATGCCTCAACTCGTTTGTAAGCCTTGGTTTACGTTGATCCAAAATACCAAGCCCCCTGTAGCTCATCGTCATTATCTGAAGCCATTACAAGGCTAATGATGCAAATGAGGTTGCTGGTCAGTTGTTTTTGGTACTGTGAGGCTGCTGTTTGGGTTAATATCGTGGCTGGACAGTGTTATTTTGGTTCTTTGAAGCTGCTGTTCTGTTACTGTTTTGATTTTGATGCTTGAAGCCTTAAATCAGCAGCTTAAATAAGATAATTAGGAATTTGTAAGGTCATTTTTTTGGATATTGTACTTGTAATTATTCATTTTAGTAATCCATGTATTTCTAATTTGGCCAATGCAAGGCCAAATTTTGCTGTTTTGGATGGCTGTCATTATGTACTTGGTCCATGTAATTGTAATTATTCCCTCCTTTTTTTTTAGAACCAAAAATGTAAACTTTCCTAATTTGGAAAGTGGTTACTTTCCCTCCATGTAATTTCTCTCTCTATAATAAAATCAGATTTTTTTTTGATTATTTAATTATATCTACAATTATTTGCTCTCTCATTATTCCAATACAATCATTACTTCCCACTACTATATAATTAAAATAATACCCACTACCACCAAAGATTCTCTTTTTCTTAATCTTTGTGAAATACCCAAATAGGAAGATCAAATAGGAACGAAGAGAGTAATAAAGATCATTATAAATATCATTTCAAAATTTGTGTATTTATTGTTTATTAATATGTTCAAAAAAGCGCCGAAAAAAATTCCTGACTGCAACAACCAAACCTAATCAGGATGCTTAACATTAATCTTGACACAACCAATCTTATATGATATGAGAGACGATGAGACGTACTCATATAATTAATTAATTTTTTTAATGACTATTTTAAAATTATAAATGGTCATTTTAAGATTGTAAGTGATCACTTTACAGTTATAAGTGATCACTTTAAGAATATAAATATACACTTTAAAACTATAAATGATTATTATAAGATTATAAATAATTATTTTAGTTTTTAAGATAATAAGTCTATGTTAAATCACCTTATACAAATAATTTTACTACAAAACTGTCTCATTTGAAAATTTGTGATCTTTACAAGCCAATGAACCGGTGAGAAGTAAAATCCATATTTGAACTTAATCATTGTTGCACATGACAAAGTCAAGAGGTTGAAAAAATAAGGAAAGTCAAACTACTCAACTATTGAAGCAAAGCCGCAATCAAAGCTGTAATTAAATCTTACAATTTTAAATTAATTTATAATCAAAATCACTAATTAAAAATTATATGACAACAAAATTTAACATTAATTTACATTAACAATACAACATGTTATTACATCACAACCAAGTGATTTCCACCTAAATGAGATTAAAAGAGCGAATGCATGTAATTATCCATGTACGAAGACAGAAAATGTTTTTCATCAATTATTCGATAAAAACATTATCTGCAACCTCGAGACAAGTGATTTAATGACATTATTTTAAACAAAGTTGACAATTTTTTTAGTATAACCGCTTTGATCATCCCAAAATTTTGACCAAAACATAACACCTTTATATTTGGGCGATTTCTTAATGATAGGTAAAACTTGAGAAATTAGCACATTCGGTGGTAAAAACCCGCTACCGGCGGCTAGAGTATCCGCGGGCAAACCCATGAACAACTTCTTTATGTACCTTTTAGAGCTCCACAAATTCCATGAGTCAATAAGGTTAATAGTTGTACCATTATATTGACATGGTGGGTTGTTATAAAATTGCACCCATACGTAATCAAATAGTCCGGTTTCTAGTGGGGTACCCAAATACTTATCAGGAAATGGGCATTGAGGGGCTGCACCAAGGTACACTTTCCTTGCTCCCTTCCCACGACTATATCCATGTAGAAATCGGGCCAAATCATCCCAATATAAAATAGATCCGGACTCAATATCAAAGTCTATGCCATCTAAAGGAGCATTTCCTAGAGGCCTAAAGTCCGCATGGCCTCCTAGGTAATGGTCCCACAAATACTTAGCAAAATTTCTGGCATCATCTTTAGAGGAAAATGAGTAGTTTCCTACGCCACCACCAAGGGATAAAAGAACCTTAATGCCTAGTGATTGACAATATTTGATTTCACTAGACAACCCGACACACCCACCAGATGGCGGGTCACAATGACCTGCTAAGTTAAGAGAAGGAGCTCGTCCCTCTCCAAAAATGTTTAAAAAGGCTAAGTTGACGTATCTGTATCTTTTAGTAGCACAAGTTTCATTTAGACGTCCTTCGAAACCGTTTTGACCCCAATATATGGCTATGCCACCACGCTGATGATACCCACCGTAATTGCGGGCATCAGTTAGAGAAGTGAGGAGGACGAGGACAAGGCCGAGGAGGAGAGGAAGGAGATGGAGTTTTATTGGATACATATTGTATGGGTTTGGAGTAGATATTCCAAATGATTTGGGATATGAAATGCTTGTTGAAGTGGTCATTATATAGTACTTCTATATGATGCGAGTTTACTACACGCCTATAATATGGTCAACGTTTGACATATAGTGCGGCAAGCCGGCAACTACATGCGTGGGGCCTATGCTAACTGTCTCATTGTGCGCGTGGACTTGAAATGGGGAATATTACCACTAACTAGCTTTCTTATTGGTTTCTATATTTTTATTGGATTCAAAAATTCTTTAGATAGACTATCCAAAAGTATATCGTTAAGAACAAATAGTACACTATATTTTTGGTAAGGGAAAATAAAAAATTACCAACATGCTATTAAATTGAGGTGTATATGAGAATGAATTTAGTGGTTAATGAATGTGTATAGATAATAAAAAATTTACACATTATAGATCGTAAGTATATGATATGTATGAGATCTTGTCTGCTTTATATATTCACTTTTTTTTATACATATTTGCCTGTTTCGTAATCGTTTGTCATGACTCATGACACACAATATAAACATAATATGTATTATTTATAGAAAATATTGAAAAACCCAAAATATGTTAAATTTTAAAGTTGATTCAACTAAAAAATAATTCAACTGTTCATGTATAGATGTTGTACTTGGAAATTATTAACCTTCAAGATTGACACAAAGCCTTTTTTATTGGATATGTGTGTTTTAGAGCCTTTTGATTGATTTTAAATTCTAAAGTAGTTGACTTCAAAATGTTAATATATGAAGGACCATAAACATAAATAAAATACTACACACAAGGTTAATTATATTCAAAATTTGTGTGATATAAAAATAGAATAAGAAAATAATTAATAAAACGACTAAAAAAATGACAAATAGGAATATACGAAAAAGAATATTAAATTTTATTAAAATCATACATGATATAGGTATATAATATAGTTATATACTTATATTAACATCTAGAACTTAAGTTTAATTTCATAGTTAGATCATGATTTTGATGTTTGACTTTACATGAACATCTAGAGTACATTATGAAACAGCATAGTAAGATCATGATGTTTGACTTTACATTAACATCTAGAGTACATTTAATTTCACACATGTGTGACCATAATATCAATCAAGGAATTTTGACTTCATAATAAAATAAGTTAATATCTGTTTTAGTAATTCTATAATACTCTTAGGAAACTAATAATGAAACTTTAAAGATTGCTATTTTCTTTCTTAATTTGGTGTTAATATGTATTTATATTTGTTAGTGTAACAGTCAAATCACCTATTAATAACGACTTATTTAATCACTTAATGAGTCAAACACTAGCATGCATGAATGAAGCAATGAGAAAGCATTAGACCAAGGTTGCCATGGACATGATGCTTCAAAGGAGAATGATATAGAGGTGTAGAAGGGCTGCTCGAACGAGCATGAAGACAACTTATCATTCGAGTAACTAGTGACATAGTCCATAAAGCTACCAGAAGGAGTACCTGCTTGAACGAGCATGGGGTGTCCTCGCTCGAGCAGGCTACATTAAAGACTCGTCTAAATTAGCAGATTTTGCCCCAATAAAGTCATTGAGGCAACTTAATTATCAAGCACTATTTCTAGCTAAATTTAACCATATAAATCGCTAACACCTCCAACTAACCCAAAAACCCTAATAAGTAAGTTACCAAACATCCTTTACATCAATATGCTAAAAATATTTTCGTTCATTCATATATAAAATCAGCTAACGAGCAAATATTTTTGTTCTTTCATGTATAAAATCATCTAACGAGCTGGCGGGTGATGCGGGTATACATGTGCGAAAAGAGTATTAAATCACTTACGAGCTTTCTTGATGGTTCAGTTTCTTTATATTAGATTATCAAGTAGCAAAATTATTAATCCCCTGTTACACTTATTTTACATGTCATTTTATTCCCTTACACTCATTTTGCATTATTTTTTATTTTTAGACAATGATTCACTATTTTCTTTTAATTCTATTCATACATCTTAATTATCATTTAATTTTATCCACACAATTCATTTTCTCTCTTCATTTATTACTAATATCCACTTTTTTCTTAAAAGTTCTCCCCTTTCTCTTTGATGCGTATCTATCCAAGAAAAAAAGGAAATCATTATTAAATTAGTCTGATTAATTGAAATCGTTGAATATGACTGGACTCAATTCAAAATAAAATGTGTATAATAATAAAAATCATTTTTTGTTGGAAATTAACTGATTTTATTAAGATCCAAAAATCAAAGAGAGCACCAGGCAACAACCCTTACAAAGCCTAAAAAACACCCAAAGGGGCTACAAAGAAGACAAAATAAAACCAAACAATAATTTACAACAATTGGCCCAGTAGGCCAAAACAATCATCTAAGTAAAAAAGTAACTATAAGACTAAAAGCTCTACCAGCAACTCTAAATAAAACATCTTTTACAAGTTGAATGCTCGTAGACCTTCTCTCCATGATAATGCAAAGGTTGCGCTTGGAATAGATCATAAACAATATCTCCATCCAACATAAGCTCTAAAACCGACCTTTCCAATTCTTTCGCCTAATATAACTAAATTCAAATTATTAATATATATATATATATATATATATATATATATATATATATATATATATATATATATATAATTAAAAATCAATAATATCCAATTTAAAAATTATACTAAAATCTATCTAAACCTTGAAATGGACACCTTATAATTTTGTAGTATTGATCTTAAGAGGTGAGGTCAATAGGCTTGGTCAACTAATGTTTCAATTTACTTGCAATGTTTGCTTTTTCATGCAACCCAATAATTCAATCTTTAATATTTCTAATTATGTATAATAAAAAATTATAAAAATTTAATATTAATAATCTTTGCAATGAGACGAATCAAACAAGATCTCACTTGACTATGTTTTAACTTATAGATCAAAAACTAATCACAAATTAATAGTAATGAATGAATAGTGCCAAATTTTGTAATATTGAAACTAATATGAAACGGAGGAAGTAGATTATTGCCTTTTGGGGCCATTAGCCCATTACAATAATAATTGGACACAGTTCGTTATTGCTTGCTTCTAGACCCATGTACTTCCATTTAATAGACTTATGGAGATTAAAAGGTGGGATTGGAATTGAAAATTGATTGTTGAAAATTATTAAAATGTAATCCAAGTCTTTTTTTGGTATGAAGGTCATACATACGAATTAGCCAAAACATGATTATTAAAAGAATTAGGAAAAATTATTGAAATTAATTTAACTTTTTACTCATTTGCTATGAATAATTATAAATATTAATTATTTTCTAATAATTTTATCTTTAATATGTATTTTGCTCTCAATATATTCGATCATTCGATGTAGGAAGGGAGGAGTGGGGTTGTGATAGTTTATGGGGTGGAAAAATTTAGTTATTGGGAATTATAGGTGGGAATGGGAATTTTATTTCCATGTATTCGATATTCCTATGTTCGATAAGTAGAATTGGGAATAAAGTTAGGAAATGAGGACGAGATTTGAACCCCTTAATTCCTAAGAAAATAATATCATGGAGAGGGTGGTAATTGATGGATGGGAATTAAAATATATGTAAAAAGAATAATTTGCCCTTATTTTTCAAAAAAAAAAAATCTAAACATATAGTTTTATTTAAAATGGGCAAAATGATAAATTTAATAATTTATTCCCAATCTCATTATTCGTTTGTGTAGATAGATATCAAAGCACTAAACAATAATGATGGAAGCGAATTCATTTTTTTTTCCTAAAAGATGTATATGTATATTTATATGTTTTCGGTACTATTAATGTTTTCGGTGTTTTCTCTCCTTAAATTTCAAATTTCTTTCTTGATGGTAAACTAAATAAATAGAGTATTTATTTTATTCTTTAATGTTCTTTTCATTTAAAATATTTTATTTTAAGAAAAGAGAAAATTTGATTAATGTTTTTGAGATATATTTATTAGATAAAATATATCCATGTGGGATTTCATTAGATCCTTCATAATGTATATTTTTTTATCATGTAATTTTTATAATTCTTTATTATATACTATCTTCATAACCTATTCGGTTACTGAAACTGATGTAATTTATATAACATTTTCTAATTTAACATCAAGTAGAAAGTTTATGATAAGCATACATATAATCACTACAACAAATTTAACTTTTTGCGACATTATATTTAATGGCATTAAAAAAGTGCCACTAATTCATATTTTTAATGTAATAATTATTGGTTTTTATTTAAAGTTCCACCATAAAGTGATTTAGTGACACTTTATTTGTTCTTTAGTGGCATATGTAATTGTTACTATAGTTTTTAGTGACATTTGTGAGAATTGTCACTAGATCCTATGCCGCAAAAAGTTTTAGTGTGATTTTTTAATATGGTGCTAAAGGGTCTAATAAATGTCACTAAATCCTATATATATACTACAAACAATTTGAAATAGCGACATTTAAATTAAATGTCGCTAAATATATACCACTAAAAGCAAATTATGTTGTAGTGAATTATTATAAATTGTAATATATATTTAACACACAAATGCTCAAAAATTAAACAACCTCGGGACCTTCGTCAGAAGAACAATAATGTACTTGAAAAAGTATATATATATATGAGGTGTGATTTGGTAATAAACTTTAAATTTTATGTAATATTAGGTAATATGATTAACATTCCTACTTACTATTTAGTATATATAATTAATATTTTAATTTATTATTTAAAATTGATTTTATCCATGTTAAATAACATCTAGGGGTCGTTCCTCAGCAAGATCCTATTTGATATTTTCAATTATATTTTATTACGTTAAACAATAACTGTTCATATTAGTTGTATATAGCTTTTTAGGATTAACCTATGAGTGAGATTCAATAAAAAATGTCTTTTTCAATTATCTGTTTCCTTAAAATTAAAATCAAAAATAAAAAAATCTAAAAAAATGATTTTCACTTTTTAATTGTTAGATTCATCATATTTCCAATAAATTTTACTACTACCTCAAAAAGCAAAAACCAAAAAACATAAAACCACATTAATAACAAATGACCCTGTAATCTTTTGACTACTAGCTAGTTCTATTATTTATTATTTAGCATGATTATGTAGTGAAGAAAATGGAAGTCTTCTTTGATTTCGTCAACAATAAGACCAATTCAAATTTTTGATGCATATATTCTTTAAAACAAAAAAAATTTATGCATATACATATGGTGGGTACATATTACCTTATTCAAATTTACTCAAGTTGAGAAACTGGGAAAAAAATAATTATAGTCAACGTGAAAGAAAATTATGGATTTGATTTCGATTTGTGTTACAAGCACACTTATATATAGCTTAAACGATTCTTGTGTGAGGGGGCTTATACTATATTTTGACAACGCGATTGTTGAGATCGTCCTAAAAATGAATTTTTACCATTTGTCACATCGGTACATAAAATAGAGGTAGAAAGAATGAGACCAAAAGCATTGACCAAGGTTATTGAATAATAAATATTTAATTATTTATGCCATAATTTAAAAAGGGAAATTCCTCGTGTAGCATCCAGTTTTCATGAAATGCCGGTGGTAGCACTTTTTTAAGAAAATTCCACATGGTAGCATCCAGTTTATACACTATCTAATTGCCGTAGCATTTTCCGTTAAGTTCTTGTTAAATTCCATTTAAATTCATCATTTTGTACGTTTTTTCCACATGGTAGCATCCAGTTTTTGTTTAATTCATCATTTTAACTAATTCACCGTTTTAACGTTTAATTCATTAACGCCCATAAATGTTGTAATAGTTTTACTTCATACCAAATACAGAAAAATAATTGATTATTTTTTTTATCAATAACTTCAAAATAATTATTTTTAGTAAAACATATACTTTTGGAAAAATATTTACTTTTCGAATGATAAAAACATATACTTTTGTTTACTTATCAAAATATACACTCAATTATTTTTAATAAAACACATGATTTTGAGATAACAACAGTGTAATTAAATAATCAATTATTTTCTTTTCTTAAAAAAAATCAATTATTTTTCTTGTATTTGATATGAAGTAAAACTATTACAACATTATGGGCATTAATGAATTAAACGGTAAATTAAACGTTAAAACGGTAAATTAAACATTAAAATGGTAAATTAAACAAAAACTGGATGCTACCATGTGGAAAAAACTTACAAAATAGTGAATTAAACGGAATTTAACAAGAACTTAACGAAAAATGTTACGGCAATTAGATAGTGCATAAATTGAATGCTACCATGTAGAATTTTCTTAAAAAAGTGCTACTACTGACATTTCATGAAAATTGAATACTACCATATGAAATTTCCCATTTAATAAAAATCAAGATCTTCCATAGGCTCGTTTAAGCTAAAGTCATAGTAGTATTTATCACTAACAAAATTAATGATCATTTGAAGAATTAATGACTGAAAGATTAGCCAAAGTTTCACTACAACATATACGGTGCAATTTGAATTTGAATACTTTAAAGAATAGGAAATTAGATGTTGTTTCAGTTGAAGTAAATATCACTCTCCCATATAAGATCTTGGGTTTGACTCTAACCAAACCGTCTCCTAGCTTAAAAACACATGTGTTATAACATATATTTTGGGCTTCAACTATTAGCTTAAACTTTTAGTTGAGTTAAATTCTTGATTTGTATCAGAGAGCCAACGTAACAAAAATATAATGAGTTCGATTTGAATCATTTACCCCTCAAATTCAAGTGAAATAATTCAACTCAGGTATCAGGAGAGTCTATGTTGCTGTCTTACTTTTGATTGAGTTGATTCCTTATCAACATGATCAGAGAGCCAATGTAACAAAAAAGGTCACAGGTCGACTCAAACATTCATTCAAGCCGGTATGAGGATAGCCTGCATTCAAAAAAGCCTACCAACTGTCTCAACTCTTACAACGAACCCCACGCCTTTAAATGGCTCCCACCAAGGGTGGAGTTTGGGGGACCGGGTTTGTTCAGATGTATGCAAATTTACCTTTGTTAGTGATAATGATAAAAAAGAGATTGTTTTCAATTAACCTTTGGTAGCAAATATCATATGCAACTACATATAAAAAAGAAGTACATATAATTTAATGAGTTATTTTACTATATATGATTCACTTCTATGATCCTCTCCTAGTCCAATGCATACATTTATCACCTCTGAAAAATACAAATGACCTCTTATTTCAAATGCAAACAAACTAGGCCATACTAGACCCGAAAACTATTCGACTCAAATACAAAAGTTCAATATAAGGTACACCTTAAGGGTTCGGAATTGTAATGTTCATTTTCGGGATGCTAATTGATACCCCAGATCGTTCATCGCTTAAACTATTTTTAATGGCTGAACTATAACCATTGTAAAATAACCTAAACTAGGTGGCTTTGTTTCCTAGTTTCTTAATTATCTTATAAGAAGATCTTTGTTGGTTGTTAAGCTCTATCGAAAAAAATTGCAGATCCGCCACTATAAACTAGGTGGCTTTATTTCTCGGTTTCCACCTAAAGTTGTTCATTCAGGTCATTAGGATGATGTTAGATACAGTGATTCATGTTAATTTCTATCCATATAAATTTTTATATAATTTTAATTCCATTTTTAAATTCAAATCAAAGTTAAGTTATCAAATATGTTCACATTCGCACTTCATAACTCTCCCATATTGGATTTAATTCATTTGAAGAGCCGAACCATATTGATGTATATAAGCCATCTTACCGATGGTGTGGTTGACACCTATATGATGAATAATAAAAGCAAACATGTATTTGTTAAATGGTGCACATTCACTCTAATATAAACATCTTCACAGGAGATAAAAAGCCTGAATAAAGAATATCATAGAAGAAAAGTGGAGAGGAAAATCTGAACTTGAATGCATGTAATTCAACAAGGGAATGAAATAGTGTAATTAGTCTTTGTAGACAATTTTAACTTATTTTGATATAAGTAGAGGGTTCGGTGGTCAAACCATCCAATGCTAATATTTGGTAAGTTAGTTGGTTGAAACAACTTATTGTTATGAACAATTTGTTTTTGAACAAGTTGCTCATAGTAATAAGTTCAAAATCAACGGGTCAAACTAATTAATAATCAGCTGGTCGAATCCACCACTGTAATCAGTTATCAGCTACGCTGTTTGCTAAACACCCCATAATCAAAGGAGTGTACATTTTTCTCTTTAGTAGTGCATACATGTCATCTGATGTTTTTATTATCAGCTTATAAATTCTAAAATTTTGGGTTTTCTAAAAATTATTAGTTGCTTTTATCATTATTAAAATAATAAAATACGGATAAATAAGATTAATTTTGTCCAAAAACTTGTAATTTAAAATGAAAGATTTTTTATGAAAAAAAAAGGAACAAATCAAACAAAAAATGCAAGTACAAAATGTTAAATCAAGCACGAGTATGTCTTCGAAAGGTGATGATCACATAGAGCTTGTCATAAACATTCACCCAAAAGCAAAAATAGGCATATCTCCACGACCTCTTGAATATCAAAATTCCAAGAACTACCCAAAACCCTGTGATAATTCCGAGTGCAATGCTGATATACAACCCCAGAGTTATATCATCTTTATTGTTTTCAAGACTTTGTTTATTTTGACTGCTACCCTTTGCTTGGTCACTTACGCACTTATTTGGGAGTGGATTTCATGAAAACACTGAAGAATTGAAGCCTTGTAGTTGAGTTCCAGTTGGAATTCTCCCAAAAAAGTTGTTATTTGCCAAGCTTAAAGTAGACAAAAAGTTCAAATCTGAAAACGTCGCAGGAATCTCCCCAGAAAGATGGTTATTAGACGAATCCAACGACTCTAAAGAATTCAATTGACCAATTTTTGGTATGATTGATCCATTGAGATTGTTTCTTGAAAAATTTAAAGATATCAGTCCCGTGAGGCAGGAAACTTGAGCCGGAATTTTACCTTCTAACTTATTGCTTGAAAGATAGATACTCTAAACAAGTTCTAGATTGTTCTTAAATTCATAGTTGAATCCTTTCAGTACAACAGAGATGTAGTACTTTTTTCCCAATCTTGAAGATGCATTTTTATAGAAAGTTTCTCTCCAATAATTTCATTTTTAAACTTCAAAACTTTACATCAATCAATAATCAAAAAAGCCCATTTGCAATCCAATCTTATCTATGAAGTTCATTAGCCACACACAACCAATAACCAACAATAATACTAGTTTAGAGTAAGCCCATATCAACATGTGTGCTGAACCAACTCATCTACCATTCTTATATTAATGTATTATATATTACACAATTCAATGTTAGTCGGTTTTTTAATCAAATGACTCGAACCTAGGTTCCCTGGCCATAGGCTAACATAAGTACCCCTAAAATAATCCCTTGAAAATATAGTACTATTTTATCTTCAAATTCACAAACTTCACCATAATGGCTAAAATCAAACCTAAACAATCCAAGACAATCAGGTAGCTCTATAGCTACATAAACTAATTAACATCATAGCAATTCACAACAAGCGAATAAAATAACTAAAATTTTCCAAAAAAGGCAACAATTACCATTAAAAACAGCTGGAAACAATAAATTTCACATCTTAAAAACAATTTTTAATTAGGATGAAAGTACCGATACTAGTGTCCCTAAACCGTTGAAGAAATCTTAGAGCATCAAACTGAGGAAGATCACAAGTTTTAGGCTTCCATTTCCACTTAGAAATATCCAAAGCATTAGACTTGTTATTCAAAATACAATTCCAACCCTTGAAAATCTCCTTACAAGTCTGATCATAAGGAGTAGATCTAATGGTAGGATCAAAAACCCAATTCCCATCTGTGAAATCACAAGAATTTGATGATGGGGTTTTCGATACAAAATGAAGATCTTGAAAAGAAGAGGTGAAGGGAATGGATGATTTGAAAACAGAGAAAGCAAGAAGAAGGGAAATGAAGCAAAGGAGAGATAGAAAGAGGAAGGAAGTTAAAGAGAGAGATAGTGGATTTGTGGGTTTCTTTGAAGTTGGATTGTAATGGTGTTGTGCCATTGACTGATAGTGAAAGTGTCAGTGAAGAGATGAAAAGCGTCAGTTTTGGGACGCTTTGCGGAGAAAGGAAGCTGATTTCGGAAATGGTCATTACTTCAGGTAAGCGCGTCGGAGTTTCGAGAATTAAAATACTTTCTTTTTATTTTTTTTTTTTCCTACTATTGAGACGAATTTCTGAACTACTCACTTTCTCCATCTTCTCTAAAATTCCATTTTTCTCAAAGTTACAAAGAAGTGAAGAACTCAAGATATAACCATTGAATGTGAACTAATAAAGGTATTGTTCATCTCTTCTCTATGAATTTATTTATCTTACTTATTTTCTTGTTTGTCAAATTTCTGAATTTCTAGATGAGAAATTGATAGAGATTGGAATTTAAATTGTTTGTAAAATTTCTGAAATTTTTGTTGTTTGTAAAATATAAAACTTTTGAATTGCTTGCAAAATGGAAAATTTCTTAATTTAAAATGTGAGCACAAGAAATTATTTGTAGAATTTCTGAAATTAGAGTGGAGTGTGGCGGAAAGTAGAGTAAAGTAGAGTGGTTATAGTAACAAATTTGGCTGGGTGGGTATTTTCGATTGGGGCTGGGTGAAAAATATTATTGTCTATTGGATTTTGGAAATTGTCGTTTGGAACTGGGTAGCTGGGTTGCTATTGTCGATTAGGGCTGGGTGGAAATTTTTGCTTGTTGGTTTATTATTTTTATAATTTTATCATTGAAAAATAGTAATAATGATATTAAAAATGTTATTATTGACAACTCTATATAATTGTTAATTGCAGGAGGAAGATTAAATTATAATATTATTTTGGAAATTTTTAAGGGCCTATATTTTATTTTCGCTCAGGGCCTCCAAAATATCGGAGACGGCCCTGCTAAAGATAAATTTTTACCATTCTTCACATCGGTATATAAAATAGAGGTAGAAAGAATGAGACCAAAAGCATTGACCAAGGTTATTGAATAATAAATATTTAATTATTTATGCCATAATTTAATAAAAATCAAGATCTTCCATAGGCTCGTTTAAGCTAAAGTCATAGTAGTATCTTTCACTAACAAAATTAATGATCATTTGAAGAATTAATGACTGAAAGATTAGCCAAAGTTTCACTACAAAATATACCGTGCAATTTGAATTTGAATAGTTTAAAGAATAGGAAATTAGATATTGTTTTAGTTGAAGTAAATATCACTCTCCCATGTAAGATCTTGGGTTCGACTCTAACCAAACCGTCTCCTAGCTTATAAGCACATGTGTTATAACATACATTTTGGGCTTCAACTATTAGCTTAAACTTTTAGTTGAGTTAAATTCTTGATTTGGCATCAGAGAGCCAACGTAACAAAAATATAATGAGTTCGATTTGAATCATTTACCCCTCAAATTCAAGTGGAATAATTCAACTCAGGTATGAGGAGAGTCTATGTTGCTTTCTCACTTTTGATTGAATTGGTTCCTTATCAACATGAACAAAGAGCCAATGTAACAAAAAAGGTCACAGGTCGACTCAAATCATTCATTCAAGCTAGGTATGAGGATAGCCTGCACTCAAACAAGCCTACCAACTGTCTCAACTCTTACAATGATCCCCACGCCTTTAAATGGCTCCCACCAAGGGTGGAGTTTGGGGGACCGGGTTTGTTCAGATGTACGCAAATTTACCTTTGTTAGTGATAATGATAAAGAAAAAATTGTTTTCAATTAACCTTTGGTAGCAAATATCATATACAACTGCATATAAAAAAGAAGTACATATAATTTAATGAGTTATTTTATGGTTCACTTCTATGATCCTCTCCTAGTCCAATGCATACATTTATCACCTCTGAAAAATACAATTGACCTCTTATTTCAAATGCAAACAAACTAGGCCATACTAGACCCGAAAACAATTCGACTCAAATACAAAAGTTCAATATAAGGTACACCTTAAGGGTTCGGAATTGTAATGTTCATTTTTTGGGATGCTAATTGACACTCCAGATTGTTCATCAGATACGTCGCTTAAACTATTCTTAATGGCTGAACTATAACCATTGTAAAATAACCTAAACTAGATGGCTTTGTTTCCCAGTTTCTTAATTATATTATAAGAGGATCTTTGTTGGTTGTTAAGCTCTATCGAAAAAAATTGTAAATCCGCCACTATAAACTAGGTGGATTTGTTTCTCGGTTTCCACCTAAAGTTGTTCATACAGTCATCGGGATGATGTTAGGTACAGTGATTCAGGTCAATTTTGTATCCATATAAATTTTTATATAATTAAATTCCATTTTTAAAGTCAAATCAAAATTAAGTTATCAAATATGTTCTAAACACCTCTATTCGCACCTCATAACTCTGCATATTGGGTTTAATTCATTTGAAGAGCCGAACCATATAGTTGGTTGGAACAACTTATTTGTTATGAACAATTTGTTTTTGAACAAGTTGCTCATAGTAATTAGTTCAAAATCAGCGGGTCAAACTAATTAATAATCAGTTGGTCAAATCCACCACTGTAATCAGTTATCAGCTACGCTGTTTGCCAAACACCCCATAATCAAAGGAGTGTACATTTTTCTCTTTAGTAGTGCATACATGTCATCTGATGTTTTTATTATCAGCTTATAAATTCTAAAATTTTGGGTTTTCTAAACATTATTAGTTGCTTTTATCATTATTAAAATACTAAAATACGGATAAATAAGATTAATTTTGTCCAAAAACTTGTAATTTAAAACGAAAGATTTTTTATGAAAAAAAAAGGAACAAATCAAACAAAAAATGCAAGTACAAAATGTTAAATCAAGCACGAGTATGTCTTCGAAAGGTGATGATCACATAGAGCTTGTCATAAACATTCACCCAAAAGCAAAAATAGGCATATCTCCACGACCTCTTGAATATCAAAATACCAAGAACTACCCAAAACCCTGTGATAATTCCGAGTGCAATGCTGATATACAACCCCAGAGTTATATCATCTTCATTGTTTTCAAGACTGTGTTTATTTTGACTGCTACCCTTTGCTTGGTCACTTACGCACTTATTTGGGAGTGGATTCCCACAAAGCCCTGGATTTCCTGAAAACACTGAAGCATTTAAGCCTTGTAGTTGAGTTCCAGTTGGAATTCTCCCAGAAAAGTTGTTATTTGCCAAGCTTAAAGTAGACAAAAAGTTCAAATCTGAAAACGTCGCAGGAATCTCCCCAGAAAGATGGTTATTAGACAAATCCAACGACTTTAAAGAATTCAATTGACCAATTTTTGGTATGATAGATCCATTGAGATTGTTTCTTGAAAAATTTAAAGAAATCAGTCCCGTAAGGCAGGAAACTTGAGCCGAAATTTTACCTTCTAACTTATTGCTTGAAAGATCGATACTCTTAACAAGTTCTAGATTGTTCTTAAATTCATAGTTGAATCCTTTCAGTACAACAGAGATGTAGTCTTCGTATGGAGAGCCAATGGTGGAGAATGTGGCATTGGTGTCTGTAATAGCTTTAGGAGAACTCTTTTTTTGTGTCATTGCTGTCAAGTTACACAAACAACTTGGTATTTTCCCAGAAAGGTTATTTGCAGACAAATCAACAATTTGAATGGACGATAAAAGGCAAAGTTTTGGAGGTATTTTTCCAGAAAATGAATTGTTGCGAAGACTGAGAACAACCAAATATGGAAAACTACGCCCTATCCACTTAGGTATCGTTCCTGAAAACTGGTTGTCTCCAAAATCTAAATAAAAACAATTCACCTAAGTTTTCTAATGATGAAGGTATTGTAGAAAGGTTCCAAAACCAAAAAGGGATAGTATCATAAATCCCAACATATGATATATCCAAGTTTGAATAATTTGATTGAGTTCGAAGCCAATTTGGGAAACGAGGACCTAATCTACAAAAAGCAAGTCCGATGGTATCCAGTTTAAATGATGGCATCCAACTCGAGCCAACATTGAAAGATAATGAATTAAAGGACATATCCAAGTAACGCAATCTTGAGAGATTAGAGAGGTAGAGTACGCCAATTTCACCTTTCAATGAGTTGGATGAAATATCCAAGTAGCTTAATCTTGAAAGTTGTCCTAAACTCACATGTAGAGTGCCATTTAATTGGTTATTTTGAAGATTCAATAGCTCCAATGACCTAAACCTAGAAAGATCAAGCACTGATCCTGTAAGTTGGTTATGATCTAAATTTAAGATGACAAGATTTGAAAGTCTCTCAAAATTAGAGGGAAGTGAACCACTCAGTTTATTAGTGCTTAGATTCAATTCTCTTAAGGAAGAAAAGATTGTGAAATCCGGGACTAAACCACTAAAATTGTTCATATGCAAGTAAAGGATCATTAAAGTATTGTTTGCACAAGACAAGGATTGGAAGATGCTTGAACAAATAATGTATACATTTTGAACAAATTATTTACCTCTTGTGACACCAAAGGCTTTAAGCGCGGGCAAAAACCACCTTGGTCCCAATCACCTCCCTCAAAATGCCTAGGGGATTGTGTGCGGAATATTCTTATTGAACCGGGTCGCATTTTACTTTCGACATATAATATCTGAAGATTTAGCAGAAATAACAATTAAATACCCATAAATAGAGAAATAGACATAATAATCACAAGGACAAAAACAAGGACGTAAAACACATGCAAAAGTATATGCAACTTTCATCTTTGGACTTGGTTCATAAATCATCATATTCAGTGTAAATTCAGTAGGAATTGAGAAATATCGGGTCATCTAGGAATCGAGTAATGTTGAGTTACTAGCTCTAAGGGAGGACGTAGCCAATTTTGGTGAACCTCGTTAAATTTGGTGTTGTTTGCTTGATTATTGGGATTTCATCTTATCACTTGCACCCAATTGTCTACTTCATTGATTGCATCATATACTACAATATTCAATCATTCCTAGTTCCTACACTTGTTTCATCACTTCCGCTCCCTAAACCGATTTCTAACAACTATTAAAACGAAGAGAAGAAAGTGATTAGGTGCTCCAAGCCGATCAGAAAGAATAAGCAAAGAATTTGCAATGCAAAAGTGTAAGAATCCTTTGCCACTTTAGCAAATACACCTTTTGATGCGATCGTAGATGCACAGATTAGTTCTCAGTTTTAGTTCCGTTTTTAGACCAACCAGTCAAAATCATAAGCATATCTCACCATTTGTCTCAACACCTTATCCAAACCAACATCAGGAGCAATTGGAGGCATTATGGGAGTCCCCTTCTTGAATAGGAGCATAGACGACATTACTGGGTTGAATTTGGAAGGAGCCCACCACCTGCAAAACTGGTGTCGCAAATGACTTTCCTCTGACTTGCAAACCATTTAATGACACTACACGTGCAAGGGTTTTCATCTAAATTTGTATATCTTACAGAGGAGATTTTAAATTTGAATGTGAAAAACAACAAACCAGTGCAATTGGACGACAATTTATCATTAACTACAAAGCAAATTTCTCATTTATGCAGGGCACATCTAAAAGACAATAGATGGAGAAGCCCCGGAGGACCGATCACAACATCCAGTCATCACATGATTCCACAACGCCTAAAAAAACAATCGATTGAGAAGTCTCGGAAAACAGACCACAAAAAAGATTGAGCGTATCACATCATTACATGATTCCACAACACCTCTAACCATCAAGGGAGTCACCACTCCAGCCAAAGTACTTAAACACCACCGCAAAAGCCCATCTTGCCTTAGCACTTTCTATTTGCTCCTTTGTGAGGAAATCATCACTTGCTTAAGCATATGGAAGAATATCCAAAACACCAATTTTAACTTAAAAGGTCTGCAAGTTCTAAATGCAAAACATAGGCCCATATCCCTCAATAAAAGCACAAAAAAGTTGACGACTATCCAGTAATCCAACATAACTAGCAATGACATCTAACATTTCCTAAATACAAGCTAGAATAGAAATGGTGCATAGATTTGTTGCATTTATCATATACAAGGTCACAAAGAGGTCCAGCGGAGCAGTGGAGACAATGAAGAGGAGAGTTGCATTTTTGCGACAAATGTATGGTCTTTTACTTCTTTAACTCTTTAAGTTAGAAAGTGGAAATGGGTGATAATGAGCAAAAAAAAAAAGGGTTGCTTCATGCAAATAATTACCGAGACAAATAAGGCATAGTCTAAAAGAACGGCAGAAATAAAGATAATCATGTGAAGAAGGGATATAGGTTGTAAACGTTACCAATGACCAGTATTAAAGATGACAACATCATGGAAGGTAGAAGCTTCAGCCCATTTGCTGTCAGGGACATCAATGTCAACTCGGTATCCATATATAGCTAACTATTATAGAAATAGCTCGTGCAATGCACAAAATTATTAGTATTAACTATTAAAATATACAAGTTTTATGATTTTCATACAATAATATATAATTATATATGTTATCCTAAAGTTGAAATTTTCACAGTAAAATTTTATAATTAATATAATTATATTTTAACGATTTAATGATAGACATATTTTTCACTTTCAAAGTGATCTACTCCTTTTGAATTAGTGACAAGGAAATTTGGTGTTTATAAAAAAGGATAATTAAAAATTTAATTTCAGCTTTTTAATTTTATTTACGCTGCTCTAGTTTTTTTGTTAAGCTGCTATCTATATTTCTCCTTATTTAGTTGAATAATATTTTACTAAGTATTTTGTTTCAATCAATCTATTAATCAATATAATAGGAATATGATTAAATATAATGTCATATTATATAATAAAATCAATTTTACTCATTTAGGTCAATAATATAACAATTAATCAATTTATATGACAAATTCATCTTAAAAGTATTTTGAATTTTCTAGTCTTTTTAGTTAATTGTGTTATATTGCAAAAAAGTTCATCACCCTTTTCACGCATTTGATGAGAAACAGGGAATTGAGAACCGTGAATAATCCACGCTTGACTTCTCTCTTCCTCGCACCTTCGCCGCCGTTCCTAATGTCGAGGACAACCACCACCACCGTCGATAACGTTCCTACGCAGCTACGCAATCGTTACCGCCTTCAATTTCTAACTCCAAACCTAGAATTTTGTGTCGCTGCCCCCTAAATTCTAAGCTAACAAATTGGAATCCAAAAGGTACATTTTTATATATTTTGATTTTGTTTTGTATTCAAGAAATTCAACGCTATACCCAATTCATCAATATATATAGATTTAGATTTCATTTTTAAATTTAGAATTTGGGTTTTGGGTTTTGTTTTCTAGGATTTTATCTGTTAGAGAGAGAAGGGAGAAAATTTTGAATTTATGAATGGAGAAATGTGGTGCGTTTCAACTCCCCGATCCAAAAGTCAATTTTGTTAAGTCACAAAAGTTCACTCAAATTAATAAGGAAAAATTACCCTTAATAATACGAACTTTCACTGATTTCCTAACAGTAATACGAACTTTCAATTAACCGGTAAATGTATTGTGTTTTTTATTATTAATTTGAGTGAACTTTTGTGACTTGCGAGTATAAGAAAATTGAATTCTGGACTGGGGAGTTGAAACGCACAACATTTCCCCATTCATAAAATCAAAATTCTCTCCCTTCTCACTCTAAGAGATAAAATCCTAGAAAACAAAAGGGTGTTGCTATAATTCGCCACCCCCCTAAAATTACCTAATTGCCCCTGGATTTAAAATAATTACAAAAATGTCATTGGAGTTAAAACATAATTAATGAAAAGTAAATCACGCTTAATAACACTATTAAGAATTTAATGCGGATCATTTGTCTATATATATGGAATTCTGAGATGCGTTTGAAGTACGAATTCAAACACGATACTATCTCTCTAAAAACTGGTACTATCTCTCTAAAAAGTTTTAAAGAAATTGTAAGGCGTAGTTGGTTGAATATGGCTAACGAAAGCGACTTTGAGTCGGATGCGGTACGTAAAATTGCCGTTCGAAAAAAAAAAAAAAAAAAAAAAAACGTCGCACACACCAGCCGCACAGATCTGGGCGACTGAGCCCCGGTCCAGCCGCACAAATTTGGGCGACTGAGCCCTGGTCCAGCCGCACAAATTTGGGCGACTGAACCAAGGTTCAGCCGCCCAGTTTTGTGCGACTGAACCTAGGTTCAGTCGCCCAAATTTGTGCGTCCTATAATTTTTTTTTTTTTTTTTTTTTATTTACGTTTTATTGTTTTTTAAAATATTATTTTAATTATTGTTAGTATTATTATTGTTGTTGTCATTATTATAAATTTTATTGTTGATATTTTAATTTTTTAAATTTTTTATAATTTTAATTGACGTAATTTATTTAATTATTTATTTATTTATTATTGTTATAATTATTATTATTATAGTTGTATTTGTTGTCATTATTATTACTATTATTATTAATGTTTTTAAATGTTATTATTGTAGTCATTAATGTACTTAATTTATATCATTTCAAATGTGCAGGAGTTTGAAAATTTTGGAGACAACGTAGACTACTCCGGTCACTTTGTTACGGATAGGGAATTTATTTCCATAGATGAGTTACATGGTTGGGCCGATGCGATAGCAATAACAATCGGTTTTCAATTTACACGTGCTTCTTATAAAAAGAAAGAAGGACGTTCTAGAGTTAATTGTTATTTAAGATGTCACCGCTATGGTAAACTTAGGGGTGATGTAGATAATGTAGATAATGCTGCCCGACCTGGTTCTAAAAGTAGGAGTTGCGGGTGTAAATTTATGATTGTAGGAAGTAGTCGTAAACCAGGAGAAAGACCTTGGACGGTAAGGGTGTGTCCTGGTGAAAAGGGAAAACATAACCACTCGTTCTTGGTGTACAGAGATGGTCATGTAAGGGCGAGGATTAATGTAGATATTCGGGAGCACATACGACAGCTTAGTGCAATCGGAATGCAACCCGCCTTTATTATGAATTCTATTAGAGATAATTTTCCTGGTTTTTATGCTAGTATGAATCAAATATATAATATTAGGCAATCAATAAGGAGAGATGAAATGGAGGGCAGGACTCCCCTGCAACACTATCTTCATATGGCCACAGAACATAATTATGTGGTCTGGACAGAGTTGGATAATGACGGGCACTTGAGCAGACTTTTAATTGCAAATCCAACTTCTATCCAAATGATACGTACGTGGCCGTATGTTGTGCTGATAGATACTACGTACAAAACGAACAAACCAAAGTGGCCACTATGTGAAGTGATCGGAATGACGCCAACAAATCACAACTTCTTGGTTGCTTTTTGTTTGATGCGCGATGAGGCGGTTGTGTCGTACTCGTGGGTGCTGCAGGGATTGAGAGATATTTTCGGCACTGCTCAGACTCCTAGCGTCATTGTAACCGATCGTGACGAAGGTTTATCTGCAGCTATTCGTGACGTATTCCCAGGTAAAAACGCTTTGTGAGTTTATTAATGTGGTTATATCTATTGATAATCTCTTAATTACGTTCACTGTTTTGTTTAATGTAGATGTACGTCATTTGTTATGCACTTGGCATATTGGCAACGATGTTGAGAACATGGTGGATAAGTTGTGCGGCGGCAAAAAAAATCAACAAGGGCAGTTATTCAGGAAGAGTAGATGGAACCCCTTGGTTGAAAGTGCTACAATCCGGGAATATGAAAAGAGATGGGAAGGGATCGTCAGTACGTGGTCGGTTAGGAACCGAAGGGTCGTTCGGTATTTGACTGGAACATGGATTCCACTTAGAGAGAAATTTGTGCGCGCGTGGACGAATGATTGTTTACACTTGGGTAACCATACTACCAGCAGAGTGGAAAGTCAACACTCGTCTTTTAAGTATTACCTTGGTAGCGGTAATAGCTCATTCGATACCCTTTTCAAAAGGGCGCACGCACAGATTACAAATCAACAAGCTAAAATCCGACAATCGCTACAGGAATCCATGACGTCTGTACCAAGAACGCTACGACAGTATTTCTTTAGACCTCTATATCGCCACGTGTCTCTGTATGCCTTGGAGCAGATCCAGAATGAGTTTAACCGCATGTTAGAACTGGGTGATTTTGTATTGAACAAATGCGGTTGTGTACTTCAAAAAACCCATGGATTGCCGTGTGCATGTTATTTACAAATGACCATTGGATCACATGGTGCTTTGTACTTGGATGACATTCATGAATTCTGGAGTACTTTGACGTACACAGAGTTAGGAGACAAACGCAATGAAGAAGTACGAAACGCGAACGCCAATGACAAAGAGTACTTTGAATCTCTGGTCGATGAAGTCCTTAAATCTGATCCCGCTTTTGTTCGCCGAATGGTTGAGGTACTTGAATATGAATTACACCCAGATGGTGCGGATATACCTGAGCCTTACGCTAGTCCACCGAGAAAGGGAAGACCAAGCACTAGTAAAACCATGAGAAGGAGAAAAAGTTCATTTGAATATACCCGATCATCTTCTCGTGGTCGAGGGTCTGGATCTTCTTCCCGCGGGAGATCAAGTGGCAGATCTAGTGGCCGAGAGACGCAATCTTCAGTAGGAATTAAGTTCAGTTTCAACTTATCCGGTAATTGACTGTTTTTTCAGTAACTATTTGTTATTTACGCATATTAACTTAATTTACATTTATTGTAGATGATCCAGGAGGTCGTGATTTCTCACAGTTTCCATGGCCTGATTACATCCCATTCATGCTTCCTTCTTATTTGTTCGACTGGGTTGATGTGTTAGGTGACGGTAACTGTGGATTTAGAGCAATTGCCGTCACAGAGCTGGGAGGCGAGGAAGCATGGCCTCTTTTAAGACGCGCTATGAGTATGGAAATGCAAATGAATAGAGCGCAATACCTAACTTTGTATCTATCTCAGGAGTCACTAGACGAGTCAATATTCAGAATAGGTTCACACACCGATGGACCTGCTCCTTTCATGCACTGGTTCGATGCACCGATGGCTTTCTACTCTGCAGCAACGTTTCTTAACATTGCCATTGCGTTTTATGGTTCTGCTGACGGTGATTCACAAAACAGCTGTTTGATACTTTCGTTAAGAAAAGCACATGCCGCGAGAAGTGTAAATAAACTAATACATATACTTTGGGTTAATCGAAATCATTTTGTTCAACTTTTTATGAACGACGATTCATCCCCTCTGCCGCCGATCCACCCACGTTGGAAACAAGCAGCTGACAATTTCGCGAAAGATCTTGACACAAATTTTACTATGAGGATTATGCTGTGGAATACTCTACGCGGGTCACACCCACCAACAAATAACACCGCTGACGATGCTATAAATTTAGATACTCCATAGAATTTGTACACGACATTCATTAAAAGTTGTATATAATTATACTACAGTGTCTGTTGTTAACAATTTATTATTTCTTTGATTAATAGGCGGAATTTATATGTGTGATGTGGGTTAGTGTGTATATTGTAGTAAAATAAATGCAATCATTGACGAAAATAAATGCAATAAATAATGTAATATAGTTTTAGTACAGACTATTCAGGGCCTTGCCCTTGATCAATTTGCCATTCATCAAATAAATCTCTACAATCATTAAGGTATATTTCTAAAGCATGACGTTGACGAGAGTTAAAATCCGCAATCCGCGTAGGTAGTCTTGCCACTGGAGCGAATCGACTGGCCCATTCTTTCGCAAACTGAAAACACAAAAACACAATGTGCGTTATTAATTAAAAAAAAAAATAACCTGTAAATAAATTGATAATACAACTCACCTTTGGGCCTCACTGTGTCTGGCCGCCTCTTCCTGCCTAGCCCTCCTAGCAGAACCCGTGACCCCCCTCTCATGCGGGTCCCCTCTGAGTAAGGTAGGCCTAGAACTATTACCTCTCAACAATTGCCTAAAAAAACCCTTTCCTTTTCCTTGATTGCCAGCCATTTCTACAATTTTTTACGGTTTCATTCAATATTATAAATAATTAATTAATAATACAAACATAAACAATTATATACCAACAAAAAATTAAATTATTATTAACTATCACAATAACAGTAATAACAAACAAAAAATTTTATATATAATACTAATCACTTTTTTTAAAAAAAATCAAAAAAATTATTAATAATAATCACCTTTTTTTTTCCAAACTTAAGTACAATATTAATATTTTATTAAAATAAATATATTATATTATTAATAATAATCATGTTTTTTTTTATATTTCAAAATTTAAAATTATTATTCCTAAATAAACGGAAAAAAAAACATACTTACAATAAATAAATAAATAAATTATTTACAATATTAACATTTTATTAAAAAAAATATATAAATTTATTAATAAAAATCAGGTTTTTTTTTTTTTTTTTTTCAAACTTTTCATAAATTTTTCCTAAATATAAGGAAAAAATAAAAAAAAAAAAAAAAAAAAAAAAAATATATATATATATATATATATATATATATATATATATATATATATATATATATATATATATATATATATATATATATATAATAATCAGTTTTTTTTTTTTTTTAAATTTCAAATTTATTACTCCAAAATATGTAATTTCATTTTACTCATCTTTAATAATTGATTTTCTTCTCATATGTTCGAACCCTAACTATTTCTAATCGAAATTACATGTAAAAAAAAAATCAATATATTTGTAGAATTTATTCCATTAAAGAAGAAAAATCTGAAAATCCTATTTGGTTCTTTATTCAATTCAGAAATAATAAGTGTTGGATAAATCTTTTTGTGTTCTTTGTTCATCCATTTCGAAGGCTTTAGTTGGGTTCTTTTTAGTGTTGATTAGTATTGGTTTTTGGGTTATTTGATTCAAACGGGTTCTTTTCCTCCCCCTTCTTTTCGGTACAGTTGAGTACGGCAGCAACATTTCCCCATTCATAAAATCAAAATTCTCTCCCTTCTCACTCTAAGAGATAAAATCCTAGAAAACAAAAACCCAAAACTACCGCCACCTCAGCCTAGTCGCCGCCTGCCCCAGCCACGTCGTCCGCCGCCAACGCCTGTCGCCATCAGTGAGCTGCCGATCCGGCTGCCGGCTGCTGTGCGTTGCCTGTCTCTCAAAACAAAAACGCTACAAACTAGAATTTTGATATTTTTTGAAGGTATTTACACTCTTAATTTTAATCGTATTCTTTATGTTCTAATCTTTAATCTTAAATTCTTAATCATGGTGTTGTAATCTTTTATCTTAATAATAATTCTGATTCTTGAATTTTGTTAGAATGTTACTTTTTGCTATTTTTTTTGTTTATCTTCTTTGAATAATTAATTAGAATTTGAAAGGTTGATAAGAAATAGTTGATTAGATAACCTGTGTTTTGTCATAAAAGTTTTGTTAATGACCCACAAACACACAGAACCGAAATAGTATTTCTGCACCTTTAAAAGACAAAGGTAATTACTCAATCTCTGTAAAACAAAAGAAAAAGAAAGCAAAAGATAATACCCACATTATCCATTCAATGATATATTTTGGTGCCTTTGACAGGAAAGAAATTATCATATTTTGTTTAGTTATTCTCATTCTTTAAATCACCTCTTTAAATACCAAAGATAAAAGGGGGTTTCTAATTTATTCCTACTTAAGACACTTTTCTCATCTAAAAAGAAATCAGTTGATACATGCCGAATGTTCAGATGACTTGTACAAGGGATTATTCACATACAAAATAATTGTAATTCGTTCGGTATCTTATACTTTAGCTTTGTGTTGGGATTATTGTGTTTTTAAATGTCATTTTGCAAAAATAAATATATTTTACTTATTTTTTTTACAAACAAAGTTCTGCCTAAATTTCGTCTATTTGTTAGTGCCCCAGGGGACTCTGAACCCTGGATCCGCCACTTTATGTTCTAACCATCTAATCATTGGTGTGAATTTCAAAATCTAAAAATATTAATAAACTTATTCCACAAATCTGCTCTAGTACTAATGATATGGTCAAAAACACCATTGAAGAATTTTATAAAACAAGCTATACCCGGATGTACTCACGTGACTTAGCAAAACAAAAAGCAATACAAATTTACAATTTTAATAAACTTCCAAAAAACTCATTAATTTGACTCATATCATTAAATAATTTCATCAGGTATAGACAACAATGTGATTTGTTGATCCTTAAATTGAAAAACTGAGTTGTATAAATTGAGTGTAATGTATATTGTTGCTTAATTTTATATGTATATACGAACAAACTATATTTGAAGTTTCTACATGATTATGTTTTTAACTCTTAAGCTTTCATCAATTCAGGTTTTGTTTAGTTTGAAGAAAAAAGTTGATAATGGTAGACGCTAATAGTTCTGATGATAGTTCCAATGCTCGTAGGGTATGATGATTTAAATATGTTTTTATCTAATAATATAATATAATATATTTTTAAAATTGATGATCCTAATGCTATGTTTTTTATAAATTATGTTAAGGCATTGAAAATGTCCCTATCCATGTATGGTTCCGATGCTTCAGACACTCCTTCAGCTTCTTCTGATGCTCTGAATGGTATATTATTTGAATTTATGTTCTATTAACATTATGTTTTTTTAGTTGTGATATTGCTGATCAAGTTTCTTTTATAAACTTTGCTAAAGCATTGAAATTGCCTAAATCGACGTCTCCTGGAAGCAATGGCTCTCATGGTTCTGATGCCCATCATGGTATGATTATTTGACATATTTATTTTCCTTATAATATTTTTTTTTATAATTCTTAAATTTGTGGTTATATGTGTTTGAGGAATTGTGCTAACTTTTAATATAATTTTATAGGCTACATCAAATCCCGTTATAAAAGTGAATTTGAGGAGTTGGCTATGTTAGGTAAATATTTTCTGCTTTGAAATGTTTTTCTGTTTTATTTTAAATCACATGTTAAGTAATGGGATTCGCGTAACAGTTAGCTTAAAATATGTTAATGCGTCGTTATTTAGTAGAACGGCCTTATTTTTATTTCATGACTATACTTACAAGGAGAATAATGACATTCTTAACAATTGAGCAAATAATGTACAACCTAGCAGTCTTTAGAAAAAAAAATATTTGATAAATAAAATCTAATTTGTATTTATGGGAAGGGTTAAGAAATGTGATAGCAAACATTTTGAGAAATATTCACAAACGGAACGATTTTTCTTAAAAAACTTGAAATCATTTATTATTCTTGCGTCAAACACCACTTTTGCACAAAACTATTATAATACGAATATGAAGAATTCGTAAAGGTATGTTATTCTTTGCATGCCTTTTGTTTTTCTTAAAAAAGGAACGATTTTTCGAAATTCATATTCAAGTAAATTTGAGTTTTGAGTTTTACTTCTTTTTCGAGCAAACAAGGATAACTTAATTACCTAACCCTAAATTTGGGCCTTGCTTACGATTGAGGCACAAGACGACACAATATGGAACGAGACACGATAGGCATGACGTATGGGTAATCCTCAAACATTGTTAAACCTTTTTATTCCACTCTAACATCGATGATAGTTAGGGTACCATTGCTGTATCAAAGCTTTTCTAATAGGATTATTGCTTTGTTCAAATGATATGTTTTCGCTTTTTATAGTCAAATCTGACTTTGCCTTCGACAGGAGAAGGGGTCTTCGGCAAGGTTTTTCGCTGTCGCAATAGACTCGACGAAAAAGAGTATGCTATCAAAGTCATTCCATTTTCTAGTGAAGAGCAAGAAAAAATTGTATTGTGAGTTTTTAGACTTACATTTATATTTAGTAAAACTAAATGATTTTGTTGTTGTAAATGACTAACATATTTTTTTACTCTTATTTTCAAAGGGAAGTAAAGATTCTTGCCAAGATGTGTCATCCCAACGTGGTTACATACCATCAGGTAAAAGTTTTTACTATCATTGTTTTTTAAACTGGTCATGATCAAAATACTAGACCAACCAAGCTCACCCAATACATGAACTTGTTAATTAGAAATTGGACTAATAAATAAATTGCTTAATCTTAAATTCCATGATGTGGTTTCATAAAAAATGGTAAATATTGTAGAAACAATTACCAAATTAATGAAAATGGTGCCTTTTAAAATGCCAATAATAATCTTAATATCTTATCTATCAATTTAATAAACCGGTCACCGTCATCATAACTTGATCTTCATCAATATATCATAAGCCAACTTCAACTAATTCTAATTTCTAAGGTAAATTACGTTCTTTTTCAAATTGGAAGCATTAATGTCTTTAGAGTTTCTAACAAAATAATTAATAACCAACATTTACTCATGTGGCAATTAGAATACCAATTTCATCATCATTTTCAACAACAAAACTAGCTTTGGCGGAGCTAGTATTAGACTTATAGTCAAATATAACATGGACCATAATCTTATAATAATAAGTCATAATTCTTGTAAAATTTCGGCCGAAAAATTTCATTTCAGGATTCTTACCCCTTGCTGCCTGCTCCAAACATTACATGGAGCACATCACATACACACACATACACACTACCCATGCATCTAATATCATCCCGATCACATTTTATTGGTGCACTCAAAGTCACGCCAACTCTAACAACTATAGATCGAAAAAACCTAAGCTCTTGATGCCAATTGTTGTGCAATAGCGCAAGCAATAATTGAAAACAATAAAGAAAAAAAAAAGATTCAAAGCATACAATAAAGAAAATAAAACCGAAAAATTTACGCGGTTCACTATCAATGAGATAGCTACATCCATGGGACACCGAGAATCAAACTTTCACTATAAACCGGAAGATTACAAAGATGAATCTAGAATAACTCTCTAATGGCGACTCTCTTTTCTCACTTGTGTATATTGCATGCCCTAACCCTAATTACTAGAGGGGTTTATATAGTAAACCTCTAATAAGAAGAAATTAGGTTAAACTAATAACAAAAGCTTGGCTTAAAAGATGAAAAACTCTCACCCGCACGAAAAGTCGAGTCGGCTTTAGTGCCATTGCCACTCCAACTCCAGCCGAGTTGGCTTTTTTTTCCGGAAAAAACCTCAGAAAGCAGAAGCCGACAGCTGACTCGGCCTTTAACTCTACACCACCAAAGCCGAGTCGGCTATTGGTGCTGGAAAACGTCCAATCAGAGTCTAATGCCGACTCGTCTTCAAGCCTTAACTAGCAAATGCCGACTCGACATTTAGCCCTAGAACACGCCAAACACAATTCACCTCCTCCCATGTCTTAGACTCGGTTCGAGTCACAAAACACCAACTATCCTCCTTGACAACTCTCAAAATCTCGTTTGATAGACAGTTGTATGGCGAACAAGGCTTTCAATTCCCAATGTGCCTTGTTCATGGACATCGACTTCCAAACTACAACTTCAAGTTGCATATGAACACTACTAATCAGGTTTTGCAAAAAAAGTTAACATTTAGTGTATGGTTTAGGCTTTTAAATCTTTGTTTAATGACAAAAGGCCTGAATACTAACACTTATATATTACGATTTACAATGTATTTTGTTGACTATATTCAATATCTAAATTTAGTGTGTGATTTATATTTTTGTTATTGAAGGCATGGATAGAGGATCGACTTTCGGCGAGTCCACCCTGTTCTGAAGGGAGTAGTTCTTCTAGTACCCCAAGTATCGACAAAACACTATACATAATTTTAGAATTATGTTTTGGGTAAGTATTCTAAATTTAAACTAATCTGACGGTGCTTCATTATATTTTCTAAAGAAATTAAATTATGTTTATTTCATTAAAAACAGGACATTAGAAAGCAAAGAAAGCAAAGATATTAAGAACAACAATGTTTGGAAAACAATTAATGAAATTTATAGCGGACTAGAATACATCCATAACCAAGGGGTTATACACAGAGATTTAACGCTGCAAAATATATTTTTGGATCGAGCGGGAGTAGCCAAAATTGGTGATTTTGGCATAGGTAAATTATTTTTTAATTTTTTTTTGTAACATTAGTTCAATAATTTTATATTTAAATAAACTAATATAAAATTTTATTGTAGCAAGATTTTGTGATGAAGATGGGCGAGCAAATTTATCAGAAAATTCTGGTCACGGAGCCTTAAAATATGGAGCTCAAGAGTTAACTGCAGATATTCCATATGCAGTAAAGGCAACGGATATCTATGCTTTGGGTGTCGTCATTTTCCAGCTACTGTATAGAGATGGAGGTGATTCGGACATCACTGAAGCTACAAAGAACTTTACCAAGAACAAAATTTTGCCGACAAGTTGGACTCGACCTCTATTGGCCGAAACATTATTTCAGATGATAAATGACAACCCAAATTTTCGTCCATATTTGATAGACTTGAAGAGTCTATTACACGAGGTTTGTATATATTATACGTTTTCTAATAATATTTATATTTTGCATTTGTTCGATTAAATTATCATTTGACTTCTTGTGTGATTAAAATGCAGGAGCATTCCAATAAGAAAAGGAAAATGTGATAATTTGTAATTATCATTTGCTAAAATTTGTCTGGAGGAATCAAAGGTTGGATTTCTACAAGAGATTGGTTTAGTTTTTCAATTCAATTTTGAAATGTTAACGATGACCTATTGACCTACAACATTTTAATTTTTATTCTGAAGTAATATTTGTTGATGGGTTTACGGCATATCTTATGCACCTATATATTCATGCGTTAACTTAATCTAGCTCTTCACTATCACTTTTGTACAAACAATTTAACTATTATGTTTATTGAGTTGGTTAGGTAGATGAAGAAGCCAAACCATGTCTTGAAAGTCTCAGATGTATAATGCAAGAGGAGACAGAAAAGAGAAAGCTTACTAGATCGCATGCTACCCGGCACTCAAAGTTTAGTGGAACCTTTACACGACTTACTTTGGTAAGCCCTTTCTGTTAAAATGGTTCTCTTCATGTATTGGTTTCAAGATATCTGATGACAAGGAATTATATCAAACAGGATGGTTCTAAGACAATGTGCAAAGGAGTGCCTAGTTCTGCTTGTGATAAATTACTAAAACCAGAGAAAGTACACTGTGGTCGATTGAAAAGGATTGTGAAAGATTATGTCCGACTGCCCACAATGAAAAGAAGCATCTTGGAGAGACTTCATGACTTTATTGGCCAGTTTTTATCTGGGGGATACAATGGTACTGAGAAGCATTTTATTTTTCATGTGTATGCCCTTTCTATTTATAAGTCTAAGCTGTGTACTGATTGGCTTACTCATCTGTGCTGATGCAGTTAGTTGCCCAAGATATTGAGAAGGAGCACGATGGTTTACAAACCAGTGACGTTCACATGTTCTTTCACCTTGCTCAGTTTGCTACATGTTTTCAATTTCATAAATTCTAATCGACAAAGGTGAGACCTATCATTTTTTGGAAAGATACATGAATATATATTGGCTACAGATACGTGAGCAGAATTTCTATCCCTATAAAGTTAACATAAATACTCCTCCAATCACTTTAATTTTGCTACTAAAATTAACATGTTGCGAGGGAAAATATTATTTTCAGAAGCAAACTTAAAGGGATAGAGGGAGTAGATACTTTCTAAATATAATTACTATTTGCATATCGTTGGTACATATGGAAAATATTCAAGTTCATATTAATAGAAAATAATTTAGTTAAAATATTTTAATTTACCTTGTTCATGAGAACCTGCAGTATCCAAAGTGCCAACTTTAATTGAACGGATGTACTATGAAATAGGGTCTGAGGATAATCTCATATTTTTAATTTTTAACAGCTTTTGTCTAAACATTACTCAGTTCCCTTCTCTAAATTGTGTGTACCACATATTAGTTTGGAAAAGACTCAATTTTATAAAGGATTTGCAACACTTGTCCTTTCACTATTTGCTTGAGAATAGAATGGTATTTTGCACCTGTCATTTCTGGAAAGAGTAATCAGAAACATCAAATGCTAGTCTCAATTGCTACATATTTGTGTTATTCAGCTTATATTTTCATCTTAAGTTTCTTTAGTTAACCTCTCTTTTCTATCGTCAAATTCAAATGCAGATGTCAACACTGAATTTTCTGTCAGTGATGATGATGATGATAGCACATTGTTTAAAGGTGAATTATGTGGGCCCATCGCATCAACCTTGAATGATTCAATGTTTGGATTAGTAATAGCAAAGTGGCAATTTGCTTTTGACGGGTTGAAGGAAATAAAGAACAATGCATTTCTTTCAGTTGCTGGATCCCTTTTAAAAATTATGGTAATTCTTTTTTCTTTTGGTGATTGCCTTGTTTACTTAAATCGGAAAAAGCAATAATTTGTTTGTATGTTGTTGATGGGTTAGACTTGATGAATTAAATGTTTTTCAGTTGCTTGCATTGAATTTATCACGTTTAGAATTTGTATTTTTTTAGAGAGAAGGATTTACAATATTACATCATGTTTTCTTCCAAATCATGCTATTCAACTCAGTTTAAGCAACGTAAAATACTTTTCATTACTATGCAAGGTAACCTGATTAGAAATGCATCAACTGAAATATCATTTACTTTGCTATGAAATTTATGGCCACTGTTGAATAGTTGTTGTAATTGATGAAGGGAATGCATATTTTATATATACACATTTAAATAGTAAAAGGCATTCATTGTTCTATTGTATAACCATATATAAGCAGGTCTTATGTCTCAAGGATCCATCTATTACATTTTATATGTACCTTGATGACATTCTTTTGAGATAATAAATTTATGTTCTTCCCTAAATTAGCTTTATTCACCAAACCCTTTTAGTGGTTAATTGTTTATTTTCAAAGGTCACAATTTTACAGTTACATTTGAATGCTTTTGTTTTCTGCATTGTTTGTCTTGATTTTCGATTCATGAGACCTAGTTTTACCGACAATATAGAGCTATTCTATATGGCTTGTATAAAGGTTGTCCTGTTGAAGTTGAGATTGAGGCTTTGACTTTGTGGTAGAAGTTATACCAGGTAAAACATGCAAATGATTTAGAGTTATCAATCTCTGCTATCTCAGCTATCTACTCTTAGGATTCCCATCGATGCATTATGGATCTTTAGTTTGGGGTTGTAAATTTACTATTTCTGGGTTTTTCCCAATAGTCATATGTATTTGAATTAGCATCGTTGCTCTGTGTTATATTTCACGTCGTGCTGGTAGTTTTGTATCTTGGCGTACATAATTTGTAATTGCAGCTATTCTATCTTTTGCTAGTGATCTTACAGATTTGGTTGAGATATTACATGTCGTTATAAGGCTTATGGAGAAGCTGCAAACTCATGGCACATTAAGGGTAATTTAATAACAATAAACTACTTTTTAAAAGGTGAATATATTTAAACCTGCAAGTTGCTTCTCCAGTGCTTTAATCAACAGTTATTTTACTTAAATTGTAAAATTGACCAATGTGTACTACCTAGGTCTTCGTTTATTGCTCAGTACACCTTCTCATGATAAGTACTCCAATTGTCTATGAAGCCTTGAATTTTTATTGCTATTTTTCTGAAGAAATAAATGTGCACATGTCCCAATCGTTAAACCCCTGGGTTAATGGGTGACATATCATCTTGCTTTTAACACAGGTGGCCCATGGTCCAATTGTTGCAATGAACTTGCTGTTGCAATCTTAGTTTAAAGGTGCAAGGTACCCTAGACGCTAAGGTCCCCATAGCTAAGGCATCTCTAGGCGCAAAACAAAGGCTAGAGTAGACTTTGGGTCTGAGGCACTTGAACCCAATAAATAATAAATTAAAAACCCTAGAAGAACCCAGAAGAAGAAAAATAAAGATAAGAGAACTAAAGAAGAGAAGATAAAATAATAAAAATAATAAATAAGACATAGCTTTGGTTTGCTACAACCTCACGGGCTTCTGAGGCGCTATACGACACTAGCCATCGGCACTCTGAGATTCTCGCCTAAAGGAATCGACTTTACTATTCCTATCAAAATGCCCAGCCCATAGACCACCCATGCCTCATGCCTTATGCGCACTTAGGCATGCTTGGACACTTATTTCAAAACTAAGGTTGCAACTAGACGCACTTGGTGGATGGATTTCTTTTGTGTGGCATGCATATCTTACCCTTGTAAGTGTCTTAAATTGAAGTCATGCTATTCTTCATTGTGCTAATATGCATATCAGTTGTCACCACATGATCCTACAATCTCCTTCTATCACCTCCTTTCTGCTTGATTAATTTTTTTTCATTTCTAATTCACCCAAAATATTTCAAAATATAGAAGCATCGTGGCCATTATTTTACAACAATTTTACACGTTGGCTTAAATTTCAACTTGTGGTTATCATGGACACCTGATCTCCATTTTTTTATTGCTTTTATTTTTTCCCTTTGACATTTGTTTTGAAGTACTGATAACTAAAACTTTCTTTGTCTGTGTTTCAAAGGTTGCCAAAAAATCCAGAAAGGCAAAGAAGAAACAGGACATGAAAAATAGAGAAAACAAAACTGTTGGAGATGATGCCACCATACCGAATGAGATCCAGTCTTTAGGTGCTAAAAATCTTCCTCCTGATGTTGATCATTGTGATAAGGAAGGGTCAGCAGAGGCACTCTATGATGAGCAAGAAGCGAATACTGTTAGTCAACTTGACAAGATAAAAATATCTAGAGACAAGAGACAAGATTCAACTTTTAGTCTTCCAGTGGGTGATCTTGAGAATTCTCATCCAAGTTATGATCAACTAGGAGATGAAGAATATAATAAAATTGGCGAGTCACGGAGGGATGAAGAATCTAATCAAATTCATGAGTCACGGCGTGATGAAGAATCTAATCAAATTCACGAGTCACGAAGGGAAGAAGAATCTAATCAAACTCATGAGCCACTTAGCAACCATGGTAAAGCCAGTCAAACTAAAGACGGCGATGTTATTAATGGAGGAGCTTTGCAGATGCCCTCGGGGATGATGAATATGATGTTATCATTCCCAATCAACATTTTCTCGAGAAGTAAGATTTTTTTTTTCAAACTTAAAACTAACATTTTATTGTCTCGAAGGAGTGATGAAAGTGAGATGAATGGTGTGATAACTTTTAAGTGAAATCTATGACGTAGATCTTAAATATCTTGGTCATCAAGGGGTGCCTAATCCCTGGAAAATAAAATTCCATAGAAGATATTGTGTTTCCTCAAAATTCTTAGTTTTTTAAGGTGTCCTCGCAAATCATGCTGTTTTAACTAACCATCTCCATCCATAGGGACGAAGACGAAGCTGCGGGAGACGCCACTCACATTAATGATCCTGGGAATAAGGCCATGTACAATATTTTGAACTAGATTCTTGTCTGATGATATTTGTCATGCTTAACTTAATGCAATTTCCTTAATGAGTTTATTCTTTTATTTTAGAAAAGAGAACTGTGTGGAGGATGATCTTCAAGGGATCATAAAAAGGAAGAGAAGATTGGTTCTCAATGATATAAAGGGGCTTTATGAGAAGTAAGTTTATACTTTGATACAAGTTTCTGAGACAAGACTTAAAGCGATTGTTTGTACTTAGCTGTAAGTATTAGTGGGTTGCTTAATTTGACATGCAGCATGTTGATTTTAAATACTGCATCACTTTTTAAAATACTTCATTACTGGCAAGACAATTATATTTAGGGTGGAAAATTATAATGCGGTTTGAAGACCAGAAACTTTATCGCCTTGATTCATTGAATACTGATGGAACATAATGTCAGCAATAGATAACATTGATAATAACAACATTGCATTACACAAACACCACTAAGTTGGCTCCCAGCTACGCTGGGTAAAGGGGGGAGACGCTCAAATGTACGCAGCATTACCTTGTATTAACAGAAGATTGTTTTGATTGACTCTTGATTGTATACATCATCTTCAACTTTAAATAAATAAGTACATGAATTAGTTTACCAGTCTTTTTCACTATAATCCAAAAACCAAAGCACTATGAATCTTTTGCTCCATCGAGAAGCGGTAACAGAAAAAGTAACTTTGGAATGCCACTTAATGCCCTCTAAAATAATAAGCACAATGCCCTCCTACTGTGCATTCACAGTTAAGTTTGTAATAAGTTGGATCCAACTCGTTGGACAGATGGAAATCTTGTAATGATGTTTCTGTACTTTTATTGGTATTACAGGTACAAGGACAACCCAAATTGTACTCAGTTGATTGCAGAATCTCTTGATCCTGATGGAAATATCTCTCTTGCCCAAGTTTTTCGCACGTGTAAGAAACTAGGATTACAACTTCCGTCAAAAAAGAGCAGCAACATTGCCTATTTACCTAATGATATCAATCAAGACGAAAATGGAAAACCGGAAATAGGCATTACTCTTCAAGACTCAAATCACCCAGACAGATCCTCCGACTTAGGGAGACCAATTTAAGTATATTCTTCCGAAATCTTGATAATTACCTTATTCTGTTCAAATACAAAATTTTTTGGAATTTGAGATTTTAATGAGATTTTAACCTGAACCGTTAATATGTGAATGAGTGAGTAGTACATGTTTGAGACAAAACTAGAATATTTCTGTTTCTGACAGAAGTTTGTTGAGGTTCTCAGGAAGGTTAGAAAGAGAGTCCGTGCTATCAATGAAAATCAGGAGCTGAAAATTAGAAGCCTATTTGAGCAGTAAGTGTTTCTTTTGCATTTTGAATGTTTACTTACAAGTGCATACCATCACACTCAGAAATATATATAAGAATGCCTTGTTGTGGGTTAAAGAAATTAGAAATCTTCATTGTTAGCTACTTAGTTTTGGTGTGTTCTGTGCAGTTTTAAAGATCATAATAGGTGCAGTCACATGATTGCAAAAGCGCTTGACCCGAATGGAACAGTGACAGCAGTCCAAGTGTCCCGTAAACTTAAGAAACTTGGTTTGCACACTTCTCGAATGAGAAGTAAACCAAACAAGCAAAAGATGGATGATGTTTCTACAGATGACGAGGATGATTTAGATAATCAACCTTTGTCTTTGCTCAGGAAAAGGTAATTACTACTGCATTGTGCTGTTCATATTGTCCTGTGTACTGATGTTTAAAAAAGGATCAAAACTTGTGTTTAGTTTATGTCAGTGCTTATCTAAAGTGGTTCATATGCCTACTTTTCCTACTTGACAAAATCGCAAAATGGAATGATCTTTGTTTTGTTTCTGGGGCATGCTTGGATTAGAGGAAGTGATGATTTACTACGGGGTTAAAAGGAGATAAATTAGGGAAAGCGAAACACGTGCAGAGAGGGTGGGTTGGGGGAACTATTACCTCCATTTTTGAGGGGGAGTGATATCACTCACCATTTCACTAGAATCTACATATTGGAGAGGGCATCTAGTTTTTCAGTCAGATTATCTAAATTAGATCACTCAAATCTCAATTAAAGCATGTCTTTATTCCTTAATGTTGGTATTTTAAAAATAAATAGTTGTCCGCTAGTCTAGTCAAGGCTCATTTTGTGGCAACTCTAGACTGTGATAAGAGGATTTCGAGACTTCCAAGTTTTCTACAACTTTTCTGTATTATTACTAGGATCAAAAAAATTCAGCTTTCTTTTTCACTTATCTTGTATTACGAAATGTACCGAGAAATATAAACAAGTCAATGTAAGATGGAAATTCTGATATTGATCGGTTGTGAATTTGTAGTGTAGAGTAGCACCAGATATTTGATTCAATAGAATGGATCAGCAAGTGCAGTTTGGCCAAGGGTTTTACAATTATTTATTTTACACTTTTTTAACATGTAGACCTTATATAGTTATATATAAAGGAGTTCGAAAATTAATTAAAGTTCTTTGATCGTTTTTTCAGGAACAAAAACGAAGACACTTCATCTAAAGAGCATTTGGGCAGTTCAAACTATAATCACTCATCAAGGTCTCATTCGGATGACGAACAATTAATTAGCTCCATTTTAAAGTATGTGTTACCATGCACTGTCTTCCCCCCTTCCATGCAGAGCAGCTATACGTTCCTTTTTGTTTCGTTTTTAACCCTGTATAAATCTTTGAATACAGAAAATCTAGAACATCAAAAGACAAGGTTGCAGATGCTTCAACTAATACAACAAATACGGTTCGAGAAGATTCTAGGAACCAATCTTCTGAAAGTTTAGAAGAAAGGTAGAGATCAACAAATTACGTACAAATCATGGCTTCAGTGTTTGAGAACTTGAAAGAGTCGTAGCAGCAGCTGTTTTCTGAATACAGTTGAAGCAACAAATTTTGATTGGTGTTGCTCTTGCAACTTTAAGTTGGTCTTTCGGCCCTCTGAATTCTGAAATGTCAATGTGCTTAATCTATCATATCTACACTTGTGTTTGCAGGGAGCAAAGAAAAGATTCATTCATTGTCAATAGTAACTTGTCTAGTTCCCCAAGATGTATATGCTTTGGGGAATCTTGATGCTAGTGAATTGACCCTAGAGTTTGTACGCAGTAGGATCTACATTACATGTTTGCCTGGAGGTTATATGATGCTTGCAAATCGGTGTGTGAATTTTGTCCATATTTTTGCGTTTGCTTGTTTAACGATGCATCTTTTTCTTCTAGGGACAAACAAAAGGAAACCAAGGGCGTAAGTTCAGCACATCAAGCTGCTAAGCTTAGTGAATGGGATGAAAGAATTGATCAGCACAAGTATGACAGGCTGTCTGATACTTCAGATGGTGCCTCAGATCATGGCAGCCCTGGAAGCGATGCACAAAATGACGCTATTCTTGACAGCGGTCATAAGCGTAGATCTCTTGCACTGGATGACGATGCCGGTACTGTGCAGCATGAGCATAATTATAGTGAATTGGAAGATTCAGGGGATGAACAGGCACCTAGAACATCACCTGAGAATTCTCAAAAGAGAAGGAAGCTCAGGATAGTGATGGATTTTGATGACGATGAGTAGTACTCTATCCTACTTGCTTGCCATCAATGTAAATTGGATTTTGCTTATGATACAATGTTCTGGAAGCAATTTGCTCATGAAAGATATCTGAACTGAAACTATTTTCAATAGTACCGCCTTCAATCCTGATGCCGTCCTTTGTGTCACCATATATGAAAACAAAATAGAAATTTGTTTTTGTGACAGGGGTTCGATTTTCATCATTTATAGAAAGAATTAATATCAATGTAACTTGGATTTGTTTTTGTAGTTGGAGTTTAGATCACACGTAGTATGGAAATGACCAACAAAAGTACGCAACATATAAGTATGGGGTCGTTCCTCCTTTTCTTCATGTTTGCTTTCTTGATCATTTTCCCTGCTTAAATTGGGTTGGAAGTTCTACTTTTAGAACGGAGATTGAACAAGTTGAACCAACAAAAGCAGCAATGCTTTGATGAAATGAAAGAATATATTCAGTTTTGATGTTTTACATTATCCAAGTATGCAACAAATAAATCGTTCCATGTATCTGTAATGCCAGGTAAGCACCAATGCATGCAATCATCATGCTTCTTTCCACCGGTGTTTGATGGATGAGCATCTGCTCGAAATTCACTCATATGGGTTTTGTTCAATACATAGAAACTCGATCCTTTGAGGGCCTTGTACAAGTAGTCATTAACGAGGCGTGTCTCAACTGAAAAGTTCTTCAACCTGTAGAAATCATACATTATTGAAGCCAAAATCTCGAAATCTCAGACAAATGCCATCTATACATTTTGAACAAATTATCTACCTCTTGTGACATCAAAGGCTTCAAGCGCGGGCAAGAACCACCTTGGTCCCAATTGCCTCCCTCAAAATGCCTAGGGGACTGTGTACGGAATATTCTTATCGAACCGGGTTGCATTTTGCTTTCGACATATAAATATATAATATCTAAAAATTTAGCAGAAATAACAATTAAATACCCATAAATAAAGAAATAGACAAGGACGAAAATAAGGACGTAAACGCACAGAGTATATGAGACAACATGCACATGCAAAAGTATATGCAACTTTCATCTTTGGACTTGGTTCATAAATATCATATTCAGTGTAAATTCAGTTATGAATTAAGAAATATCGGGTCATCTAAGAATCGAGTAATGTTGAGTCTAGGGGTGTGCAATGGGTTGGATCCTCATTGGGGGCCTTGATCCAGCCCTTAAATTTAAGGGTTGAAAAGGGTTGGGTTGAAAGAGGGTTGGGTTTAAAATTTAATTTTGTAAAAATTAAAAAATAAGGGTTGGATAAGGGTTTTAGAAAGGGTTGTAAATGGGCCTAATCTAAACATTCTATTTTCCAGACTTTCCATAGTAAGCCCTTATCACTTCAAATTCATCAACCCTAAACGTCAAAAAATATGAAAAAGCAGCTTGAAATTATCAACTCTAAGTTCAAAATCAATCTCTGGTACATTAATCTTGCATCAGAAGCTCTTCAAAATCATCAACCTTAATTTTTCAGTTGTGTTTTCTCACTTTATCTGTTCGAACAACCTGTTCCAAATCAACCTGTTCGAAATCGTCTGTTCAAAATCAACCTGTTCGAAATCAACCTGTTCGAAATCATCTTGCATCAGAAGCTCTTCGAAATCGTTTCAGTTATCCTGAGTTGTCGTCCATTATCGGCTTGTTGAAGCACGTATATTTGCCCCCTTTTCTCACTCATATTTGGGTGCATTTGACATACTTTTGATTTTGATTAGTGAGAGTGTTTGTGGTGGACCTGGTCATTAATTTATTTCTCGGTGGCTTTGGGGAAATTTGATGAAGATCCCAAACCCTTATCTATTTCTCGGTGGCTTTGGGGAAATTTTTGACCAAGGACGATTAGAAGACTTTATTATTGAACAAGCTACTGTAAATAATTATGGGTGGAATAAAAGTATATTGAAGGACGTTGGCTTTAATGAACTACACTATATTTTGTTCTATATGTCATTTAAATTATTTTTTATATTAGTTTGAAAAACTATCACTTTTAATATATAGATTTATATTGTATTAGCTTGTAATACTTGACAAATGTAAGATAATATATACAAAAGAAAAATGTGAATGGGTTGTTAGATTTTGATTGACATATATGATTTCACGATTACAGAATAAACAATCCAAGATCTCATTTATGATAAATGGAAAGCGAGGCTACTACATCATCTAGAGTGGAGCCGAAGCAAGATGGTTATAATGAATATGCACCCTGAAATAAGCGGAAGAAGAAGTTATCTAAGGTATGGGTAGAGTATAATGAAGAAGTAAATGACAATGGTGTGGGAGTCGCAAATTGTAGGCATTGCAAAATTAATTTGGTTTGTGGACCATCTAAAGGGACATCACATTTAAAACGTCATTTGTTACAATATTGTCCGAAATGACCTAATGGACCGATTGGAAAGGTATTAATTAATGATAATAATGACATAAGGGAATTTGTGTTTGATATGAAAGAACTTAGAGTAGAAATTTTGAATTATATTATTGAAGGAGCTCACTCATTTTCAAATGTGGAAGAAAATGTTTTAGAAGAATGATGGCTAGAGCTAATCCTCAATTTGAGCCATTTTGCCGAACTACTGTTACTAGGGATCTTTTTTCTGAATATTTGTTATAGGGAAAAATTGCAATGCATGTTGGTAAATACTCCTAGACTTATTAGTTTAACAATGGATTTGTGGGATTCGAAACATAGTTGACAACATTATATGTGTATTACGGCTCATTTTATTGACAAGAATTGGAAGTTACAGAAAAGAATCCTTAAGTTTCGAGCCATTTCTCCTCCATATAAAATTTATGATTATGTTTTTAAATCAATGGAAAATTGATCATAAAATTCTTAGTTTGACTGTTGATAATGCTACGTATAATGATGCTATGATATCTAGTTTAAAAGCTAGATTTTCAATGAGAGGGATGTTGGCTTTTGATGGATCATTGTTTGCAAAAATGCTTATTTACTTCAGATTTTCACAAATAACAAGGTGAAGTACACATCAAAAATTATGCGGCCCAAACAAAGACAAAAGGAAATTATAATATGAAGTAGAAGTAAATAGCAATAACGCACTAGATAATTATCTGTTACAAAACATTGCCACTATAATATGAAGTAGAAGTAAATAGCAATAACACAATAGATAATTTCTAATTTTAGATGCCTAAGTTAACCTTTTCTTCAAATACAAATTTAGTTTATTTATTTACATTTACATTTATATTAGTTGGTTTCTTAAACAACCTTGTCAAGTTTATAATTGAACATATAAAATCTTCAATAGGTTTTCATGTCTCACTTTGATGTTGTAGGCTTGTAGCCTTATACTAACTATACATTTTCAGCCCTTGTATCCTACACACTTTGACATCAAAAATTCAGTCTAATATTTTCATTCGTATTATTGTTGATAGAAGTGTAAAAAATTATTATAAATTCAATAGTGTAACTTAGGGACTGCATGCGAAACTCGCGGCCCCACAATAGTAATAAGAAAAAATTGATATCGATGTACAATTAGAATGTTTATCTAAACATTAGTTTTAGATAACATGCACCTGCAATTAAATAAAATTTTTCCATGACTTTACAACATCATTCTTAAGAGAAACACTAATTCTACAATTTTAATGAAGTGAGCAGGAGTAAGAAGCCCCAAGAAAGCAGAGTTCAGTAGGTTGAATCATGAATGCAGTTAACAAATAGAAATCATGAGGCCCAACCAAAGACGAGGAAACAATAATATAGAAGTAAATAACAATTACACACTAGATAATTTATCTGTTACAAAACGGTCCCATCATAAATAATAAGAAATGCTCAAACCTAACCTACCGCTCAACCTACTCCTTTGTTAGAACCTACTCCTTAGGATCCAAATCATGAGATGTGACTAGATTTTAGTGAGCTGATTGACACAAACCTACCGCTCAACCTGCTCCTTTCTCCAAACGACCATGAGTACGACCACTTAAACTTTAAGAAATCTTTTGGGAGACGATGAAGCTCATCTTCTTTTGATCTTTTAAGAAAAAGTCTTACTTTTCGATCCCAAACAGTGCGATCTGCTGCCCTCAACCCTTCATCTAGCTTGTCAATAAATGTTGTATATTTCACGTACTTTGATCTGTTTTTTACCCAAAATCAGCAAACCAAATCATTAGACAAAATTTTCAATCTCAAAAAGCAAACCAAAGTAACTAACTCTATCCCTTATAGTTATCAATAATCCCCATTCCACCCAATAGTCGCTCACACTTTTGAGTCGAATGGGGCTTATATAAGAAAGACTTGGAAGTACTGCAGAGTTAAATGTCGGTTTGTTGCATAGAATCACTAGGCAACAAACCGACATCCAAACATTGTAAAACTAAAAGATAAGTAGAATACTTACGAAATCAATGAAGCGCAGGGTTTTTGCTCGTGGCTTTTCAAATTTACTAAACAACGAACATAAGGATAAACAGTTTCTTGGCCATCAACCAAATAATCATCATTCTCCTTTACCCGATGTGTTCCTATCACTTTACGCCCATGAGGATCGTAAGCAACAATTGACTTGGGCGTCCCAACGAAAATAACATCAGAATTAGGATCTAAAGCATAGGGCATGAAGTATTTACTTATATGATAGTTGACACACGCATTTGACATCAACGATTTAATGTGGATTTTATGCATTAAAACCCACTTTGGAGCACCAAGAGACCCTTCCAGCCTCCAAACAAACATATAATAGAAGTCACGGTTTGAATAACAAAGACGATTTCTTGACGCCCCAATAAATCCGGTAACATTATTTCTGATGTTGAAGGGGAGTTTAATGTAACATACTTTCAGATGGTCAACATCAACACAGAGAAGATGATCTGGTTCAGATAGAGTGTAAAGAATACCGTTCGCATATACAGTCCGGTCACACCACTCATGCTCACAATCATCACCATCCGACAAAATTTTATGGACATCCCATCTGCCAGTCTCTGATGAATATATGTGCAACTTAAACCAACGACTTAATGAACAAAAGCAAACTATTTTGAAGTGAGGTGACCTACATGGGTCAAAAGCCAATGAAACCTGACAACGAGTGGTTACTTCGATACTTGCAGGAATTTCTATTGATTGTCCAGTAGCAGGATTGAGCACATCAATTGTTCTTTTACCCTCTCGAACAAAGAGAAATAAACCATTCCAACATCCAATGAAAGGAATAAAGCCTGGTACAGAAAATACACGTCTAAGTCTTTCTGAAGAGCTCACCATTTCTCCATTTATAGCATATGGTCCATCAGGAACATGAGCAACAACCAAATCAGGGGCATGTTTCATCTCGCAGATAAATTTACTAAGGGGTGTTGAAGCAAATAGTTCAGGAATGCAAAAATTAACAATAGTGTCGTTCCATAATTTGCATATTATTTTACATCTCACCATTTCCTTGTCAGATAAGCGAATGAGAATGTCCACTAATAACTCGCTGGGCAGAGTAGACCAATCATGTAAGCAACGATATTTTTTTCTTTGAGACACTTTTGCTGTCATCATCTCTTGTCCCTCATCTGCCATTCTGAAAAGGGGAAGGGAATAATGTCAACATAAAAACATCAATATACAACATATTCCAAGTTACCAGGGAGCATAAAACAATGAAATTCAAGCACATGTAGGGGTATTCAAGGGGTCAAATATGATTGGGGGCAATTTTTATACATGCAGAATTTGTGCACTAGGTAAAGCAGTTATTCAACTACAATATAATTTCATACCCTTAAGTGAAATACTTACTAATGAACAAGAAAAACTCCCTCCGACATTACCTTAGCGGGATGTGATATCGTTCAACTTACTAACATTGCAAGATGAGGAATAGCATAAACTAGTAGCAAAAACCAATCAATAACTCACATATAGGTGATGTTTGGTTTCCTAAAATTTCAAGTAGGTAACGAAAACAATCAATGAATACCCTTTCTAATTGTTTGTATAATATGGAAAGTAATGGAATCGATTATCATAGGTTATTGGAATTGTTACTTTGTAGCTCCTCATGAACTAGTGGAAACAAAAACTCATCATCTCCCTTAATTGAAAAAGCTCATGAATACCCTATCTACAAGAGGATTCTTCTTAGAAGAATTGAGTTCTAGAGAGAGAAACCTAGTGAGAGAAGTTCTTAAGCTGCGATTTCTACGTGTTTCTTGAACTTCTCCTGTGCGATTTTTGTCAGCATTTTTTTTCAGAAATTGCTTGATTCCATGGGCAGACCTAAGAAGAATCCTCCCAATTTTGCAGCGAAGGGTGAGCAAAAGGTGTTGCAGCCTTCTAATAGTGTTTCGGAAGCAAAATCTAGGGATAAATTGATACCGATTGAGGAGGGTCAAAGTTCTTCGAATGCGGTATCCATGTCTGACATGCAGATTAAGGCTGAATGCCTTAAATCTTTGGTTAAATCCTTGAATAGAAAGGCTGAAAGGGAGTAGCAACTGAATCAATTTTGAGGTTCGATTGGATGATGTTGATGATTCGCAGCAGCAGGCCAAAATCATTGATCCATTGGTTACTGTTCGTCGCAATTTTTCAGTCTTTGAAGGTATGAACCTTAACTTTGTGTCTCCTTCATTTTCTAAAGGTATATCTCGAGCCATAGTTGATAGAGATGAAGTTTATTAACTGTAAATGCAATGGAAATTTACTGTGGCTATGTTTGTTGTGGGGTTTAAACCTAGTTTAATGGTCTTTACTAAATTTTTGAAGAGCAAATGGCGTAATCTTGAAAACCTATCGTCCATTTTACATGATGATGGTATTTTCTGGTTAAAAATTGCTCTGAACATGATGTTTTAGAACTCATTAAGGGTGGCAACTTCATGGTTGCAAGAGACCGGTTTTGGTTCGAAAGTGGGACGAGAATTCTGATTTTCAGAAGGATGTTTTGCGAGTTGTGTCTGTTTAGGTGCCTTTTGCACTTACCTACAAAGTTTTGGGGTGTGAAGTCATTGAGTAGTACTGTTAGTCTTCTTGGTGTTCTCATAGGTGCAGATGATTGTACCACTAAGAAAAGTAGGGTCAACTATGTTCGAATCTTGGTGGAGATAGATGTATCTAAACCTTTACCTAAGGTTCCTACTTTTTTTGTTCCTTTACCTGTGCAGAGTGACAAGAGTACTAGGCGTGCTACCTTCGCAGGTCAGAAGGAGACTAATAAGGGTCTTGAAGAGGGGGAGTGGATTCATGTCACAGGGAGGAAACAAAATCAGAAAGCTAAGTCTGTTGTAGGCTGTTGAGGGTACTAGTTTGATTAGTGGCTCTAATATAGATTCTCTTGATGGTGCTGGGATACCCCAAATCCCATTGGTGATGAATGAATTGTGCAACATGGAAGGTGAGAGGGGTTAGTGCTCCCCCTAGAGCCAAGATTGTTGGAAGATGGTTGAAAGAGCATGATGTTGGTTTGGTGGGTCTCTTGGAGACTCGTGTGAAAGCTATTCATATTGATAGAGCTGCTGGTAACATTGATAGATCTTGGAATTGGATTCACAACGGCCAATTTCATAATAGAATGCGCATTCTTGTTGGTTGGATACCAGACTTGGTGAATGTGCAGGTTGCAGTTGTTCATTTGCAGTTGAATCATTGTAGGGTGACTATTAAGAGTACTAATGTTTCTTTCTGGTTCACTATTCTTTATCGTCTTAATCAGTCCTTGTTTGATCACTCCTTGTTTTATGTACCTGTGCTAAGCAAGATAGAGGTAGGGGTAGGCCTTTTTGGTTCCTTAACTATTTAGCGGAACATAAGAAGTTTGAGAGTTTTGTTGAAGCTGCTTGGAGCTCTGAATGCATCGGGAATCCTATGGCTAGAGTGTGGCACAAGCTAAAATGTGTTAAACAAGCGCCCAAAAACTTTCATGTTCATCATTTCAGGAGCATTCATGACAATATGATTAAGTGGCAGCAGGCGCTTGATGAGGTTCAAGCTTGTCTGTTGGGTAACTCTTTTGATGGGGGTCTCCATGTTAAAGAAAGAGTTGCTTGTGAGCAGTTTCGGAAGTGGCAAAGAATGGAGAATTATGCTCTCCGGCAGAAAGCTAAATATACATTGGTTGAAGGGGGGTGATTCGCATACTCGTTTTTTCCATAGTGTTGTGAAGGATAGGACTAATCGGAACAGAATTGATTTTCTAAAAGATGATAGAGGGTTGTTGATGAGGAGAGACAAATTAAGAAGCTTGTTACTGATTCCTTTGGGTACTAGTGTTGATTCTCTTACATGCGTAGACATCCAGGCTATGAGGGATGGTCATCAAATTTCTCACTCTCAGGCTCTTGATCTGATTTAGAATGTTTCTATGGAGGATGTGGAGCATGCGCTCAGAGGTATTGATGATAGTAAAAGCCTTGGATTGGATGGGTTTAATTCTTTTTTTTTTTAATGAAAGTTTGGCATATTGTCAAGTATGATATTTTTGATGTTGTCTCTGATTTCTTTGGAAATGATGTCTTCTTTTCTCCTATTAACCCTTAATCCCTAAGGTTGCTAATGCTTCTTTTGTGAAGAATTTCAGGCCTATTTCTTGTTGCTCTGTGGTTTATAAGATTATTGCAAAAATTCTCACTACTAGGCTTTAAAGAGTCGTGTGTGATATTGTTGGTTAAGCTCAATCTGGCTTTATCCCTAAGCGCCTTATTACTAATAATGTTTTGTAGGCTACTGACCTCATCAAAGGTTATTCTTAGGCTCATGTTAGTCCTAGGTGTATGTTGAAGGTAGATATGGTCGAAGCTTATGATTCTATTGAGTGGCCTTTATTGAAGAGGTCTTGCAGGAGCTTGGTTTAACTCATAAGTTTATTGCCTGGATTATGACTTGTGTTTCTTCTGTTTCTTACTCTGTCATTAATAATGGGGTTTCTACTAAGCCTTTCAAAGCAAGGATGGGTCTCAGACAAGGGGAACCTATGTCCCCTTTTCTTTTTGCTAATACCATGGAGTATTTTTCTCGAGTTCTTTATAAAATGAAGGGTCAAAACATCAAGTTTCATCCTAAATGCAAGAAATTTGGGGTCATGGAATTACTTTTTGCTGATGATCTGTTGGTGTTCACTACGCCTGATGCCAAGTCTTTGAAGTCTCTCAGAAATGTTATTGATGAGTTTGCCAGGGTTTCTAGTTTTCACGTTAACAACAACTAGAAGGATTTGTTTACATTACTTATCTAAACCAAACAACTTTTTAAAGTAACACAATTAGTTTCCTTTCCACTCTCTTACTGGATTCCTTTCCCTTTCCACTAAAATGAATATACCAAACACCCCCATAGTGTGGCGCTCAAAGATAAGAGCCACTCGAATTTTATTAAAACCGCGCACCTACTATTAACAAAGAGCATTAGGTTTTTCCAATAGATACAAGTTGATCAAATGAGCTACTAATTCGGCAAATTTACTAAGGCAATCTGGTATTAAGAGTCGAATAGCAACACCATCATCACGTTAAACAAAATAAAAAAACAAGTAAAAGACTATCCAAATCCAAATAAATATATTTCCGATCAAAATACAGAAGCAGTAAAACAAACCCAATTGAAATTATTTCCAGACCTGAGTTTAGCATAAGTGAATAAAGCATCAAAAATAAGAAATTGCAAAACAAAGTGGAAAATTTAATCGGGCAATTAAGAACAGCAGGCAACTGAGGTTTTCTTTGAATTAAAAAGCGAAACTTACGAATATTCGTAAAACTTCTTTCAAAAATAAAAAGAAAAAACTGAAACTTTCTTATATTAATACAAGTAAAACCAGAAAATACTGAAATTTTCATACATTAATACAGGTTAAATCATTAAAGATAGAAACTTTCTTATATTAAAACAGGTAAAATCAAAAAAGATCGAAACTTTCTTATATTAATACAGGTAAAAACATAATTGATTGAAATTACTTATACGAATACAGTTAAAATCAAAATTTACCCTAATAATCTTCAAAGTTGCAAGGATTAACAGATCTGAACATAGAACTTTTAGATTGAAAGATAATTATGCAAACAGGTATAAGAATAACACCCCAATTAAAATCGGGAAGGGGAACGCTTACCTTGGGTTTACAGCTCCGGTGAGAGAAAATATATATTTTCAAAAGAGGGGAAAGATGAGAGAGTGCTGAGGGAGAAGGTTGTGCTAACAATTTATATACCGCTTGTCTTGTATGAGACCGTCTTATCGTGAGACGGGTCCATATAATAGCCCATTTATTGAATTAATTACTTTAACATCATAAGTAATCGTTTTAAGGTTATAAACAATCATTCTAAAACAATAAAAAGTAATTATATTAAAATTATAAGTGATCACTTCAAGACAAAAAATGTATATTAGGCCAGCCCAATAGAGATGGTCTCACCGTGAGACCGTCTCATTTAAAAAAGTGTTTTTTCTATACCCGACCTAGATTTACGGTTTTTAAACCATATCCAATCAAGTCATTTGAGGAAAATTTGAATCAAATAAGCAAAATTATATAAGAAAATTCTTAAACTAGACATTGTAATAATAAAACATTTGAAAAGAAACGAAGGGAGTATATGTAACGTTCGAGAATTTAAAATAAATATAATCATTTTGGGTTTTAAATTAATTAGAAAATTTATCAAGAATTAGCTGAGTTAAGTAGGTTATAATAATAATTATAATTATATATTAAAAAAATAAAAATAAATAAAAATAAAATATATAAACCGTTTTTTTTCTTTTTCCTTCCTTCGAACACCCAGAGCCCGACACCCCCTCTTTCCCTTTCCCTCTTTCCCTTTCCCTCTTTCCCTTCCCTTCTCCTTCTTCCTCGATACCGGCAGCAGCAAGACCTTCACCATTTCCTTCTTCTTCCTTCTGAATTTCGAGTGCCACAAGTGAGATTCATCACCTTCTCTTTGATTCAAACGGGTTCTTTTCCTTCCCCTTCTTTTCGGTACAGTTGAGTACGGCAGCGGGGCATCGGACCCGACCTTCATCGAACTAGGAACAAGCTAAGGTTTGAATCTCTTAATTTCTATGTGTAATTTCATTTTACTCATCTTTAATAATTGATTTTCTTCTCATATGTTCGAACCCTAACTATTTCTAATCGAAATTACATGTAAAAAAAAAAATCAATATATTTGTAGAATTTATTCCATTAAAGAAGAAAAATCTGAAAATCCTATTTGGTTCTTTATTCAATTCAGAAATAATAAGTGTTGGATAAATCTTTTTGTGTTCTTTGTTCATCCATTTCGAAGGCTTTAGTTGGGTTCTTTTTAGTGTTGATTAGTATTGGTTTTTGGGTTATTTGATTCAAACGGGTTCTTTTCCTCCCCCTTCTTTTCGGTACAGTTGAGTACGGCAGCAACATTTCCCCATTCATAAAATCAAAATTCTCTCCCTTCTCACTCTAAGAGATAAAATCCTAGAAAACAAAAACCCAAAACTACCGCCACCTCAGCCTAGTCGCCGCCTGCCCCAGCCACGTCTTCCGCCGCCAACGCCTGTCGCCATCAGTGAGCTGCCGATCCGGCTGCCGGCTGCTGTGCGTTGCCTGTCTCTCAAAACAAAAACGCTACAAACTAGAATTTTGATTTTTTTTGAAGGTATTTACACTCTTAATTTTAATCGTATTCTTTATGTTCTAATCTTTAATCTTAAATTCTTAATCATGGTGTTGTAATCTTTTATCTTAATAATAATTCTGATTCTTGAATTTTGTTAGAATGTTACTTTTTGCTGTTTTTTTTGTTTATCTTCTTTGAATAATTAATTAGAATTTGAAAGGTTGATAAGAAATAGTTGATTAGATAACCTGTGTTTTGTCATAAAAGTTTTGTTAATGACCCACAAACACACAGAACCGAAATAGTATTTCTGCACCTTTAAAAGACAAAGGTAATTACTCAATCTCTGTAAAACAAAAGAAAAAGAAAGCAAAAGATAATACCCACATTATCCATTCAATGATATATTTTGGTGCCTTTGACAGGAAAGAAATTATCATATTTTGTTTAGTTATTCTCATTCTTTAAATCACCTCTTTAAATACCAAAGATAAAAGGGGGTTTCTAATTTATTCCTACTTAAGACACTTTTCTCATCTAAAAAGAAATCAGTTGATACATGCCGAATGTTCAGATGACTTGTACAAGGGATTATTCACATACAAAATAATTGTAATTCGTTCGGTATCTTATACTTTAGCTTTGTGTTGGGATTATTGTGTTTTTAAATGTCATTTTGCAAAAATAAATATATTTTACTTATTTTTTTTACAAACAAAGTTCTGCCTAAATTTCGTCTATTTGTTAGTGCCCCAGGGGACTCTGAACCCTGGATCCGCCACTTTATGTTCTAACCATCTAATCATTGGTGTGAATTTCAAAATCTAAAAATATTAATAAACTTATTCCACAAATCTGCTCTAGTACTAATGATATGGTCAAAAACACCATTGAAGAATTTTATAAAACAAGCTATACCCGGATGTACTCACGTGACTTAGCAAAACAAAAAGCAATACAAATTTACAATTTTAATAAACTTCCAAAAAACTCATTAATTTGACTCATATCATTAAATAATTTCATCAGGTATAGACAACAATGTGATTTGTTGATCCTTAAATTGAAAAACTGAGTTGTATAAATTGAGTGTAATGTATATTGTTGCTTAATTTTATATGTATATACGAACAAACTATATTTGAAGTTTCTACATGATTATGTTTTTAACTCTTAAGCTTTCATCAATTCAGGTTTTGTTTAGTTTGAAGAAAAAAGTTGATAATGGTAGACGCTAATAGTTCTGATGATAGTTCCAATGCTTGTAGGGTATGATGATTTAAATATGTTTTTATCTAATAATATAATATAATATATTTTTAAAATTGATGATCCTAATGCTATGTTTTTTATAAATTATGTTAAGGCATTGAAAATGTCCCTATCCATGTATGGTTCCGATGCTTCAGACACTCCTTCAGCTTCTTCTGATGCTCTGAATGGTATATTATTTGAATTTATGTTCTATTAACATTATGTTTTTTTAGTTGTGATATTGCTGATCAAGTTTCTTTTATAAACTTTGCTAAAGCATTGAAATTGCCTAAATCGACGTCTCCTGGAAGCAATGGCTCTCATGGTTCTGATGCCCATCATGGTATGATTATTTGACATATTTATTTTCCTTATAATATTTTTTTTATAATTCTTAAATTTGTGGTTATATGTGTTTGATGAATTGTGCTAACTTTTAATATAATTTTATAGGCTACATCAAATCCCGTTATAAAAGTGAATTTGAGGAGCTGGCTATGTTAGGTAAATATTTTCTGCTTTGAAATGTTTTTCTGTTTTATTTTAAATCACATGTTAAGTAATGGGATTCGCGTAACAATTAGCTTAAAATATGTTAATGCGTCGTTATTTAGTAGAACGGCCTTATTTTTATTTCATGACTATACTTACAAGGAGAATAATGACATTCTTAACAATTGAGCAAATAATGTACAACCTAGCAGTCTTTAGAAAAAAAAATATTTGATAAATAAAATCTAATTTGTATTTATGGGAAGGGTTAAGAAATGTGATAGCAAACATTTTGAGAAATATTCACAAACGGAATGATTTTTCTTAAAAAACTTGAAATCATTTATTATTCTTGCGTCAAACACCACTTTAGCACAAAACTATTATAATACGAATATGAAGAATTCGTAAAGTTATGTTATTCTTTGCACGCCTTTTGTTTTTCTTAAAAAAGGAACGATTTTTCGAAATTCATATTCAAGTAAATTTGAGTTTTGAGTTTTACTTCTTTTTCGAGCAAACAAGGATAACTTAATTACCTAACCCAACAAGGAGGCGCACCGGGCGCACGAGGCGTGAAGCGCATCGAGGCGCCCAAGGCGCACGCCTCTTGTAGTGGGCTTTGCCTCACCCAACCGAGGCGTTTTCAGCTGAGCTTGAGTTCGAGGCGCACAAGGCGCAAAGCGAGGCGCGCTTTTTAAAAGTAAGCGAAGTATATATTCATTTACTTTTCTGGCCTTTTTTCCAATACAAATGATTCTCAAATCTGTCTTCTTTACTTTTCTAATCTTATATATTCATTTCAAAGTATATATTCGTGCCATTATCGCTTACATAATTAACTAGTGATTGATATACAATTAAACATAATTTTTAGTATAATATGAATGATACAAAATATATTATAATATTATGGAACAAAGTATCTAAAGATTGAAAAAACTAATATATGTCTTATTATTATGTTATACAAATGGATGATTCAACATTTTATTACCCCAATACTATTAAGCAGAGCCGTGTCAAAGAATATGGAGATTCTGTACAAATAATTTAAAATGGGCCCTTCACTCTTTATAAGTGTAGTTTTTTAATGACTACTGATTTTAGAAAATTAATTATAATTATTCTGTTAAAATATTTATTTGCCATTAGAAATACAACCTATTTTGTGATAATTTAAAAGTATGGAGTATAAACTAATAGAAAATTTTTTCAAACAAATTGGTATTAAAACAAAAAATTAATTGAAAGCCCTAGCCCCAAATATAGATTGGAAAAATTAGTCAACAATTATCATTATCTTTATAATAATAAATTATACACTAAGATCCGTAACTCGTAAGCCATAACCCATTAGTTGGAACTAAAGATGGAAGTGGGTGGGTCGGCTCATGGGCCGTGCTTACGATTGAGGCACAAGACGACACAATATGGAACGAGACACGATAGGCATGACGTATGGGTAATCCTCAAACATTGTTAAACCTTTTTATTCCACTCTAACATCGATGATAGTTAGGGTACCATTGCTGTATCAAAGCTTTTCTAATAGGATTATTGCTTTGTTCAAATGATATGTTTTCGCTTTTTATAGTCAAATCTGACTTTGCCTTCGACAGGAGAAGGGGTCTTCGGCAAGGTTTTTCGCTGTCGCAATAGACTCGACGAAAAAGAGTATGCTATCAAAGTCATTCCATTTTCTAGTGAAGAGCAAGAAAAAATTGTATTGTGAGTTTTTAGACTTACATTTATATTTAGTAAAACTAAATGATTTTGTTGTTGTAAATGACTAACATATTTTTTTACTCTTATTTTCAAAGGGAAGTAAAGATTCTTGCCAAGATGTGTCATCCCAACGTGGTTACATACCATCAGGTAAAAGTTTTTACTATCATTGTTTTTTAAACTGGTCATGATCAAAATACTAGACCAACCAAGCTCACCCAATACATGAACTTGTTAATTAGAAATTGGACTAATAAATAAATTGCTTAATCTTAAATTCCATGATGTGGTTTCATAAAAAATGGTAAATATCGTAGAAACAATTACCAAATTAATGAAAATGGTGCCTTTTAAAATGCCAATAATAATCTTAATATCTTATCTATCAATTTAATAAACCGGTCACCGTCGTCATAACTTGATCTTCATCAATATATCATAAGCCAACTTCAACTAATTCTAATTTCTAAGGTAAATTACGTTCTTTTTCAAATTGGAAGCATGAATGTCTTTGGAGTTTCTAACAAAATAATTAATAACCAACATTTACTCATGTGGCAATTAGAATACCAATTTCATCATCATTTTCAACAACAAAACTAGCTTTGGCGGAGCTAGTATTAGACTTATAGTCAAATATAACATGGACCATAATCTTATAATAATAAGTCATAATTCTTGTAAAATTTCGGCCGAAAAATTTCATTTCAGGATTCTTACCCCTTGCAAATGAATCTTTACTAACATTATTAGAGGACTTTGTGATAGTTGAGTTGAGAATCATTCAAGTTCTTTTGAGTAAAGATTTTTCGAACTGCACAAAACATTTCTACCATATAACAAAGCTTATTTACAAATGTATTAGAGGATCGCAATGAACAAAACAAGATAATAATGAAGTCTTTATCATCAAATAAACATCAATAATGTACAAATCCATTACTATGGAATTAATTTATATATAAAACTCTTCCAAGACAAAACGACTAGGGTCATTTTTGGTCATATAGAGTGATTCCAACTCTTTCCAAGCCCCTTTGAAATGTCCCCATTGATAACGTTTCTCAAAAACGTCATTTGAGAGACAAACTTATATGACGGTCAATACCTTCAAATCTATTTCTTCCCAATTTTTTACTATCATTGATGTCAAGCTCTACCCTAAACCTTCAAGCCCCTTATGAACACCAAACAAAATTACCTTCATCTTGACTTTATTGAAGTTTCAAAATTTTCAATGTCTTCTTTAATTAATATGTTTAACACAATCTAAAATCACCAAAGAACACTATAAGTTTAACCTAACCTCTTACTACAATTAGGGTATTACAAAGGGGGAAAAACTTTTGGAGTGAGAAAGAGAATATACCAGCTAGGTAGCCAACATTAAGCACACGTATGTGATTTAACTTGGTTTCCATAGTTTAACCGAACCTCTTGGACGCCCTTCTCCATGCTGCCATAGACCCTTCCAAGCATCACACAAACACATAGACTTTCCTAAACAAACCACACAATTGACAAGTCACCATGAAGCATATGAACAAGGCTTTTCTTAATGGTTTTTTCCAAAACAAATATCCTCTCTATGAAACATAAGAATGATCCCATCACCATAACTCCAAACATCTGAGCAAAAAAGTCATAACTATTGTTAAATTGTCTTGCAAACAACCTTTTACTAACACTATTGAAGAACTTTTGTGAGTTAAGACTTGAGGATCTTGCAATCCTATTGAGTCAAGACTTCCTAGCAAACTCACTTCACAAAATATCACTGTTATATGATAGTTTTTCTTCAACAAACTTATAAGAGGATTGGCAGTGAACATAATAGGATAATAGCCTAATTCTTCACCATCAAAAGAAATCTCAATTACATATCCATTACTATGAACTTTAACTCATCACGTTGAAATTTCAACTTGTACCTTCTTGTGATCAAGTTTCATATAAGAAACTCTTTAAAGCAAACAATTGAGTCACTCTTGTCCGATTGATTCGAAAATTTTCAAATTTCCTTCGAACTCTTGATGTGTGATAGCGAAAGTAATTATCGAAAACAATAAAGATTCACAACAAACAAATAAAGAAACTAACACTGAAAAATTTATGTGGTTCACTATCAATAAGATAGCTATGTCCACGGGGCACGTAGAATCAAACTTTCACTATAAAACGGAAGATTACAAAGATTAATCTAGAATAACTCTCTAGTGGTAGCTATCTTTTCTCACTTGTGTATATCAAATGCCCTAATCCTAGTTATAAGAGGAGTTTATACTGTAAACCTCCAGAGTCTAACGCTGACTTGTCTTTGTTCACACAAATTTATCTCAAATAGTGAGTTACCGCAAGTGCACGGTGTTGTAGCACATATGGGTCGAACACAAGAAGGAGTGGAATGCGAGATTTAGGGCCTCTTAGGTATTGGGATAACATAAGATAGGTGTAGATGATGGTTTAAGATTATAACTAACAAAACTAATAAAGAAAGAAAACACCGGGGTAGGGGCTGACTTACATGCAATGGACTTCATATGACAAGTTAAGGGTCTACATCGGGTTGATTATAAAGGTGTGGATTCAAACGCGAAGAGCGATCTGAGAATCTCCGAGAATCTCATTTCCCTCACCCTCATGAGAATAAGACCCACGGGCAATAAATATCCAACAACCCGTCAATCCTTCCCTACTCTCGTAGGCAAAGGGTGAAACTTTCAATCGGTGGGGTGAGTGCAAGGTTCAACTCTCGTTGATCCCTTGCCCTCAACCCCGATCATTGAGATAGGTCGGATCTCCTAGAAACCCAACTCTCGTTGGTGTTTAGAGGTGATCTAAGTGACCTTAACACAATAAACAGAGTAACCCACTTCTTGGGTTCACAATCAAACCAACATAAACCATTAACTACCAAATCAGTCCATATGTAAAGGTTTGGTCAACCCCCAACCCTAAAAGACTACTTGCCACTCATACTATCAATATATCTAGCAATGACGACAAATGCGAACATGATGATCAAGCTACTAAATTTAAGCAAAAACATAGTATAACTCAACAATGGTGAACATCACAAACCATTAAATTGCAAACTAGCAAAGGAATAATGTGATTAAATCAAGGAGCATACCTACAAAGTTTGGAAGTGATTGGTAATCAAAGATATAAAACCCAGATAATGCAGTAGCTTCAATTCTCAACAATGGAGGTTGAGATGAACATAAACCCAAAAATAGTGAGAGAATAGAGGGAATACTTCCAAAATCGGAAGATAACCTTGATTACAAATTAATTGAAATGCTAAAAGATAAAATCTAGGGTTCTTTAGACTAGTGAAAAACAAAATAGAAAGCTAGAAACAAAAATAATCTACAATAGGTTATGCTAAAACTATTCTAGGGCTCCCCTATTTGCTATTACATCAACCCTTATATATAGGAAAACACCCCTCATGACCTAAGCCCTCTGCTAAAAATAGACATTATACCCTTAAAAGCTTGTCCAAATTATAATTGGGCCCTAGGGAAATGTGCACTTGAATCGAAGAAGCCAAAGGTTCAACTCGAGAAGTGATCGATGATCGATCTAAAGAGATCGACTAATCGATCTTAGCTGTTGATCATCACAGATGCACTGAGGTCTCTCGAAAAGGGATCGATCGATCTCAACTATTGTCACCATGAACTTTCTGGAGTTGAATTGAATAGGATCGATCGATCTATTTAAAGAGATCGATCAATCAATCTCATGCTGCTGCTACACAGTGCTTCTGTAATGCTGCCTAATGAGATTGACTGATCGATCTAAAGTGATCGACCGATCGATCTCATCAAAATCTCCCAAAATGCTCAAGTCAAGGTCCTCTTACCTCCTTGCCTTCAAAGTTCAAATGAGTGCTTAGGACTATCTCCTATCCTCGGTTTAGCTCGGTTTTCTCTCCAAAACCTCTTGGGGATTAGGGGCGCATCCTCCCTAACTTGCTTTGCTCGGGAAAAGGTGGCCAATCCTGTAAAAACGAGCAAAACACAATATACCCTACACAAGGGCGATCAAATCCCATAAAACTAATAAGAAAGAACAACAACGACATGAGAATGTAAACTAAATAAGCATAAAATAAGGGTAAAATGGAGAGTTATCAGTCTTCAAGCCATAACTACCAAACGTTGACTCGACGTTTAGCCACTGGATTACACCAAACACGATTCACCTCCTCCCATGTCTTAGACTCAGTTCGAGTCACAAAACACCAACAATCTCCAGTTTGACGATAATTCTTACTCAACAACGAACCCATCAACAAAACCATAGTGAAACCATCTCCAGCCACAATTGATGCATAAACAACACATTCGAGAAAGTCTGCAACCAAGACTCCCAACAAGTCTCCAACCAAGACTCGTCACTACTTGTTTCCAAGTAAACCACTCATAACGCTCCACCAGCATCACGAGTCCTTCATAATGCTCCACCTGCATTACGAGTCCATGAGGCAAGCTCCACCTTAAGGCCGTGAGGACGTTCTCCTAGAGCTTCCCCAACATCGCCTCTAAGGGCTTAAGCCAATAAAACCAGCTTAGAAAAGAAGCCACTAGGATTGTCAAAACATCCTACCTTCTTTACCTTTATCTTGTACGTGCATTCCGAATGAAACCTGACCAAAACGTACTTCTTCCAAACATCAAGTACCTGATCACTAGACAAACAATCACGGTACATAAAAGCGAAAATAGGTTGATCACAAGGAACCATCACCAAGACCAGAATTCATGAAGACCTCTTTGTTGTGGAAGTTAAAGTCATGTACTTTATCTTCATGATGAACTCAATTACTGAAGACCCCAAATACGACTCCAAACTTATCAAGAGACTGCCCAAAGCAAAGTAAAACTCAATGAACGCAACCGAAACTTCAACCGATGTAACAAAGCACCTAAAACTATTCCCGTACACAAGATCCACAATAGTTGATCCATATAAACCGTTGAGAGAATAAATCTATACCTGCCAGTGTTCCCACCTAGGTCGAGTCACAAACCTGCAAATGACACTAATGACATGGGCAAAACAAAGACATACTACAACATACTCCAAATACCATATTGGAACTCCAGACATGTAGACAGCCTCAGCCTCAAAGTGAGTTGACAAAATGAGTAACAAGCATGCTTAACCAAGACAGAAACAAAACCGTTGAGATAAAGTCATAGCAAGCCAATGTGCCGACTCACTATACTCTAAATAGTTCCCTAACCTTGTTTCACATCGATTCTTGTGTGTAAACCCCGATCAAACAAACAAATCCAATATCTACTCCAAAACCAAGTACTGGAGAGTATGCATACGACTCTCCCAGACAAGGCCCGATTCACTAGTCCTGTAACACCGTTCTGCAGTGTTATCCCATAGATATGATGCCACACTGTACCTAAAACAAATAACACAACAAATCCACAAAACAACAGTCTTATAGGTAGCCAACCAATCTTCTTACCATACAAGTTGTCATTACTGACATGTGCTTCAATGCTAAGCTCCAACCAGTGTTTAAACTCAAACATCCAATGCTTGTCAACCTCAAGGTAGGCATCCTTGACACATGTCAGAAGGCTCTCAAAGGACAAATAACTCTCTACTCTCACCTATATGACCCTGCCTATCCCAAACCGTCATATCGCGGTGATAAGTAGTAGCACTAGAAGTAGAATTAAACATCGTAACACCCTGAAAGACATAATGGGCTTTCTCCATGACACCTCTAAGTGTAACACCCGGCCCATTGGACTGCTGGTAGACTGGCCCCACAGACCAACAAGAGTCTTTTCAGCGCACTTTGGCCTCACTCGTGTGCACTCAGGAAAATTTCCCATGAGGTCACCCATCTTAAGATTGCTCCCCATCAAGCATGATAAACTGTTGAGTTCTTTGCTTATGGGCTCCATTAAAAAGAGGATGTACCTTGTTGATATGGGTAGTCCTTTTTAAAGACACTCAATTCCCCATTGCAAAACTCACCCTTGAGCCTCAAATCATCCAAGGTCCCAAGCGAAATCAAGTTTTTTCCAATGCGTGAACATGCCTAACTATAGTCAAAGTAAATCTCCACCCAACAACAATCTGAAGTCTCATAGAACCGATACCCATTACTTCACATGAAGTACCGTTACCAATCGTAACCGATCCCCAAAAATGAACTCATAAGTATCAAACCAATCACGACGAGGACTCATTTAATGAACTGTCATATTTAAGAACCCTGCTGTCAAACAAATCACTAGACCGAACATAACCGATAAATGCTAAGTCTTCCTCCAAATCATTGCTCTTATTCTTTTTATTTTTAACTACAATAGCTTGAGATTTATTCTTTAACTCAGCACAATTGACTTAAATTGTCTTGTTCCTTATAGTAATAACAGGTCTTATACCTAGTGCTGTTAGCCCCATCCGTTCTATTATTAGTACCTGATCTAGCATCGTTACCATTGTTAGATCCCTTTTTCTTTCGAGAATATCTCCCAGATGTAACAAGTAACCCACTACAACTATCTTTGTTGACACCTATCGCCTGTTGAAGCAATTTCATAGTGCTACCTTCACTCCCTCTAGGGTTAATGACTCTTTACCAACTACAAATGATTCAATAAATTCTCATAGCTAGAAGGTAAAGACACAAGTAAATACGACGCAACATCCTCATTATCAATGACTCCAATTTCAACCATAACTCTGTGATCGTCTCTGATCAACTACCTCCGCGATGATGTGATCTCAGTAAGATGGTTGCATGCGCCTTTTCTTCCATCGCTACTAACTGTCTGTTAGTCAATTCGTCTCCAGATCCCGATGTAGACACCGAGCTCTTTGGGTTCAATGAACGCCAAATCTGTTGTTTTTTCAACATCGCCTTCATCTTAATCTGCCATAGCCCGAAACTATTCGTCCCTTTAAACTTTTCAATCCTTAGTATAGAATCTTCCGCCATTGTTTCCTCAAAAGACTATTGAAATAACAAGCACTTTTCTAAAGATTCAACTTTTATCCCAACAACACCCAAGAACAATGGTAGGGGTGTTCAATGTAAAAAAAACAAACACTTCAATGAACTAGGAATGAAAAACAATAAGAAATAATGCAATAAACAAGACACAGATTTACGATGTTCACCCAATGTAGGCTACGTCCTCGGTGGTAGTTGGCTTGCTTGTATTTTAGAGAATATCAATGAAGTTCTCAAGAACTCATACAATGGAGAGTATTACACTTAGAAGAAAAGAGAACATAAAGAGAAGAGTTTGTGTTTGGCGTAGGGTTAGAATGATAATATGTATAAGTGTAGGGACTTCTATTTATATTAGAAGTCATATACAAGTGCTAGGGAAAAAGGCCATAATGATACAACCCGGAAAACATAATACCACACATGAAACAGAGTGGCTGCTGTTCTTTGCTCGACCCAGTCGAGCAGGCAGAGGGCTGGTCGAACGAAGCTCTACATGGTCGAGCGAGACTATCAGAAAGCTTCTGATCATTGCGATTCAGCTGCTGTCACTGCTGCCTGCTCCAAACATTACATGGAGCCTTCTCATTTCCCATACAAGCATATCAAGCATATCACATACACACACATACACACTACCCATGTATCTAATATCACGCCAACTCTAAAAAACCTAAGCTCTTGATGCCAATTGTTGTGCAATAGCGCAAGCAATAATTGAAAACAATAAAGAAAAAAAAAAGATTCAAAGCAAACAATAAAGAAAATAAAACTGAAAAATTTACGTGGTTCACTATCAATGAGATAGCTACATCCATGGGACACCGAGAATCAAACTTTCACTATAAACCGGAAGATTACAAAGATGAATCTAGAATAACTCTCTAATGGCGACTCTCTTTTCTCACTTGTGTATATTGCATGCCCTAACCCTAATTACTAGAGGGGTTTATATAGTAAACCTCCAATAAGAAGAAATTAGGTTAAACTAATAACAAAAGCTCGGCTTAAAAGATGAAAAACTCTCACCCGCACGAAAAGTCGAGTCGGCTTTAGTGCCATTGCCACTCCAACTCCAGCCGAGTTGGCTTTTTTTTTTCCCGGAAAAAACCTCAGAAAACAGAAGCCGGCAGCAGACTCGGCCTTTACCTACACCACCAAAGCCGAGTCGGCTATTGGTGCTAGAAAACGTCCAATCAGAGTCTAATGCCGACTCGTCTTCAAGCCTTAACTAGCAAATGCCGACTCGACATTTAGCCCTAGAACGCGCCAAACACAATTCACCTCCTCCCATGTCTTAGACTCGGTTCGAGTCACAAAACACCAACTATCCTCCTTGACAACTCTCAAAATCTCGTTTGATAGACAAAGTTGTATGGCGAACAAGGCCTTCAATTCCCTTTCTTCCCAATGTGCCTTGTTCATGGACATCGACTTCCAAACTACAACTTCAAGTTGCATATGAACACTACTAATCAGGTTTTGCAAAAAAAGTTAACATTTAGTGTATGGTTTAGGCTTTTAAATCTTTGTTTAATGACAAAAGGCTTGAATACTAACACTTATATATTACGATTTACAATGTATTTTGTTGACTATATTCAATATCTAAAATTTAGTGTGTGATTTATATTTTTGTTATTGAAGGCATGGATAGAGGATCGACTTTCGGCGAGTCCACCCTGTTTTGAAGGGAGTAGTTCTTCTAGTACCCAAGTATCGACAAAACACTATACATAATTTTAGAATTATGTTTTGGGTAAGTATTCTAAATTTAAACTAATCAGACGGTGCTTCATTATATTTTCTAAAGAAATTAAATTATGTTTATTTCATTAAAAACAGGACATTAGAAAGCAAAGGGATTAAGAACGACAATGTTTGGAACACAATTAATGAAATTTGTAGCGGACTAGAATACATACATAACCAAGGGGTTATACACAGAGATTTAACGCTGCAAAATATATTTTTGGATCAAGCGGGAGTAGCCAAAATTGGTGATTTTGGCATAGGTAAATTATTTTTTAATTTTTTTTATAACATTAGTTCAATAATTTTATATTTAAATAGACTAATATAAAATTTTATTGTAGCAAGATTTTGTGATGAAGACGGACGAGCAAATTTATTAAAAAATTCTGGTCACGGAGCCTTAAAATATGGAGCTCAAGAGTTAACTGCAAATATTCCATATGCCGTAAAGGCAACGGATATCTATGCTTTGGGTGTCGTCATTTTCCAGCTACTGTATAGAGATGGAGGTGATTCGGACATCACTGAAGCTACAAAGAACTTTACCATGAACAAAATTTTGTCGACAAGTTGGACTCGACCTCTATTGACCGAAATATTATTTCAGATGATAAATGCCAACCCGAATGATCGTTTATATTTGATAGACTTGAAGAGTCTATTAAACGAGGTTTGTATATATTATACGTCTTCTAATAATATTTATATTTTGCATTTGTTCGATTAAATTATCATTTGACTTCTTGTGTAATTAAAATGCAGGAGCATTCCAATAAGAAAAGGAAAATGTGATAATTTGTAATTATCATTTTAAGGAGCTTAAAGATTCAGATTTAGGAGAAAGTATGTTGTGTACTGTTCTCATTAGTTCACAAATCTGAATCTGAACAGTACACAACATACTTTCTCCCAAATCTGAATCTTTAAGCTCCTTCAAATGATAATTACAAATTATCACATTTTCCTTTTCTTATTGGAATGCTCCTGCATTTTAATTACACAAGAAGTCAAATGATAATTTAATCGAACAAATGCAAAATATAAATATTATTAGAAAACGTATAATATATACAAACCTCGTTTAATAGACTCTTCAAGTCTATCAAATATGGACGATCATTTGGGTTGGCATTTATCATCTGAAATAATATTTCGGTCAATAGAGGTCGAGTCCAACTTGTCGGCAAAATTTTGTTCTAGGTAAAGTTCTTTGTAGCTTTAGTGATGTCCGAATCACCTCCATCTCTGTACAGTAGCTGGAAAATGACGACACCCAAAGCATAGATATCCGTTGCCTTTACGGCATATGGAATATCTGCAGTTAACTCTTGAACTCCATATTTTAAGGCTCCGTGACCAGAATTTTTTGATAAATTGGCTCGCCCATCTTCATCACAAAATCTTGCTACAATAAAATTTTATATTAGTTTATTTAAACATAAAATTATTGAACTAATGTTTTAAAAAATAATTTACCTATGCGAAAATCACCAATTTTGGCTACTCCCGCTTGATCCAAAAATATATTTTGCAGCGTTAAATCTCTGTGTATAACCCCTTGGTTATGTATGTATTCTAGTCCGCTACAAATTTCGTTAATTGTGTTCCAAACATTGTCGTTCTTAATCCCTTTGCTTTCTAATGTCCTGTTTTTAATGAAATAAACATAATTTAATTTCTTTAGAAAATATAATGAAGCACCGTCTGATTAGTTTAAATTTAGAATACTTACCCAAAACATAATTCTAAAATTATGTATAGTGTTTTGTCGATACTTGGGTACTAGAAGAACTACGCCCTTCAAAACAGGGTGGACTCGCCGAAAGTCGATCCTCTATCCATGCCTTCAATAACAAAAATATAAATCACACACTAAATTTTAGATATTGAATATAGTCAACAAAATACTAAATTATGTATAGTGTTTCTACAACTTTTCTGTATTATTACAGGATCAAAAATATTCAGCTTTCTTTTTCACTTATCTTGTATTACGAAATGTACTGAGTAATATAAACAAGTCAATTTAAGATGGAAATTCTGATATTGATCGGTTGTGAATTTGTAGTATAGGTTGGCACCAGATATTTGATTCAATAGAATGGATCAGCAAGTGCAGTTTGGCCAACGGTTTTACAATTATTTATTTTACACTTTTTTAACATGTAGATCTTATATTTCAAGGAGTTCGTCGTTTTTTCAGGAACAAAAATGAAGACACTTCATCTAAAGAGCATTTGGGCAGTTCAAACTATAATCACTCATCAAGGTCTCATTCAGATGACGAACAATTAATTAGCTCCATTTTAAAGTATGTGTTACCATGCACTGTCTTCCCCCCTTCCATGCAGAGCAGCTATACTTTCCTTTTTGTTTCGTTTTAACCCTGTATAAATCTTTGAATACAGAAAATCTAGAACATCAAAAGACAAGGTTGCATATGCTTCAACTAATACAACAAATACGGTTCGAGAAGATTCAGGTAACCAATCTTTTGAAAGTTTGGAAGAAAGGTAGAGATTAACAAATTATGTACAAATCATGGCTTCAGTGTTTGAGAACTTGAAAGAGTCGTAGCAGCAGCTGATTTCTGAATACAGTTTAAGCAACAAATTTTGACTGGTGTTGCTCTTGCAACTTTAAGTTGGTCATTTTTCCCTCTGAATTCTGAAATGTCAATGTGCTTAATCTATCATATCTACACTTGTGTTTGCAGGGAGCAAAGAAAAGATTCATTCATTATCAATAGTAACTTGTCTAGTTCCCGAAGATGTATATGCTTTGGGGAATCTTGATGCTAGTGAATTGACCCTAGAGTTTGTACGCAGTAGGATCTACATTACATGTTTGCCTGGAGATTATATGATGCTTGCAAATTGGTGTGTGAATTTTGTCCATATTTTTGCGTTTGGTTGTTTAACGATGCATCCTTTTCTTCTAGGGACAAACAAAAGGAAACCAAGGGCGTAAGTTCAGCACATCAAGCTGCTAAGCTTAGTGAATGGGATGAAAGAAGTAATCAGCACAAGTATGACAGGCTGTCTGATACTTCAGATGGTGTCTCCGATCATGGCAGCCCTGGAAGTAGTGCAGAAAATGACACTATTCTTGACAGTGGTCATAAGCGTAGATCTCTTGCACTGGATGAAGATGCCGATACTGTGCAGCATGAGCATAATTATAGTGAATTGGAAGATTCAGGGGATGAACAGGCACCTAGAACATCACCTGAGAATTCTCAAAAGAGAAGGAAGCTTAGGATAGTGATGGATTTTGATGACGATGAGTAGTACTCCATCCTACTTGCTAGCTATCAATGTAAATTGGATTTTGCTTATAAAAAAATGTTCTGGAAGCAATTTGCTCATGAAAGATATCTGAACTGAAACTTTTTTCAATAATACTTGCCTTAAATCGTGATGCTGTCCTTCCTGTCACCATTTTTGATAACAAATTAGAGATCTGCTTTTGTGACCAGCTATCGAAGATTAATTTCTTCTGCGTCTTGCTTGTAGGCATTCTTTATCCTATATCTGAATAAAAAAGAGTAATTTTGTTATTTATTTCATAATTTCTTTTTGTAATTCGACCTTTTGTATCCTTTCTCAAAATTTCAATTAAGAGTCTTTAAAATTAAATATATTAGTTAGACAAAAAAAATTGAAGGGGCCATAGTATATTTTACTTGAAATATTCAAAAATTATTTACGATTTTTCTTGAGATACTTGATATTTTATAATTTACAATTAATGGTGAGGTCCAAGTATAGGCATTTTTAGGCTCTTTCGTGCGTCCACCACCGCTTTAGATATTTTGTTGAGATGAATATATTTACGCCTTTTCATGCATACACCACTGTTCTAGTCGGAGTTTAGATCCCACGTAGGACGAACACAAGTACGCAACAAATAATTATGGGGTCGTTCCTCCTTTTCTTCATGTTTGCTTTCTCGATCATTTTCCCTGCTTAAACTGGGTTGGAAGTTCTACTTTTATAACGGAGATTGAACGAGTTGAACTAACAAAAGCAGCAATGCTTTGATGAAATGAAAGAATATATTCAGTTTTGATGTTTTACATTGTACAAGTACGCAGCAAATATATCGTTCCATGTATCTGTAATGCCAGGTAAGCACCAATGCATACAATCATCATGCTTCTTTCCACCGGCGTTTGATGGATGAGCATCTGCTCGAAATTCGCTCATATGGGTTATGTTCAATACATGAAAACTCGATCCTTTGAGGGCCTTGTACAAGTGATCATTAACGAGGCGTGTCTCAACATTGGTTCCATTATTCTCGACACTGAAAAGTTCTTCAACCTGTACAAATCATACATTATTGAGGCCAAAATCTCGAAATCTTGAACAAATATATACATTTTGAACAAATTATCTACCTCTTGTGACACCAAAGGCTTTAAGCGCGGGCAAGAACCACCTTGGTTCCAGTCACCTCCCTCAAAATGCCTAGGAGATTGTGTGCGGAATATTCTTATTGTACTGGGTCGCATTTTTCTTTCTACATATAATATCTGAAAATTTAGCAGAAATAACAATTAAATACCCAGAAAAAGAGAAATAGACATAATAATCACAAGGATAAAAACAAGGATGTATATGTACAGAGGGATATGAGACAATATGCACGTTCAGAAGTATAAGCAACTTTCATCTTTGGACTTGGTTCATAAATCATCATATTCAGTGTAAATTTAGTTACTCAGTTGAATGTTGAATTAAGATAGATTGGGTCATTTAGGGATCGAGTAATGTGGAGTCACTTTAGTTTAATGATTTGACTAGTGACGAGTCGAATTTTAATCATATCAAGTTGGTTGCGTCAAGCCGTCAAGTCATTTTGGATTTAAGCCAACTTTGTGATATCTCGAGTTCGGCATTAAGAGATTGATAAACTACCTATATCAACAAGGTGTATCTTTTTTACAAGAGAGCGCATTTGCTAAGAACTCTAAAGTTAAGCGTGCTTGGTGAGGAGTAATCTTAGAATGAAATTTTCTCGAGTGCGCATGAGTGATGCCAAAGTGCGCCGTAAAGACTTGTGTTATCAGTCCACAGCCTCCATGGGTAGTCACTGGCGATCTAGTAGGGCCGGGGTGTTACAAGTGGTATTAGAGCAACCCTACCACTGTGGTTAATAGTGTGATCAATGCACCTTTGCAGGGAAAGATTTTGGAAATAAGGAGTAACAAGGACCTTGCATATTTAAGTGGGGGTGAGTGTGATACCTAGGTTGAGCTTTAAAAGGATTGGTAGATTACCCATATCAACTAGGTGCACCTTCTTTTTGAAGGAACCCATTTGTTAGAATTATAAAGTTAAGCGTGCTTGTTCAAGAGTTATCTTAGGATGGGTGACCTTTGAGAAATTCTTGGGTGTGCATGAGTGAGGCCAAAGTGCATCGTAAAGATTTGTGTTGGTTTGTGGGGTTAGTCAACAACCTCCATGGGTAGTAACCGCCGGTTCGGTTAAATTTGGTTAACCTCGTTAAATTTAGTATTGTTTGTTTGCTTAATTATAGCAATTTTCATCTTATAACATGCACCTAATTGTCTATTTCATTGATTGCACCATGCACTACATTATTCCATTGTTCCTGCCCTTGTTCTATCACTTCTGCTCCCTAAACCGATTCATAACTTTTAAAACCAAGAGAAGAAAAGTGGTCAGGTGCTCCACACCGATCAGAAAGAATACGCAAAGAATTTGCAATGCAAAAGCGTAAGAAGCCTTTGGCACTTTAGCAATGTCGTTCCTCCATTTTCAATGAGAACCCTTAAGTTTCAAATATAAAACTGGCAAACAGTGAAAAGCATAAGCATATCTCACCATTTGTCTCAAGACCTTATCCAAACCAACATCAGGAGCAATTGGAGGCATTATGGGAGTCCCCTTTTCAAAGAAGAGCATAGGTGACGTTACTGGGTTGAATTTGGAAGGAGCCCACCACCTGCAAAACCGGTGTCGCAAATGACTTTCCTCTAACTTGCAGCCATTTATGACATTACACGTGCAAGGGTTTTCATCTAAATTTGTATATCTTACAGAGGAGATTTTAAATTTGAATGTGAAAACAACAAACCAGTGCAATTGGACAACAATTTATCATTAACTACAAAGAAAATTTCTCATTTATGCAGGGCACATCTAAAAGACAATAGATGGAGAAGCCCCGGAGGATCGACCACAACGTCTAGCCATCACATGATTGCACAACACCTAAAAAACAATCGATTGAGAAGTCCCGGAGAACAGACCACAAAAAAGATTGAGCGCATCACACCATTACATGATTCCACAACACCTCTAATTCATCAAGAGACTCACCACTCCAGCCAAAGTACCTAAACACCACTGCAAAAGCCCATCTTGCCTTAGCACTTTCTATTTGCTCCTTTGTGAGGAAATCATCACTTGCTTAAGCATATGAAAGAATACCCAAAACACCCTTTTAACTTAAAAGGTCGGCAAGCTACATGCAAAACATAGGCCCGTATCCTTCAATAAAAGCACAAAAAAGTTGATGACCATCCAATTATCCAACATAACTAGCAATGACATCTAACATTTCCTAAATACAAGTTAGAATAGAAATGGTGCATAGATTTGTTGCATTTATCATATACAAGGTTACAAAGAGGTCCAGCGGAGCAGTTGTGACAATGAAGAGGAGAGTTGCATTTTTGCGACAAATGTATGGTGTTTTACTTCTTTAACTCTTCAAGTTTGAAAGTGGAAATGGGTGATAATGAGCAAAAAAAAGGGTTTCATGCAAATAATTACCGAGACAAATAAGGCATAGTCTAAAAGCAATGGCAGAAATAAAGATAATCAAGTGAAGCAGGGATATAGGTTGTAAACGTTACCAATGACCAGTATTGAAGATGACAACATCATGGAAGACAGGAGCTTCAGCCCATTTGCTGTCAGGGACATCAATGTCAACTCGGTATCCATCCTTGTATCCAAGAGATTCTAGCACACCACCATTGGCATTAGGAGACCACCTATGCAAGGGAAAAGAAATTTCATGCTCTATAAATGTTTTGAAAATATAAATTGACATTTAACAGCTGCATTAAAAAAATCATAGAGAAAGTCTTGTATGAACTTGGTCCATACTATTTTAGTCAACCTTAAAAGGTACTAAAATAGCACGTATATTTACTTGACGGGTAAAATCAAGTACAATCACTAGGAAATACTTGCTATTATTACGCTGGTGCACACCAAAATAGTATAAAACTAATTTATACAAGAGTTTTATAGGAATGAAATCATAACACGTGTGCTATAGAATCCTATTACAGTAATAAATATAGATAAAAAGAAAGTTTCAATTTTCAGACCCATGATTCAACCCATCAAAAACAGAAGTAGCAAGAGACATTAACTCAGTAGCCTTGGACAAAAGACAATGGCTTACCTACCATATCGTGCTAACAAGTTTGTGCGGTGATAAGCAATTGTAAGATTGTACTGAACAAAAGTGAATCCTCGATCAGCTTTAGCCGGATGCCACTTTTTCACATCACTTGATACTTGCCTCAGAGTGCAAAACAGAGAAACAAACATATTTCTGTTCAGTGAATCACCTATAAATCCTGCACTACCACAATTTCATAAGATCAATATAGTTACTTCCAATAAAACTAATTACAAGTAAACAATCCTAAATCAAAGTCTCCCTTCCTTACAAACTGATTAAAAGTCACTTTTTTTCCCAAAATTGAAGATGCATTATCATACAAAGTTTTCTCTCCAATAATTTCATTTTTAAGCTTCAAAACTTTACATTAATCAATAATCAAAAAGGCCCATTTGCAATCCAATCTTATCTATGAAGTTCATTAGCCACACACCTAATAACCAATCCATAATACTAGTTTAGGGTAAGCCTATATCATGTGTGCTGAACCAACTCATCTACCATTCTTATATTAATGTATTATATCAACGTTACTTTCTCTCTCTATCTCTTCCTGTTTTCTCTTTGCTTTGAAGTTTTCTGCGAAGAAGACCCATCCAAGCCGTCCCCGTAACAGCTCCCTCTTTAGTCGCGCCACCAACGACGACGGCATCTTGCGCGCAGCATCAACAAAGGCAGTACTCAGGCGTCAAAATCCAGGTACGCAATAGGTAAAGGCAGTGATCAATCTTCCCCATCTCTTTCTATATTTTCCTGGACACCACACTTGGCAGTGGAGCTTCGTTCAAGCGGGGATTATCGACGGCAGCGGGTAGCCAACAACTGAAAGACGGCCAGCAACAAGCAGTGGAAACAATCATAGCAAGAGTCTTAAATTGCTTTCGTCTTCGGTTGTGTTCATGCTTTTTTTGAAGATCATTTTAATTGATATCATTTTTTCCTGGTTGCTGGCTTATTTCCCTTTGTTTTGGTCCCCTTTTTTCATGTTGTTCTGTTTCCTTCTTCATTGAATTTAGCTTCCTGTGAAGCCCTATTTGTTTTACTCTGTTTGGTACCAGCCCTTTTTAGTTCTTGGCTTCTCTTTAGGTTGCGGCGTGTTTTTTTTTTTTGGTCCAGGTTGTTTAAGTTGGGGTTCGTTGTTCAGTTTGTTTCCCTTTGTTTGTTTGTTTATAAGTAAATAAGGCTCTTTTCGTAATAGCTTTTTGGGTGTCTTTTCTAGTTTTTGGGTGAGGGTTTCCCATATATGTGATTTTCTTGTTTTGCTCCAGCAAGACCTTGCTTTTGTGTTTCTGGGTGTTTTGGGTGAGTGTTGGGTTTTGGAGGTCACGTGTGGGATCTTTTGGGTGTGTATGTCTATTTGAACACAGCTTTGTTAGTCTGTTAACCTATACCTTAAGCCGTCAGAAACTAGGATAGAGCAGCAGAAGAACTATGATAGCCTAAGGTCAGGTCCTAGGAGGGGGAGCCCAAGGAGGAGGGATTTGTGGGGGAGACACCGTCATGACTTTCAACTAAGAGTGGAGACTTGGAACATAGGTACGTTAGAAGCCAAGTCTTTGGAGCTAGCTGATGAGCTTAGTAGGTACAATATTCATGTGGCGTGTGTTCAAGAGACCAGATGGAAGGGTTATGATTCGACTGGAGTGAAAGGGTATAAGTTATGGTATGCAAGGTTGGATGGCAGACGCAGTGGGGTTGGGATCCTAGTTTCTAACAAGATCTTAAAACAAGTGGTCGAGGTGAAGAGGTGCAATGAAAGAATTATGCTAGTTAGAATAGTACTAGGTGAAGTAGTCACGTCTATCATTAGTGCTTATGGGTCACAAGTTGGATTAGATGAGCAGGAGAAACTTGATTTCTAGGACTGCTTAAGTAACCTTATGGGGACTATCCCAAGAGATGAAAAAGTTTTTCTAGGAGACTTCAATGGGCACATAGGCAAAGAAGCGGATAGCTGCGAGTCAGTCCATGGTGGCTTTGGGCTAGGTGTGAGAAACGAGAGTGGAGAACTTTTACTTCAGTTTGCTCTAGCTCAAGATTTGATAATAGCAAACTCTATCTTTAGAAAGAAAGGGGAGCACTTGATTACATACAAGAGTGGAGGGCACGCAACCCAAATTGACTACGCCTTAGTTCGTAAAGGAGATAGGTCCTTGTGTCGGGATTGTTAAGGTGGTTTTGGGCACGAAGATGCCAACCCAACATTGGTTATTAGTTTTAGATTTTAAAATGAGGAAGAGAGTTGTTGATAAAAAGTAGAGTGCAGATGAAGGATTAGATGGGGTAAACTTTAAAGGGAAGCAACATCCGCATTTTCAAACAGGATCAAAGTGTTGGGTTACCCAAGGCAATCTGAAGATTCAAATCATATGTGGAAAGCTATGGCTGACACCATTCGACAAGCTGCCAAAGAGATCTTATGAGTGTCGACAAGTAAACCAAAGGTGTACAAGGAGCCGTGGTGGTGGAATAAGGAGGTGAGGAAGAAGATAAACGATAAAAACGTAAGGTTTAAAGAGCTTATGACTTGTACGGAAGAGGGAGATTGGATAAGTAAGAGGGAAATCTATAAAGAGGCCAAACAGGTAGCAAAGAAAGCAGTAGCTGAGGCAAAAAGTCTAGCTTATGAAGACTTTTATAAAAAGTTAGATACAAAAGAAGGAGAGAAGCATATTTTCAAGCTTGTAAAGGCTAGGTCTAAAAGGAAGCAAGACATTGAGACAATTAGGTACATCAAGGATGAGGATGATAAAGTTTTGTTGAGACAAGATGACATCAAAACAAGGTGGTACAAGTACTTCTCTCAATTGCTAAATGAGACTAGGCGACCAGAGGAGGTGAGGGGACATGCTTCCAACGTCTAAAGCCAACATGAATATGGGTCAAACAGACGCATAACCACAAATGAAATTAGTAAAGCTCAAAGAAATGGGGCGAGCCAAGACAGTCGGTCCAGACAACATCCTGATTGAGGTATGGAGATGTTTAAGAAGGCATTCAATGGCTAACAAGCCTCTTCAATGTTATCTGGAGGACACATAGAATGCCCGAAGAATGGAGGAGCAGTACACTTATCCCAATATACAAAAACAAAGGTGAAGCACAAGTATGTGAGAATTATAGAGGGATTAAACTTTTCAGCCACACAATGAAATTATGGGAAAGAGTGATAGAGAAGAGAATCAGAGAGGAGGTGGTTATTAGGGAACACCAATTTAGTTTCATCCCAGGTTGATCAACCATTGAGGCTATACATGTGTTAAAAAGACTGATGGAAAAATATAGGGAAAGGAAAAAGAATCTGTATATGGTGTTTATAGATTTGGAGAAAGCTTATGATAGCATACCACGATATATCATCTAGTATAGCTTAGAGGCTAACGGAGTCTCGCGGAGCCATATTGAAGCAATACGAGATATGTACAATGGAGTATCAATTAACATACAGACACCCGTTGGGATTACAAAATCTTTTCCAGTTGAGGGATCGACACTAAGACCTTTCCTTTTCGCAATCATCTGAGATGAGTTCTCAAAGTCTTTCGGGGAAACAATGCCATGGTGCATGTTATTTGTGGACGATATAGTGTTGGTCACAGAAACTAGTGAAGAGGCTAATGCTAAATTAGAAGAATGGAGGGTAGTTTTAGAAGGCAAAGGGTTGCGTATAAGCCGCACAAAAACAGAATATTTGAGATACAACTTTAGTGGTAATGAGCAACATGATGATCCAGAGGTGATCATTGGAGAAGATGTGGTTGCAAGTACGAATAGGTTCAAGTATCTAGGGTCTGTTATCCAGAGTAATGGGGAGATTGATGGAGATGTTACACATCATATACAAGCGAGTTGGCTTAAGTGGCAAGCAGCCACTGGAGTGCTATGGGTTAGAAAGGTCCCAGTTAGACTGAAAGGTAAATTCTACAGAGCGGCCATTAGACCAGCTTTGATGTATAGGACAGAGTGTTGGCCCGTTAAAAAGATTCATGAACAAAAGATGGAAGTAGCAGAGATGCGTATGTTGAGGTGGATGTGTGGTAACACAAAAATGGATAGAATCAAGAACCAGGAGCTTAAAGAGAAACTAAGTGTTGCCCCATTATCTGCTAAAATGCGTGAAAATAGGTTAAGATGGTTTGGAGATGTTCAAAGAAAGACAGCCGACTCCCCCATTAGAAGGAAAGAAAGCACCATAGTGGAGGGTAAGAGAAGTCGAGGAAGACCTAAGAAAACGTGGGTAGAGCAAATCAAGAACGACTTAAGTGAGATGCGCCTCTCCGCGGATCTGACTAGGGATAGAAATAGTTGGAGACGTTAGATCCATGTTATGGACCGCTAATAGGCTCTTTAATTCCCTCCTCATTTTTTTATTTTATCTTTTTATTTATTTTTTATTTAGTGTAGGAAAGTGCTTAATTTGGAATGGTAATTATTCTATAATTATTTGTCAAATATTCTGTAATCATTTATTTCCTTATTTACTAGTCTCAGTTATGTATAATGTATAAATTAGAGTTGTAATAGCTCAAGCAAAATAATACAAACAGTATTCAAAACTCCAAACCTCTGTCTTAATTTTTATTTCCGCATTATTAATCTTTTCATTTAGTTATGTTTTTATGTAACCATTAGTTTTTTTTTTTCTCTCTTTATAACATTGTCGGTCGTTACTCATTTCCTCTAAAGTAGGGCTCTTTCCTTTTGGGGTAAAATAGACCACTTTCCTCTAGTCCTCTTAAGGGAGTACGGGTATGAATTGTTTGTCACCTTACCTCAGACCCTGCCTTTGAGGGGGATATTGGGTATGATGATGATAACACAATTCAATGCTAGTCGGGTTTTTAATCAAATGACTCAAACCTAGGTTCCCTGGCCATAGACTAATACAAGTATCCCTAAAATAATCCCTCAAAAATAAACTATTATCTTCAAATTCACAAACTTTACCATAATGGCTAAAATCAAACCTAAACAATCCAAGACAATCAGGTACTTCTATAGCTGCATAAGCTAATAACATCAAAGCAATTCACAGTAAGCCTATAAAATAACTAAAAATTTCCAAGAAAGGCAATAGTTACCATAAAAAACAGCTGGAAACAATAAATTTAAAATCTTAAAAACAATTTTTTATTGGGATGAAAGTACCTATGCTAGTGTCCCTGAAGCGTTGAAGAAATCTTAGAGCATCAAACTGAGGAAGATCACAAGTTTTAGGCTTCCATTTCCACTTAGAAATATCCAAAGCATTAGACTTGTTATTCAAAATACAATTCCATCCCTTGAAAATCTCCTTACACGTATGATCATAAGGAGTGGATCTAAAGGTAGGATCAAAAACCCAATTCCCATCTGTGAAATCACAAGAATTTGAAGATGGGTTTATCGATACAAAATGAAGATCTTGCAAAGAAGAAGAGGTGAAGGGAATGGATGATTTGAAAAGAGAGAAAGCAAGAAGAAGGGAAATGAAGCAAAGGAGAGATAGAAAGAGGAAGGAAGTTAAAGAGAGAGATAGTGGATTTGTGGGTTTCTTTGAAGTTGGATTGTAATGGTATGGTGCCATTGATTGATAGTGAAAGTGTCAATGAAGAGATGAAAAGCGTCAGTTTTTAGGGAGGGAGAGAATTTTGGGACGCTTTGCGGAGAAAGGAAGCTGATTTTGGAAATGGTCATTACTTCACGAGTGATAGCGTCGGAGCTTCGAGAATTGACACCGACAAATATTTTTTTTTTCATTTTATAAATAATCACATTAAAATTTAGGAGATTATCAATGATACCTCTAAATTTGATACTTTATTAATGGTATCTTTAAGTTTTTTTTATTATTAATGATACCTCGTACTATTGAGCGTTTTACAACCGTAACCTTTTATAAACTTTTTCTGTCCGAAACGTTAACTTTTTTCTTTTTCTTTTATTTTTCAATTCAAAACATTAAAGAAAGTTAACGGTTTTGGACGGAAAAAGTTAAAAAAGATTATGGTTGTAAAATGCTCAATATTACGAGGGTACCATTGATAATAAAAAAAACTTAAGAAAACTATTGATAAAGTGTCAAAACACAGGGTACCATCGATGATTTCCCTTAAAATCATGATACTTTAAACTTAGAAAATTTGAAGTAAATAAGTAAAATAATATTAAAAAATCTTAAAATAAGCAATGGAGAAGCTCATTTCCAAAATAAGCACTTTAAGCCCAATGCTGAGGTCTGATATTTGTTCGCGCTTACTAACAGCGGCCTATTACTAAGTTGAGTCAAAAGAAGTTAGCTCAACGATCGCGCGTTAGTAGGGATGGGATGGTCATGGGTCCAGGATTCTGTTGGACCCGCTCCGAACTCGCCCCCTTTTTAAGGCTCTGGGTCTTATTTTTTGAGAACCATCGGATTCGGGTCGGATTTGGATCTAAAAAATATTCGACGAGTCATGGTCCGGATCCTAGGGTGTAGACCCGAACCCGACATTTAGACTCGGAACCTAGATCCGCCCCATAGACCCGGACCCGGACCAGGACCCAGACCTTATAAAACTTAATATTTCAATATTTAAAATTAAATATTCTGACCCTAATTTCACTTCATATATAAATGCTCTGGTCTTGATTGTGTTTGTGTATACTATTTTGTGTATACCGTATAGTATCACTATGCATTGCTAACCCTAATTGGTTATATGCTCCACTTGATTATCTTAATGTGCTATGGATGTTAAGTTAATATTAAATTTATGTAAAATACAATAATAAGTCGCTTATAAAAATAATAAAGACTTGCAAAAGTTTAATTTTGACAAATCAAAGAGACTTTGTTTTAGACCCATTAAGGAACCTAGACCCATCAGATTCGAAGGGTCTGGGTTTGAAAATTTTGGACCCTTAGGGTCCGGATCCCGGTTTGGATCTATAAAAAATAAAAGGGTTCCGGTCCGGGTCTGGTCAGACCCCCCATAACCATCCCTAGACGTTAGTAAGAGCGGCCTATTGCTGAGCAAATTTTTTTTGACTCAGCTTATTAATGGGGCGCTCTTACTAACGTCGACCCATTAATAAGCTGAGTCAAAGCAAGTTAGCTCAACAATCGGCCGCTATTAGTAAGAGCGGCTGATTGCTGACTTGACTTTCTTTGACTCAGCTTATTAATGGGTCGCTGCTAGTAAGTACGAATAAATATCAAGTCTCAAAATTGGGCTAAAAGTGCTTATTTTGGTAATTAAGTTTCCCCATTGCTTATTTAAAAAATTTTTAATATTATTTTGGTTATTTACTTTAAATTTTCTTAAACTTATAAGTGATCACTAGGGCTGATCCTTTGCAAGGGAAAGCTGGGCTTGTGCCCAGAGCCCATCGAAAAAAGTCAGGAATTGTAAGAAGGCATACCCATTCTTATGTATAACTAACTAGTATGGAAACTGGCTCGTGCAATGCATGACAGGAATTCATAAGAAGGGCTACCCATTCTCATATATAACCAACTAGTATAGAAATTGGCTCATGCAATACATGAAATTAATAGTATTAAAAAATAAAAATATTATAATATAAAACAATGATATAATTATATATTATTGACTGATCGTTATCAAGTTGAAAGATTCATTGTAAAATTTTATAATTAATATAATCATATTTTAATAATTTGATGATAAACGTATTTTTCACTTTTAAAGTATACTACTTTTGTCCCTTTATATTAGTGATAGAGAGAAATTGAGTGTTTATAAAAAAATAAGGATAATTAACAATTTAATTATGACTTTTTAGTTTTATACTTACATTGCTATAGTTTTTTGTTAAATTTTTTTCCCGATCTTTAAACTTCGCCACCCTTTTTATTGTATCGCCACCTCTTTTTTAATAAATTTACTAAAATTCCCTTAAATTTATTTTTAATTATAAAATCAACCATTATTATTACTAAACTAATTTATTAATAATAATTAAATTAAAATAAAAAATATTAATTTAAAAAAAAATTATTTTTTGAAATCAGAAAATAAACCTAATCACACGTTTTGTGTTGAAATTTGATACATAATCACTCTTTTGGTCGAAACTTTTGATAGGAAAATTACAATACTGTTATATTTGCGGCATTAGAATCTAGACTTAAAGATCTTTCCAATGATATATTATATGCTCAACTCCGATAATCGAGCGAGAAATGACGATCGTTTAAAGTTTGTTTGTGCCGAAATTTGATACATGTTCAATCTTTTGGAAATAACGTTTTATAGAAAAATCTTATTAATGCAAGATTTGCGGCATTAGAAACTAGACTTCAAGAGCTTTTCAAAGACATATTATATGTCCAATTCTGACAATCAAGCGAGAAATGACGACCGTTTAAAATTTGCAGTGATTTCTAACATTCACTCGCACGCGACTGGACCACAGTATGGTCGCATAAAACACACGATCGGACCTCGATGGATTCGCACATTTTACGCCACCATACCACGGTATGGTCGCGCGTTTTACGCGACTCCACCGCGGTCCGTTCGTGCGTTTTTTGCGACCATACCGCGGTCCGATCGCACGCGATTGAATCACTAGTGGAAAAAACTTTATTTGCTGCAGTTATTTGGCCATAATATGCTGCAGTTTTGGCCCGCAACAATAGTGATAGCAGCAAATGGCCTATTTTAAGTGCTGCGGTTTAAAACCGCAGCAAAAAAAAAGGCTATTTGCTGCGGTCTTCTTAAAAAAACCGCAGCAAATAGTGTTTGACTATTTGCTGCGGTTTTTAAGAAGCCTGCAGCAAATAATAGCCTTTTTTTTTTTTTTGCTTTTTTCATTTAATAGTGTTAAATAATCCAATAATGTAATTAAATTACATGATTATAATCTTACATGATGTCGTTTACAAGAACAACTACCCATTGAACCATTGATACCACATACATAAGTAATTATTCACATTCAAATATATAACTACATATATACATAAGTAAATTATTCACATTCAATCTACCTAAAAATCCTAATTAATTAAAATTATTCACATTAAAATATTCAAGTACATACATAAATAAATTATTCACATTCAAATATAAAATACAATGACTTGAAAAATGTTGGCCTCTTAAGGTTTTGATGATGACTTCACTTTTAAATAAACAAACATATTTTTAGAGATTGTTTTGTAGGTATATATCCGATTTAGTTTGAATCGTTGATGAAGCCTATGACTTGGTTCGTGGAAGATGTACATATCTTAATATGTCCAAGATGTTAGATAAGTGTTATAATGTTCAAAGTAGACGTACAGTCTACTGTTCCTAAAATGAACATTCTGACTGAAGTTGACGCTGGAGACAGTACGCTATTCCTACGTAGCAGGTCTGGAGAATAACATCGACTGGAAAATTGCGAATTAATTATTTTCTGTTTTTATGTTGATGTAATGGTTTAGAATTAATTTAATTGCTTAAATTAATTAGTAAGTTAATTGGCTAAACTATTTTTAGGTTATCTAAAAATAGCCTAAAGACTTTTTCTTTTTAAGATTTAGATCTCCTATTTTTTAGAATCTTGTGTTTTTAACTCCTATGCTATTTTTAGCATAAGGAAACTGATTTTTCTTTGAGCAAATAACAGCCGGACACTTTCATAATTCCACCACCTTTTGTTTTGAGAATGTGGGGGTAGTGGGAGGTATGTCTGAGGAAACTGCTGGCTGTTCCCACTATAAATAGAAGGGACTTTGCTCGAACCAAAATGAATCCAAGAGAATAAAAGAGTGTCCATAAAAGGGAGATCATCTTAAGAAAAATATTTTCAGTTTTCCAATGCCAATTAATTTATTATATTTTTCTTAAGTAATTATTTTAATTTTTATCCTCTTCAGAATTGGCCTTGTAAGGGTTAATGAGTGTTTTGTTGTAATTAGACTTGTGGGAAGTCTAAGGGAATAGAGAAGAGAAGCATGAGAAGAGAAAGAGAAGGAGAAAGTAAAGAAAGAGAATTAGGACTAGAGTAGAGAAGCTTCAAGTGAAGCAAACATTGTTTTGTGTAATTGTAATTGATTGCCTAAACATAGTGAGAATTTTGAAATCCCGAGGGGTCGTGGTTTTTCATTCTTATTAGGCCAAGAAAGTTTCCAAGTAAAATCTTTGTCTCCTTTTATTTCTTGCTTCTTAAGTTTAAGTTTTATTTTGTTTGATAAAATTCCGCAAGTTAGAGCAAAAACGTAGTACAACTCAATACACAACAATTCACCCCCCCCCCCCCCCCCCCTTGTTGCATTTGATCATCTCTTCATATTCCAACAAAAAAGAACAAGACTAACCCTAATTTCGTGGCTTTTGAAGGAAAAGGAACAATGGAGGGTTGAAAAACTTAAACAAAGATGGAGAAGGAAGTTCGTGCAATGGGTGGTTATTGAAGCAACAAATTTCAACAACACGGGAACTTGAAGAACTTAAACAAAGTCGTGGGGTTTGGAAGATGATGAATGAAATGAAGAGAAAACACAGTAGAGTCGTATGATTTGAAAAACTTGAAGAACTTGAAGAGATTTTTCGTGGGTTTCTGAAGAAAAATTTTCTGAAATTGAAGAGCTTGAAGAAGAAGACAGCCGTCGTCGTGGGTTTTTGAAGAAAGTTATTTTAGGGTTTTAAGCAATTGAACGTTAAAACGCGTTTTTTATATTTTTTGAACTGACTATTTGCTGTGGTTTTACTGATGCCCGCAGCAAATAAGCATTATTTGCTGCGGTTATATAAACCCCGCAGCAAATAAGTGCATATTTAACGAAAAAAATAAAAAAATAAAAATAATAAGCATTATTTGCTGCGGTTTTAATAAAAACCGCAGCAAATAAGTATAATTTTTTTTAATACTTATTTGTTGCGGTTTTATTAAAACCGCAGCAAATAATGCTTATTTTATTTTATTTTTCGTTAAATAAGCACTTATTTGCTGCGGGCTTAATAAAACCGCAGCAAATAATGCTTATTTGCTGCGGGTATAAGGAAAACCGCAACATTTGTACTATATTTTTTTTTTTTTTTTTTTTGCTATTTACTGCTGCGTCTAAGGAAAACCGCAGCAAATGACACGCAGTAAATGAGGTTTTTTCCACTAGTGAATGTTAGAATTCACTGCAAAACTTTAAACGATCGTCATTTCTCGCTTGATTGTCAGAATTGGGCATATAATATGTCGCTGGAAAGCTCTTAAAGTCTAATTTCTAATGCCGTTAACCTTTCATTAATATGATTTTTATATAAAACTTTATTTCCCAAATATTAAACATGTATCAAATTTCAGCACAAACAAACTTTAAACGATCGTCATTTCTCGCTCGGTTATCGGAGTTGGGCATATAATATATAATTGGAAAGATCTTGAAGTCTAGATTCTGATGCCGCAAACATTGTAATCATATGATTTTTCTATTTAAATTTATCGCCAAAAAGAGTAAACATGTATCAAATTTTAACACAATTATATTAATTCCGCAATCATATTGATATATCATTTTAGTTGCCCATTGTAATTTGATTTTTAGTTTTAGCTTGTTTTAGTTCAATGAGTGTTTGGAGAGAGTTTTTTGAGAGATGTTAGAGATTGAAGGTTTGAAAAGTAATCAGGGGCAATCTTGAAAGTTCAATATATAAAGGGTGACGATAAAATAAAAAGGGTGGCGAAGTTTAATAATGCCCTTTTTTTTAGCATATAGGAGTTGCTATTCATTTTTCTCTTTATTTGGTTGAATAAAATATCACTATTTTATTTCAATCAATCAATCTCTTAATGAATATTTCCTTCATTTGATTTTTCACGCAGTCTAATGCTTAATTCAATATTTAATATATCTAATTATGAATAATAAAAAATTATAAAAATTTGATATTAATAATTTTTGTTTTGAGACAAATCAACAAGATCCCACTTGACTATATTTTAACTTATAGATTAGAAATTAATCACAAATTAAGGGTTATGAATGAATAATGCATCATCTTATAATATAGCGAGTATTATGGAACGAAACAAATATAATACCTACAAGTTTGTACAAATGGTTATGACATTTTGATCTTTTTTAGATTGATTTGCTAATCTTTTGATAAAGCATGTATTTCTAAAAGAGAAAAGTATAAGTTTGCTTTATTAAGGAAAAGTTTTTTAACGAAGTTTGGATTTGTTAAAGGTTTCAAAGTAAAAGTTATTAATATTGCATTTATATTACTAATATGAAGGTTTATCCATGATTATTTATTTTGATACTTAATATCATATAAGATTAAGCTTTGTAAAAAGAAAGTAAGTATTGATGAGTTCATCACGGGAATAATGTTTGAATTTTAGTAACTTAATCTCCAAGTAAGTATAACATTATGTTATTTTATAGATTTTCATATTATATATGAAGATTGATGAACATGTAATAAGGTTCAAGATATATTAAGTGGTATTATACTTAATATGATAATTGATTATTGAATTTATTTCAATAAGTTTACAGAAAATACAATGATTAAATAATTATTTGTATTTTCATATGTTGTATCATATATTTTTGTAAATTATGATATATTTATTTTGGAATTTTATAAGTAAAGTTGACAAAGTAATATGTCATATTCCTTCTATGAAGTGAATGGGGGGAGGTAAATGTTAAATGAATTTTAACATAAAAGTTTAAGGACTAAGAAATAAGTATTTTATATACACTTAAGGTAATGTTTAAAATTTACCCTCATGTCTTCCAGTTGAAATTATTTCCTAAATTTGGAATGATTATATAAATTAGATGTAATCTTGACTTATACAATATTCAAATTGTTTTATAGTTGTCAAGTAATGTTTTACTTACAACTTAAAGTTCTTTTATAGGAAAATTATTTGAATAGTCCAAAATGCTTATGTAGTACCATGGATTTAGTTAATCTTATAGTGGAAGTTCTTCAAGTTTGAAGAGGTACTCAAGAATGAGTTTGATCTTTAGTGAATTGGCCATTCTCTATGTTGATCAAAGTATATATATGTTTGTGGGGGAGGTATACCAAGTTTTGATCACCTAAGAACAAACAAAGTTTTAACTTATTCCACTATGATATTAATGTTATTTGTCATGATTTAGACAAATATGTAAACGGTATAGTTTAAAAATACTCATCTTTGTGATGTTTAACGCCAAAGTTGTGCACAAAACAATCTAGTGTGATTGACAAGTGGCTTGTATAAAGTATTGATAGTCGAGTGTAACTTTAATAATGCTATGACATATAATTGAGGCAAAGCCGAAAATTAGGGCTTATCAAATAAGGATCACATTTCTTGACTATGTGAACAAAGTTCAAAGTTAGACAAAGTGTTCTTACTAACTCTAGGAATTTCATGGTTTAATGAAATTGGAATGCCCATCCTTCAACACCATGAGTGAAACCCAATTCGATGCTAGAAGAAACATCTAGTCTTTAATTCAATGTGGATTCATCGCTCATCAGATGTTGGAAAGCAACACTTAAGTGATCCTTAGTTGCTTTGTTCGTGATGTTGAAAAACAAGGTAGTTGAGTAATTCATCGAGGTCTTTAATTTCTAGAGTTTTTGAAGATCTTTAAATTGAGTGCTTTATTCACGAAAGCATGATAACCAGGAGAAGCTACCTATATAAGTTCGAGGTTTGGCCACCTCAACGAAATCAAGGGGCATACTTATGATTTCATTGAACTTATGAATAGATATGGACACATGGCCTTTAAGGTGTCACAAATGTGAGTTATATGAATTATTTCATGTGTACTACTCCTTCAATTAGTTGGATATATTTGCTTAATTCAATCTGGAAGGACATTAGGAGATATGATCAATTGTAAAGATGCGTGGTACTAGGTGTCAATTTAGACGTGATCAAACACCGGGCCGGGGTGGGAAAAACAGCCCATTGATGCGGGACGGGCCAAAGTGCGGGCCTAAAAGTTCTTGCCCAAACCCGTAATATGCAGGCTTGCGGGCTTGCAGGTCGATGTTATATATTATTTATACATAATTAAAAATACAAATTACAAATAATTGAAATAAACAAATACAATTGTTACATATTATACATAATTTAAAACACAAATTATAAATAATTCAAATAAACAAATACAAAATAATCAAATTATGTAACTAATTAGTGATTTGACAATCATCATCTTCACGATCTACCTCTTCTTCCTCCACTTCAACATTAAAAATGGTAGACCGACCTTGATGCAATATGGAAAAAAAAGTGTTAGCATATGAAATAATCAAAATATGTAACTAATTGGACCAACTTAGTTTCTTTCGGAGCGGACCGGGCCGGGCCGTGGGCCAAACACCAATTCCAAACCCGTCCCAAAAAAATTCGGGCCACTTATTTTCTGCCCAAACCCGCTCAACGGGCCATATTTTGGTACCCAAACCCTCACTTTTTCGGGCCTGGCCACCCATGATCAGGTCTATGTCAACTCAATCCGGAAGGACATTAGCATTGATGCATGAAATGGGTTGGAGATTACGAATCACGAAAGGAGAAAAGGATTATACACTGTAAATGGGGCAGGATTGTTGTCATTTAGAGCGTATAAGGGTCATCGAAAATTATAATTAATTGAATTAAATAATTAATTTCAATAAATTAATTTGAGAATATCCCAAGGTTGCAAAGTTTCTGTTTTGAGCAAAAGTAGTATTCACGGATTGTGAAACAACTCACGGATCGCGAGAAAGGAAGGAAAAGCTACTGTTTTGTGGAAGTAGCAGGGCGCTGCTCGCGAGCTAAATTGCGGCCCGCGAGTTTTGCTCTGTTTTGCGAGTTTTCTTTGCAAAGTTAGTTTATCCGTTTTGTTAGTTTTAATGTAACTACCAATGGTTATATATGGTTATATTAACCAGATTTATTGGGATGGATTGATTGAAAGAAGACATTAGTTCTTGAATCAATCTTGTGTTTCATGGAGTAACATATTGCTTCGTGAAAAGGTATAAGCTCTTCTATAAAAATAGAAGGCTTGTGTGGTTATTTTCTACATGCAATTTCTAATTTCTTTTCTTCTCTAGCACTTTACATAGAGAATTTGCAATCCTCGATTGTAATTTTCCATATCTTCTTCCATTTAAGTTTTCCTTACATCGTTCTAAATTCTGTGTGCTAGGAATTTAGTGCAATACTTTGTATCTCAGAACATATTCCCGGTTTATATTCCCAAGCACCGTAGTAGGGAGGAAATGATTTTTTAGATTGTTGTAAATGTGACATTATTTTATATGTTCAACTAATAAATTAAAGTCACATTTACAATAGTTATTGTGTTTTTTTAGCCCTAATTTCATTTTTTTTCTTCTATTTCTAGATGTATTAAGTTTTTTTTATTATTAATTGAGTAAACTTTTGTGAGTATAACAAAATAACTATTGTGGGTAATTTTTAATTTGTTTTTTTGGTCTTGCAATGCTCTTTATTGAAAGAGATGGTGGAATCTGATTTTACATTGAAAAATGCTCGTAGAAAATTTTTTATTTGAATTTGTATTATGTATATATGTGTACATTTTTTGATGATGTTATAAATATCGGTTTTTTTTTATGTTTATGTTAGTTATAGTCAGGGGCCCATAATTAATCTTTCGCCCAGGGCCTCAAAAAACTCAAGACTGGCCCTCGTGATCACTTTAAAATTAAAAAGCGATCACTTTAAAATTATAAGTAATCACTTTAATGTTATAAGTTATCACATTAAGATTATACGTGATCATTTTAAGATAATAAATGTGTATTCAACCGATTCAATAGAGATAGTCTTACCATGAGACCGTCTCATTTAAGAATTCGTGTTTTTATTTTGATTGGTATAGGTTATAATCTTCTAGTTTTGATGTCGTCTCACCACAAGACGGTCTCTCACAAGAGTAACATTTTTTCAAATTTTCTATTTAGCTTGTATTGATTTTTCAGAACCATTACCTGACTCGATGTCTTTTTACTTGAATCCAACCTGACCCATTAAATATGCCAACTTGCAATAAAATAATGAAATCCAAATCTGTATCCCTTTGTGAAAGTAAATAATTTACTCACTAACATTCAAATATTCAATGATGTAAATTATGTTACAGATGTCAAGGAGTTTAATGAGTAGTAGCACATTATTCAAATACTTCATATCACAAGACTACACATTACTTGTTTTTAACCAAACATCAACAGGGAAGTGCACTTGGGAAGTATGAGTCATCTTCGAATTGCTACCATCAACAGAGCGACGAGTACATAGATCTTATCGTACAAATGACTCCAGAAGCCAAAAAAAGCACATCTCCATGATCTGTTGAGCACAAGGATGCCACAAACGCCCCAAAATCCGGTGATGAATCCGAGCACAACACTGATCAGAAATCCCAAAGATACTAATCCACTGTCATTATCTGAATCTTGATTCTCTTCATTCTGTTTGCTAACTGTTTTGTCTCCTATGCACTTTGGAAGTGGATCCCCACAAAGCCTCGGATTTCCTACAAACACCGAAGCGTTGAAGCCTTGTAGTTGAGTTCCTGTCGGTATTCTCCCCGACAAGTTGTTATTTGCCAAGTTCAAAGTACCCAGAAAGCTCAATTCCGAAAAGGTTGAAGGAATCGCCCCAGAAAGATGGTTATTTGACAGGTCTAGAGACTCTAAAGACTTCAACTGGCTTATTTTCGGTGTGATAGACCCGTTCAGATTGTTTCTTGAAAGATTTAGAGAAACCAATCCATTAAGACATGAAATTTCAGCTGGAATAGGCCCATTTAGCCTGTTGCTAGAAAGATCAATGCTTTTTACTAGTTCCAAATGTTCTTTATACTCGTACGTAAAACCTTTCAATGCAAGGGACATGTAATCTTGGTATAGAGGATTGATGCTTGAAAATGAGCCATTGCCTCCGTAAGTGATCATAGGACTAGTTTTTCTCTGTGTCATTGCAGTAAGATTATACAAGCAATGTGGTATAGTCCCATTGATGTTATTCATAGACACATCAAGAATTTGAATTGAAGATAGTTTACAAAGTTGTAATGGAAGTCTTCCAAAGAAGAAATTGTTTCGAAGACTCAAAACCGTCAAATGGGGTAGCTTATGCCCTATCCATGTCGGTATTTCTCCATTAAAAGAATTGTCTCCGAGGTCTAAGGATGTCAGCCGTGTAAGGGTTGAGAAGGACAAGGGTAGCTTCCCAGAGAACTTATTATCTTTCAAGTGCAAAAATCTCAAACTATTCAAAGAACCGAAAGAGCTAGGAAAATTCCCAGAGAAATTATTGCTCGATAGATCGAGAACAGATGTAAAATGTTTGGTCCAGCAATCTGGGAGTTTACCGGATAAGAAGTTGTGTGAAAGATCGAGGATAATGTCCCCAAATGCAGTTGCAGCACTATGACACAAGAAAGATATACTACCTGAGAAACTATTTCGCGAAAGATTCAAGTATATGGTATTTGCAAAGAAAGTAGGTATTGTGCCCTTAAGATGATTGGAACTCAAATCTATAGCAGGGTTCTCAGAAAATCCAATTGACGAATTGGGTAGGATGCCATGAAGTCCATTATGAGACATACCTATGAAAGTAGCTGTTGAAGAAAGGTTCCAAAACCAATAAGGGATTGTGTCTGAGATCCCGGTATTAGACACATCTAATCTCGAATAGTCTCTTTGTGTTCGAAGCCATTTTGGGAAACGAGGGCCTAACTTACAAGAAGCAAGTCCTATAGTCTGCAGCCTAAAAGGTGGAACCCAATCAGAGTCGAGATTAAAGGTGAAAGAGTTAAAAGACATGTCTAAGTAACGCAAACTCAAGAGATTTACAAAATGGCCTGCCAAGATATTACCTTTTAGAGAGTTGGAAGAAATATCCAATGTATGAAGATTTGAAAGTTGTCCTAAGCTTATATGTACAGAGCCATTTAATTGATTGTTTTTAAGATGCATTTTCTTCAATGATCCAAATGAAGAAAGATCAGGAATAGACCCTGTAAGTTGATTGTGTTGCAAGTTTAGGATTCTTAGACTCGACGGGTTTGCAAAATTAAGGGGCAACGAACCGTCTAAGTTGTTCCTCTGAAGAGATAATTTTTTCAAGGAGGAAAATGAAGTGATATCAGGCAGTGATCCAGTAAAATTGTTATTTCCAAAAGCAAGGTTTGTCAAGGACTCCTCTGCACACGATAGAGAACGAAAGACACTAGTAATATCTCCCATGAGATTATTTTGAGAAAGATCCAAGCTTTGTATTCGACATAAACCTCGAATAGAGTCTTGAATTTCGCCTTCCAGCTGATTAGAAGACAGATCAAGACGCGTAAGAGAAGTCATGTTCGTTAAACTATATGGAATTAATCCTGTTAGTTCGTTGGCATTGAGGTACAACTCAACAAGGGAGGAACTATGATTAGAAAGCCAAGTCCATATCAAAGAGGACTTAAGGAAGGTGTAAGACAAATCAACAAAAGCAAGAGACTTTGAGGAATTAACACTTGAAAGATTCGGAGGAAGAACATATGCAAGACGAGAATTATGCAAATCCAAGAGGATCAAAGAAGGGAGATTACTAACAACATGAATCAAGTCTCGGGCTTCACTGAGATCGATACCATCAAGAACAAGTTTCTTCAATGAAGTAAGATGCGAAAGCCAATCGAGGCTTCTAGAACGCAGCATACCCTCGCCAAAATATTGGTGTATCTCCAAAGACTGCAAACTTGTCAGGTTGCCAAGTTGAGGAGGTAGTGCTCCAGTAAACCAAGAATCTGAAAACTTAAGGTACCTTAATTTGGGAAAGGACCCTATAAAACTTGGGATAGATGAGGGAATACTAAGGGAATCAGAGAAATAAGGGTCATCAAAGTTGAAGTACAAGTACAACAAATCCTCTAAAGCAAGAAGAGAAGGACCAAAATGAAAGCCAGTGTCTCTACAGATAAAATTACTAAGAAAGGCTAGAACTGAAGGATAATCAAGTCGGTATATTCGACCAGTGAAGGCGTTGCAATGGACACCACGCCAATTACAGCAATCTAAGTAAAAAGGATTACTTTGCAAATCTGGAATGTTGTGACAGTTTTGAAGTAGAGCCTTTCTCTCCTTGTCTATGCATTTGATGGTACTATTTATGGCTCTAAAGTTGAATGCAAAGGAAGATGTTATAGGGAATAATATGAACATCCCTACTAAAAATAGAAAGGAAAGTTGTGTTCGTAGTTTAAATTGCACTTTAGCCATTTTTTTAGGGAGTGTAAAGTGAGGGAATCAAGCAACAAGTAAAAGCAAAGGTTTATGTAATGAATATTTTTTTTTTGGATACATTTATGTAATGAATTTTGCATTGATTCAATAATATTTGACAAGTTTTTCCTCATTAAATACTTTCAAATTAGAAAAATAAAGGTTACAATAAATTTGATTTGGCAAGTCAATAGAAGTAGTCTTTGGTGGGGTAGAATAAGTCAAATGCACATGGACTGTGCTGTAGAGAAGCTAATGGTATCTATTGTTGAATAAATGGACTTTTAAAGGTTAGAAACTCCTTGTGGTTACCAATGAGGCTTTATTAGATTGTTATTAAACCTCCATCTGTTGGATTTCAATTTTATTTATTAGTTCATATCATATTAAAGCTTCAACAACCATATTCTTATTAATTTGGTGATTTAATCCTATTAAATCATATTTATGCTTTTTTACTAAGTTTAATGAGGTTGATATATAGCCGTTGAAAGTGTCTATTTATAGTGGGTGTTTTATCCTTTTGAAAACATACAATGGGAAAGTCTTGGAAAAATTGTTGTCTATTTACAATTGGGATAATTGGGACATAATTTTCTTAATACGACAAGTTCATGTCACATCTGAATTTAAAGTACAAGAGTACACGTGTTTAAGATCCCATCACTAATCGAACTTACAACTCAACTAAGCAATATATATATTTTAACGAAATTTTTCAAAAAAGAGAGTAGTAGGAGTCATGAACTTTTTTCTTATTAGTTCAGATATGTCAGATTAACTAATAGTAATTGTCTTCAACTTACTATGTTAATCTTGTATAAAATATTTGCATTTGCTCTAATTGAAATAAGGGATATTATCAATGGTACTTCCGTGTAATTGCACTTTATCTTTGGTACCATGTGTTTTTCGTAATTCTAATGGTACCCCCAACATATCTTGCTAATTACAAACGTGACATTTTTAAAGCTTTTTCCGTTAAGCGGCCGTTAATTTTTATTAAAAATCAACCATGGTTAGTTTCTTCTTCTTCTTCCTTTTTCTCTCTGTTCTTCCTTCTCTCCTTCAATGGCTGATTCTTCAAGATACTCATCATTTTGCGGTAAGGTGTATTCCGGTACTACCAAAAGACCACCTGGAACATGAGTTTTTCGTTGGAGAGCCCAGTTGGAGATTACATGAGTCGTTTTGTAAGTACTAAATCCTAAAAATTAAGGCTTTTTTAAATTTTGAATGTGTTGTGCAATGGATGATTGATGTATATCTGATTTAGCGAAGAAGCTCGGCTGCGATATACTTGACGAGGAAGCTGTGTCTTTCTACGGGGTAAGTAAGTTAATTGGTATCTTGAAGAAATGGCCTTTTCAGTTTGAGTAGTGATTGTAAATGTGGTAGCAAAAAACAGAAATATTGATACACTGGAGATATCTTTGTAACAAGATAACACAAATAAAATTATCTCCATGTAGTACTTCTACATTCTAATCCTGGGGTATTGAGATTACTTTTATGCAGTCCAGTTTGTGCATTTATTATTTTGCGATTAGCTGTGTGTAATAACAAGCTTCAATGGACAGGTATTTGATGGTCATGGAGGAAAGGCTGCTGCCGAGTCGTCCGAGACCATCTCCCAAGAGTCATAGTGGAGGATGCCGACTTCCCATTAGAGCTTGAGAAAGTAGTCATGAGGTCATTCATTAAGACTGATACTGCATTTGCTCTGCTCTGTTGGATCTTCTGTATCTTCTGTAACAAGACGAGTTTTTGATCATCGGTTGTGATGGAATTAACGTTAGGGCTTCTCAGATTGTTAATTGAACCAGAAACCCTAATATCATAGAATTTTGTTGGGTCACAGTAGCATTTCTTCAACCTTACTCAGCTATTACCAACTTCAATGGAATTAACGTCAGGGCTTCCAGGTGGTCTTTTGGTAGTACCGAAATACACTTTACCGCAAAATGATGAGTACCTTGAAGAAGCAACCATGGAAGGAGAGAAGGAAGAGCAGAGGGAAAAGGGAAGAAGAAGAAGAAACTAATCATGGTTGATTTTTTATAAAAATTAACGGCCACTTAACGAAAAAAACTTAAAAAGTGTCACGTTTGTAATTAGCAAGATATGTTGGGGGTACCATTGAAATTACGAAAAACACAGGGGTATCAAAGATAAAGTGCAATAATACAGGGCCACCATTGATAATATCCCTTGAAATAAGAATATAAAAGAAAATTTGATATTAATAATTCAATCTTTCACACATACTCGATTTTGGATTATGTTTTAATAAACCAACCTTTACCCTTAATATGGTGTTAGCATACTAATAGCAACTAAGGACAAAGGTTAAATTATTAAAAAAATCAAAGAGTACGCTGACAGCTAACTAAGATCAAAAGTTGAATTATTAAAAAATAATCCAAAAAAGAAATTATTCACGACAAATATGTGAAAAGTTGGAGATAAGCTAGGCGTTGACCCACTTGTTGCCAAAATGCGTGAAAATAGGCAAAGATGGTTTGGACATGTGCAAAGAAAGATTTTCGACTCCCCCGTTAGAAGAGTAGAAAGCATCATAGTGGAGGGTAAGTGAAGTCGAGGAAGATGATCGGGAATTTACGTCCTTCAATAGTAATATTGCAAGTGCACGGTGTAGCTTAATACGACGGCAAGTACAGGTCGAATCCACAGGGAGTAAGGGTTAAGTCAATAGTTTCTCGATCGATTAGTATGTTCAAAAGCGTATAATATGGTGTTTGGTGATAGAAATAATTAAAGCAACCAATTAAAAACACTTAATGAAAATGAAGCATAAAAATAAATAAGAATGTGATGAACTAAAGAAAAGATATAATGATCAATAAGCTAAAGAGGCATAGGCTAGACTTTCTCACCAAAGTAGTGTTTACTAAACTTTAACCTAAGGTCATGGATGTTTTGTTATGGGAAAGAACGTATCATAAATACTAATGTTCTCTCTCGAGCAACAAAAGCTTCCTAAAACATACTCACCTACCTATTCTCATGGAGTTAAGCATAATTTAAGACACGAAGTACACATTTAACATTTTCAATCAAGGCATCTACCTATTCTCATGGAGATGACTTAATTTTTAAGCATAGATTATCGTTAAAAATCGACTCTCGCCCTCAATTCAACGACACTACACATGATAGCAAAATTCATCTTAAACCATAAACAACACAACCAAACCAAAGGTAAGGAAAACAATTTAGACTACATACATGGTGATAATGCCTAGCCTAAACCAAAATAAACTACTCACTCGTACTCATTTTGAGATTGTAAATTGCAAATAAGCTAAGAACCATAGATGAATGAATTTAACTAGAGTATTCGAAAAAGATAATGCAATATAAGTTGAAGAACTACAAGTATGAATATATGAAACTAAAAGCAATTAATTGAAGATAACGAAGTGACATGAATTGAAAATAATATAAGTAAAGGATAGAATTTACTCTTTTGAGTTCAATCTAAGGATGAACAAGATGATTGCTGATGATTCAAAGTAATACCTTCCAAAGCTTCAATAATAGTACACTAATGGTTGAAGTATCCAAATTGCAAAATGTTACAATAGAGGATTGAAATTAAGATTGTAATCGAAAATTGAAAATTCTTAAGTGAATTGAAAGAGAAATTATGCTAAACACTAATTTTTAATTGAAATGAAAGCTAAGCTATGAAGAATACATAAAAGTTATCAAAATGAAGGGTGAAATCTGATATGCCCAACCCCGTCTTCCTCTTCTCTATTTATAGCCTTTAAAATAAGTGGGGGTGGTGGTTTCATGATTGCTCCACCACCCTAGGTTGTAGGAGGGAGGTGCCACCCCTAATTGATAAGCTAGGGTGGCTAAGCAGTCCTGGCAGCAGCATTAAAAGGGATAAATGTGATTGGACCTCAAATGATGTTTAAAAAGATCGCAAAAGCTGATGCTGCCCATCTCGCTCGACCAGTCGAGCCACCATCAAGTACAATATCAGAAACTTCAAAAATTGGTCAAAATGTGAAAATCAGCTTCGCTCGACCTGGTCGAGCGGATGTCCTGTACCCTTGAAATGCATCCTGCTAATGATCAGAAGCTACTGGAAGTTTGTCTGCACTTCACTCGACCCGAGGCACCTTGCTCGACCGATCAAGCGACCTTCAGGAATGTGATACTCAGCTTCTGAAGCGCTTGGGCTACCTTGGCTTGAGCTAATTCTGGTCGAGTGGGTCTACTATGGCTTCTTTTGGCTTGTTCTTGTGGCTTGGCTCATGATGTTTCACTTCTTTGAGCCCTCGGCGTTTAGGTGAGCAATGTATGCAACAAAAAAGGGCTAGTTTGTACTCGGTTTTCATGATTAAATCCTAAAATGAAATAAAACACCAAAGCAACAAAGCAAGCGTAAAATCCAATAAAACAATGCAATAACATATAGTTTCCTCACGCTAAACAAGCCACTTAGGAGTGAAAGTAAAGATAAAATGTAACTAACAAACTCCCCCAAGCCAGACCCTTGCTTGTCTTCAAGAAAGCATTGTGTTATCATAGAGAGAAGAGATAGGGAACCAATGTAGATGCACATGAATGATCTGACAGAAGACCTAAGAAAACATGGGTGGAGCAGATCAAGAACGACTTAAATGAGTTGTGCCTCTCTGCGGACTTGACTAGGAATATGAGTAGTTGGAGACGTCAGATCCATGTTTTAAACTAATAGTAGTTTCTTTAGTTACCTCCCTACCCTAGGGTCTAGGTTCTTCTTACACGCTTTGTTTTGTTTCTTTGTATAATTATCGAGGTTTTACCTTGTTTTTATTTTTATTTTCTTTTTTTCTCATTTTATTTTCTTTTTTGGTTAGATCTAGTTTATGCTTGTGCTGTCTTTTTCTGCTAATAGTTGCACTCTTGAGACAATGTTGCCACTCATATCCTCCTTTTGCAGGGCTCTTACTGTTTTAGGGGTAAAACCGACCGCTTTCCTCTAGTCCTTCCTGTGAAGGGAGTACGAGTATGAATTGTCCGTCACCTTCCCTCAACCAGACCCTACTTTTGAGCGGGTTATTGGGCATGATGATGATGATGAATATGTGAAAAGTTGAATTACTAATATCATTTTTTCCTAAAATAAATTAGCATAGAAAATTGAATATATTGAATTACTTCAAGAATGGGGTCTTGTACTATACACTAACACTACTTTGTACATCCTAATTGATGAGCATGCACATAGACAGAATCCAAAAGCCCGAAAGTTAAAATTTTATCCTTGTAAAATATGTGGTCATTTGTCATAAACCATTATTAACAAATATCAATGCAAATTCATAAATAAAAAAACAAATTATTTAATTATTAATACAATTCAATACAATCTAAAATCTATGAACAATAAATCTTTGGCTTCAATAGAATTTTTGGCAATGAAGTGAAAATTACCACACGTTTTGTTTTCCACAAGTCAACCAAACCTATCCGCAAAGTCTTTGGTAGGGAATAGATTTAATGACTTGAGTAGTAGAATAAGCATGGTCCTTCATTCCTTTGTATTTGTTTTAGTTTTTTTTTTTTTTTCAGTTTTTAATTTTTCTAGCTTTTTTTGAAAGAAACAAAATATTAAGGTTTATCACCAAAAAAAAAAATCAAAAAAAAAAATCAGAATTTTGGTATTTTTAAGGTGACTGTTCCCAACGGCTAAATCCCTAGCACCATCCCTCTCCTTTATACAGCTTTTCCGGCCATCGCAGAAGGCAGCGGCCTGCCGACCAGGGCAACTGAGCAGGGCAACTGACGCACCTCAGCTAGCTGCTAACCTCAGCCGCTTTTTGTTTCTTCGTTCGTGTGCGGGTTAAAGAAGCCAGCTCTTGTAGCAGGAGCGGCACTGAGTCGAGGAAGACCCAGGAGAACTTGGAATGAGCAGATAAAAATTGACTTACGGGAGCTAAACCTCTCCGAGGGCCTGACTAGGGATAGGGGTAGTTAGAGGCGTCATATCCATGCTTTAGATTGTTGATGTCCTCGTAAGTTCTTGCCATCCCGCTCCTCTCGTTTTGTTTATTAGTTTTCTTGTCCCCTTTTTTTGTAGGTGGGTCTACTTTTTTCTCTTATAGGTCTTTTTTCTCATGTAGCTACGTCATCGTATCTTTCTCGAGCCGGGGGACTCCTTTGGCCACACTCCCTTCTACGGGTATGAGTTGCCGTCGTCCTTCCCTTTTCAGACCATGTCCATAGTTTTTCTATGAGCGGGTTATACTGGATTGGATGATGATGAATTATAATTAAGGGGTAAAATGGAAAGATGGAATAAAATAATGACTTGTGTAGTAGAATAAGCAAGATCCTTCACTCCTTTGAATTTGTTTTAGTCGAAAAAACTTGTAATTAGTGGTATATAATTATAATTATGGGGTAAAATGGAAAGATGGAATAAAATAAACATTTTAATAAAAAAAATTCTTCAATGGAATTTTTGGCAATGAAGTGGAAATTACCACACCTTTTGTTTTCCACACGTCAACCAAACCTATCCACAAAGTCTTTGGTGGGAATAGAAATAATGACTTGTGTAGTAGAATAATAAGCATGGTCCTTCACTCCTTGTCTCCTTCGTATTTGTTTTAGTCAACAAAACTTGTACTTGTAATTAGTGGTATATAACGTAATACTAAATTTCTAGCAAAATAACTTCAACTTTTTGGTTGGTGAAAATTTCATCGTTCAAACTCCAACCCAGCAACAACCTAATTGACAGCTAATCTGTCAACCATTTACAAAACAATACTCGACAACCATCAGAATGTTCAAGAAATAAGCTTACTTTTATGAGATCGTCTCTCGGTGAGACGACCTCAAATAAGAAGCTCATATTCTCATGATACTAAAAGAAGGACACGAGTGCCAACATCAAAGCAGAATCAAACTAGCATTATACTAAAAGATTTAAGACACTTGGACCCAGAAACAAGCCAAAAGATAGAAATGCTAAACTATAACCTTCCTTAATTGTTATAAAAAACTGATAAACCAGTAATGTACAGCTGATGTGCGAATAATTCCTTACAAAATGGATGTGACACGAACAGAATTATCAGCAGATCCAGTAAGATAGATAGGCAGAGTTGGATGCCAATCCACAGTTGTCACTGCAGCACTATGTGGCAGACTTTTTGATCCATTGGCAAGACTTCCGACCTAGTAAAATAGCACAAAATACTAGTAGATGTTACTATAAACTGAGCTAGACTAAAAAAAAAAAAAAAAAACGATGGCTTCTAGAATCAGAATGACACTGCTTGTTTAATTAAGGAGATCAAAGAATAAATAAGTCTAATATTAGGTCCGTGGCATCATGTAGAGCAGAAGGTTTGGGGTTCGACCACTATTTGGTGTCAATTGGGGGGTTTCTTGACTACACGCATCCTTCTTTACTTCCTCCTTGAGAGTACCAGGTATGGTTTGTCCGCCTCTTTTAGGAAAAAAAAAACCCCTCACCCGGACCCTGCCTTGTGCGGGATACTGGTGTCCTTTACCTTTTACCTTTTTGGGCATCATGATAAACTATGCAATATAAGGTGAATAGGAGAAGAGGTGAAAATGGACCTGAAACATAGGTGATCGTACTAAATCAGAGGTCACCAGCAGTCTCTTCCCAGTACAATCAAGAGCCATCTCATGACGGCAGTGCTTTGCTGAATCAGGATTCCAGAACCTACAGAATGGGACAATGTGATGATTTTAAGAGATCCATGTAATAAAGCTTTCACCACGCCATGAAAGGCAAAGGAAACAGTCCACATGATAAAACACCAAAATTTAGGCCAGAAAACATGTATGCACAAGGGGATGCAAAATTCATATAGCACAACCTCCTTTTCATTTATCAATGATATTACCTGCTGCAATCTGCTGACCAGACTACTTGACCTTGCTTATGCAAGCTCCATTCAAATACCTGAACCCACAAATATCAAATATTTCTAGCAATAAGGCTTGATAGTATATGATAGAACAACGCTTCACTAAAACATATAACATAAAACACGCAGTAGGTTTCCAACTCGAAGACAAATTTGTAAGAACATGATTACATACTTTTCCATCTGATCCCAAAGTAAAAATAGTCGTCTCATCATGCCCAAAAAGAAGAGAGCTAATAGGAGAATCATGAGCCGGCCATCCCGTAATTTGTAAACCAGCAGCCATGTCTGAGATTAGTCAAGGTATTCAAGGAACAAATTGTTAGCTGCAGATATGAGCAGTGAATAGAATCATTTGATATCCCATGCATCCAATAATCAGAATCAACTTATGCATTAGGAAACAATCCAATAAATTTATTTTAAAAAGTAAAGCTCCTTAACCTATCACCCTAGTTTGGGGAACACAAAACTGTCCTAAAAAGTACAACACAAATCTGACAAAATCACATGTTTTGTCGCCTTGTCGGATAAGGTTTCATGTGCTTGCACTTATGTAATAAGAGGACAAACAACAAAGGATTTTCTATGAGCAACAAAAAAATTAACTGAGTCACCACTCCAACTATAACATGCAAATGTGTAAGGATACCAAACATGTGAATCATCCCATCAACAGCAGCAGCCGCTAAAATCTTTCCATTGTGATTGAAGCACATAGAAGTTATTGCTGGGGGCTCTTCGCCAAGCGGAAGGACAGTCTTAACAATGTCAAAGTTTCAACAGACTATTAATTTAATTAATAAGCCACTATATTATAATACAAAATGCTTTAATTAACCGGAGCATACCACAGATTTCCATGTCTTCATGTTCCAAACGGTTAGTGAAGCAAAACCCATAGTGTTAGCATAAGATGTTTCATCCCTATTCACATACAATACAAAGCAAAAAGTAAAGGATAGATCTCCCTCAAGTTCGCAAAAAAAAAAAAAAAAAAAAAAAAATCTGAAGCATAGCTAGGTTTACAAACACATCTGATATGCTACATATCTTCCCATCTATAAACCCAAATCTGTAACAGAGAGCTAAAACATAGAAATGTGCTCATATACAATAGTTTTCCTTGTCTTGCAAAATTTTAAGAGAACAGAAACTTCTGGGTTTTGACTGAGTAGAAACTTTTGAGGCCATTTATAGACAAAAGGCTCAAGGAATACTATAAAACAGGTTTTACAATGACAATTATTTCAGGATCATCAGACATTCAGATAGGAGAAAGTAAAAGCAGAAGTATACCCTTCAGATGCCGCTGCAGAAACAAAAATGGGTTCCACAGGGCTGCATTTTACATCAAAAACCCTGTTGTGTAGAAACATCAATATCAGCACAATAAACAAACAAGAAGGATCACAAATAGGAACTAGTCCAAGAATGACCTTCGAAATGTTTGGCCTGTGCTGAGATCACAAACTACTCTCTTAGCATCCACATTCCACGCTTTGATGCCTCCCTCAGCAGTGCCTATGAGAAGCTTTTCTCAACCAAAAAATCCATGTAGTTGATGGTTTTGCTTATGTCAGTAGAAGAAAGAATAAGTTCCATAAAATATCAACAAATGGAAAAGGCAATGTACATCTACACACTTCGATAAGGAATGGAAGAAAAGAAGCATACCAAGCGATCAGATTTACAATCCCAATCAAGAGACAAAATTTCTGTTCCACAATAAATAGTGGCATTTCTAGATCCCGCTGTGGACGGTTCATACGTCCATATCCTATATCAACGATAAAAAAAAACTTGATTCACAATTCCCAATCAAGAATCATAAACAGCCGAATAATAATAAAATTGATTGAATTAACAGTGGACCTCTCAATTTTGTACATGTAAAAAAGTAGAGCTGAATCCCAGGGTCCTTCCAGTTTTATCAAAAATATTAAGAAATATATAAGGCACCCAGATACATAACTAAAGCCAGATTGCATGGCAAGCAGCTGATATTTGCTAAGTTCAAACTTTCCTCCTTCCTATAAACCCAACCTATAAAGTCCCCAACAAATATAGAAACCCCAGGCTTGAATATTTAACCACAATTTAACAAAGTCAGCCATCAAACAGGAAGAATAATTTAATCGCACACTCACATTTGATGATTATAGACAATTTAGATGCACCATATCTGTCAGCTCATCTCAGACTCAAAAATCAGGACAAATTCAAAGAAAAGGCATGCTTAACCCATCCAAACTAATAGTAAAAAGAACATTTAGGAATGAAAAAACCCTTTTCTTTCAATCATTATGGAAGAGCTCACTAATAGTGAAGAGCTGCAGTAGATACCTGACTGTTCCATCTAGAGAAGCACTTGCAATATTATCCCCGGATGCAGAAAAGCGAGACCTAGTGATAGGACTAGTGTGCCCCAGAAACGTTTCCTACAACAAAGGCAATCAAAATGTTGAGGAGCTCAAAGACAACAACGTTTCATTCAAATCATAAAAGCAAAAATAATTTAAACAAGCACATGGCCACACATACATTGAAATAGATAATATGTAAACAAGGAAACAACATTAACGTTTTTACATCCAAGGGCACTGTGACATATAGTACAAACTCGTCAATTAAAGGGCACTGTGACATATAGTACAAACTCGTCAATTAATGTGTTAGGTTCTAACCTTATCTTCTTGATTGAATAACATCAAGTCACCAACATGTAGTCATTCCATATAATTTTTAGATTTAGATTATCTTAGTTTCTTAGCATTATGCTTCTGAGTTCAGACATATCAATGTCCATAAGAAAAAAATGTTACTCCTAGTTCATTTTATCTACATTGTTAATAATTGATTGGGTATAAAATCCATTTTGATTCTACACGTGTTATGTCAGTACACACACGAGTCAAAGTTAAGTCAAGCAGCACTTGGCTCACATCATTGTTAAACTGTGATACAAATTACATTTCAACGAACATATTTTTTTATAGTATGAGCCAATGGCTGTAAGCATATAACGTGTGGAAGTTGGAGATTTCTGAAATAATATTACCAAAAGAATTTGACTCAAACATGAATCCCTACCTGGAACTGCACTTTTACTTCTGAAAATTCTTCCTCGCCTAAGACAACAGCCACCTTTTCTGTCAAACCACAATCAACTGGGCTATTTAGAAAGCTTTAAAAAGCACATATGTCCATGCAATTTTATATCTTGAACAAACTTCTTCAGCATATCAGCAGAAAGCAAGATGATGTTGAAAATTTCAAAATAAACTATTCAGCCTCTGTCAGGTTACTAAGATATGTTTATTACTTTATAGTAAAGAAAGACAGCCAAAAGTCTCTTCATATTCTTCAAATTTTTTATTTTGGGGTGGGGACGTATTCCACGGTTGATGTTTTCGCAGTACAGGGAGGCACGGTGTTTTTATAAATAATCAATGCATTCACTAGGGATGAAGGTGTAATGAAGAGGGATTTTCTGTGATGGTGAATGGCTGAGTATTGGTGTTCGTGTGGACATGGATGGTAATATTTGATAGAAACATTGCTCAGAATGTGAAATAAGGTAGTAAATTAGAATTACACAGTAGAATGTAACAACAATTTGTAGGAATTATATAATATGCTAGGAGAGTATTTCGAGCGTAACTCAAAACTTCCAAAGTGTGTAAGAACACCAATTTTGAATACAAACCATGATCATACTCTCCCTTCCCCATTTTACATACAAAGCATGAGGTTGTCTCTTTCAAGTAATAACTCAATAACTCACCTCCAACAAACTAATAAATTAATAACACAATATACTGATTATAATTCCTAAAATATTAATTCTAATTTTATGGGTTCTTCCAAAGGTTCTCAAAAGTCTTTTGTACCCTTGTAATTTTCCAAGCATAACGGAAGGGAAGCAACGATGATATGAAGAACTTTTATCACATTTGCTATAACATTTACTACAAAAGTAAATATCAGGCCGTACTCCTATAAAGAAGCAATCACAAAAACAGAAACAAAAGTAACGAACTGGAAGCCCTTACTTTATCTTTGGGCTCTGCCTCCCCCCACCCACCCCAGTTTTTTCTTTTTTTTGTTTCTCTAATTCTTTTCTCCCTTATCTCCTCACTTAAAATTGCACTTGATGACAAAAATCTAAGAACTTACGGCTTCTTCTACTCCTATTTTTTGTAGGCAATCGACTCCAAAGTCCATACATATATAGGTCAATTTACACTTCAATGAGATAGCCAGCCATTCCTCATACACGTAGTAATCTATCTTTTCATCTTATAATGCCACTAGGGATGTCGTCAGACCCTAAAGATCAAGACTAAAAAGATAATACAGATTTTAAAATCAATTGGTACTCTTCAGCCCTATATTGTTTCACAATTTCGTGTAACTTCCTCACACAACTAACTTAAGTTTCCATTCATTAAAAGTTAAAAAATCACCAAAACATTACTTCTAAAATGATCTTTCTCATAAGAGTAAAAGACCCTTAATATTTATACCATCTACTACCCTAAAGTCTCAATGCAAAATTGCACAAAAAAGTGAATTACAATGATTAAATCAATAAGGAACAAAGATGAGACAATAGCACCTTTATATAAACCATATTTGGAAACAAAGGATCCATTCTGACCATTGCTGGCTGACGAAGAACTTGGGGCATGATCGGCATTATAGGATGTCATAATGGACACATCTGAACTTCCATCTACACCAAGGCTTTGGAATCCAGTTATAAGCTCACTTCCACTTGCAGCGGCCGTATTTTCTCCCAAATCTATTGATGGAATTGACTTTTCAGAACCCACCTGAGCACTTATTGTTGCATCATCTTCTTGTTTCATTAAAACAGCACCACTGAGAGATGAAAAAGCAAGTAAGAAAGTATATTTGAGGGGTTATTTGACACAGCCTCTAAACTGCTTAAGGTAACCAAGTTCAAATGTATGCAAATATAATGTTCATGAGTTGAAAAAAATTCTTGCATCACTGGATCCTCCAATCCAAGAAATTCAATACAACACTCAGAAATCTAGACAAAGTGAGTCATGAGATTTTGTCATCTTTAATGACTCTTCCACTCATACAATCATTTGGTATTAGTATCATAAGATATAATGGAGTGGAAGACTAAGATTGGAACCCAACATTAAGGTCAGTAGCAATTATCTCTCAAAACATAAACAAAGGCCATGTCGTACTTTGCCTTATAGCCTTCCTCGAGAGAAGCATCAACTAACCAATGTAACATTACATTTTACCACGGACAAAATAAGTTGTCAATGTCATCGAAAGTGCATTGACAAAGATATTTGTTCTTTATGTTGACTCTTAAGTCCATATATTAGCTACCCTTTTCAACATAGGCCATATTTAGTTGCATGTAAAACAAGGATTAATTGAATAAATTAAATACTCCCTCCATCTTATATGCAACACTTTTACCAATATTTTTGTAATTAGTTCCAATATTGTTTTTTATCGTAATTTTTACCAATCTAACCTTAAAATTATCCTAATCTTACTCTACCCAACTCAAACAAGCATCCACACTATTTATTTAATTATATAACAATAATTCCATGCACAAGCCCCATCCAACCCAAACACTATCCCAAAACAATTAATACATATTCCTTTGAAGGTCATCCCAGATGCATTCCTTTCAGATTGAGTTTTTCTTACACTAATAACATAACTTACTCCAAACCCCCCCACCCCACCCCCCCCTAAAGCAACAAAATTTGATGTAAGCCCTATACAGGCATGCAAAGAGCGAGAATAAAATACAAAAAATACTCTACCTCCTAAGCTGATGTAACTGAGCTTCCCTTTCTTCCAGAATGGCTTGAAGCTGTGATAATTTCAGATTAAGCTGCTTAATGTCTTTTCTGAGACGGTTGATAGTATTCTTTTCGGAACTGATCTTTAATAAAGTAGGCATGCGTGAAGTGGTCAAGGTTAAACTTTTCTTAGAATCAAGTATACTCTTTTATGTCACTAAAATATAGCTTATCAGGTAATGATTTGATACTTAAAAAAATATGCATATGGGCAACTCTTCATTACAAGTACCACATCAAGATAGAGAACAAAGCATTGTGACTAACGATATTCCAATCCATCATATAATTATAGGCCATAAATCGGTATATTGGTTTTTTAATATAAAAATATTATCTACGGAATCAAGAAAATGACCCAAAATGACATCTATAGGTGTTTACCCTTTTCTTTTTGAAGCACCAAGTTCAATTCCAAAGATCCTTCTTTGAAATAGTTTACCAAAGAATGAACAATCATAAGCCATCAAACGAAATCCAGCACAAGTCACAATAATATAGAAATATTAAACATAGGATATGAGTACTACTAAACATCTGGCTTAGAAAATTCCTTAGCGAAAGATGCAATGCATCAAACCAATCCTTTGAGAAATATATGTGAAACTGAGGATCAGTGGCAGCATGTTTAAGATATGGTATAGCTGTATACAAGTAAAAAAGGTTAATTATCAGAAAAGAAACTGGGAACTCAATTAATAATAACTAAATAAAAACAGACCAAACCATGGAGTCCAATCATCGCCTTTTTGCTGCAAGTTATCACCCAACAAATCAAAAAAATCTTTGACTTTATCATTTCTTCCTGTCCGCACTGCATGTACTATATAATAGCGGAGAATGGAGACCTCCAGTTTCAACAATGTTGCATAAATATCTGTCCCCGAAGAAGAAAAACAATGCTTAAAGAAATTGAGGAGGCCAACTAATTTCTCAGCCTCAAAGTTAGATACATATTTTGAGAAAATCAAGTCTAATATCTTGTCCACTTGAAAACCTTTCCCAACATCTGTATTTAGTTCCATCTCAAAAGCTTGTAGAGTACTTGTGAAACCTCTGAATACTAAAAACTCCCTCACTAGCTCCTCAGCATACAACATATTTTCCATGTTCTCCTACAATTTAAAGACAACAAATTCCAATTACTTTCAGCACACTACACGTAAAAAACTGACAGTATCATTCAAAGTAGATAACAATTTTAGTTGAAAGACACAAAAGTCACCCATTAAGATTGTAGAATAGTAGGTATTTTACTAATTAGCTTCCAAAAGGTAACAAAAACTCCGGTGGAAATTTGATGATTTAGCAATGGCTATTTCAAGGTTGTCCGAAATGAGAGATAAAAACAAAACTGGATTAGCGTATCCAAAAAAGAAAATTTATTTTCTCTTAAGTCTCAAATACATCCAATGTGAATTCTCTTTAAAAATTAATGATATTGGTATCACAGAAATTCTCTGTCTCAACAATATATATACAATACAAGATACACATCTTTTTGTCATTTTCAATAATCCTAAAAACATCAAAAATAAATCTTTCCTTTGCCGTAATTGATTAAAAACTTAATGGTAGGTCCTAATTAATTACTCACATGCAAACTTGATGGGGTTCGCATGTGAGGGAATTATTGGAATGGGTCCCACATCGAAGATTTAAAGATAGTGTGTACACTGATCATTGGAGTCCTTCCCCCATTATTATATGTTTTGGGATGATATCTCCTTGACTAATGAAATGTGTGCATTTCGTATTTTTACGATAATATGTTGTCACACAATAAGTTAAACCCAAATTAACATCTTTCAATAGCCTCTATAAACACCCCAATCTACAAGAAGGTCAAAATTCAAATCGCTAAAAAAACCAACTTGATAATCAAAGACTCAATAAACACCCAAGAACAAGTCATATAAGAACTCTCCTACGTCCTATCTAAGTCTCTAAAATGCCGGAAAAAAAAGACAATTATAGCTCAATAGATTTTCAACTACTTCTGGAGATAACCAGTCCACACGAAGATGCCTAAATTTAACTACAAGGAGTACTACTTACAAAATATAAAAACCTTTTTGAGTAACCTTTATACAACTGGGCGAATATTACGCATTATGCGAAACTAAATGTGCAACAGATTTCACCAAAAAATAAGCATAATTTCCCCCCACTAAACAATTTGATAATTAACTTAAACATATGCTATAGTGTTAGTGCAAAAGCTAAATTACTTTAGTGTGACTCGATAACTCAAAATGAGGAGCGTCATATTGTGAGCAACGATGAGGGTGCAATAGAGTTAAGAGTGTTGGGACATGTCTTGAATGAGGCATGGCATGGAGATGAAGTGACTCGAACGAGGCACCAGCCAGCAACAAGCAGTGAAGGCTGCATCATAGACGCCTGTTCGAGCGTGGTCAGGGCTCGTCCGAGCACATGAGCAGCAGGCAGGCAGAAGGTATTCTGTAATGGGTGCTCGTTTGAGCGGGTATTTGCTCGTCTGAGCATTTCTGTCAAAGGAGTCGAACAGTCAATTTCTTCTTGTTTTATGTCACTTAAATGGGTGTAATGTGGGGCAATTTGTAACAACCCGACTTACCATTGACTGAGTAAACAAGGTCGTCATGGGGTTCATTTCCCAAGAAACTTAAATCATAATCCCAAACTTGAGCAAAGGAGTCACCAGCTCTTTAACCTAACGAACTCAGCTAAATCTCAAACCAAACATCTAACTAAAATACAAGGTAATCATACAATTCACTTTAAGTCCACTACAACCAACATAACTAAGTCTAATATACATTATCCAAAAACCTAATACAAAACTACAAAATTCCCACATGCTAAGCTCAATATGACATCCTTGGAACTCTAATCAACACCACTAACCCATCGTTCCCGACCAGTTCCGATCTGTGATCAAACTAAAAGTTGGTAACAATAGAGGGTCAGATTAAACTGAATGAGAAGTAACAATCCAAAACAACAAAATACAACAATTCAAATCATAGGTTTAAAAGCAACATCAGTTTCCTAGATCTATGCGCGCACAGGGAGTCTAGTTCAGAGGAACATCCATAGCTCTAAGGCTATGTCACTCTCGGGTGAGGCTAGTCAATATTTGAATGACAATTCGCCTCAAAACAAGGGAGTAAAAAGACAACGCTCCTCTACTCCGTCAATGACCAGCTCGTGACCCCGATCCATTGACCATATCAATATCAACATAATCATTCATAACAAATTTGTCTCAACATTATAAAATTCGCAGCTTTAATAAACAATTTTCAAAATTGTAGTTTGGCCAGACCCTTTAAGAGACTGCTACTACTCACCGACAATGTCGCTTCAAGATTCAAGACCAAATCTCTACAGTTGACTAGAAGGCTCATCGATGTAGTCGTATCCTGAAGTATGACAATAACATAACGTCATAAGCGTATGGTCGACGCAACTGTACTAACATATAACTTATTACATCTCCTAAGACCTTATTTCATACCAAGAATCTACTCTATTATTTCTAATCACTAAAGGATTGTGTATGTTCTAATTCAAACCCCCAATATGTCCTCAAAATATTATAATCATGATTTAAGCTAGTTTATACTCTTTTAAAGATTACTCATCCCTATAAATCTCTTTATATTTCCAATTAAACACATGTATGTTTAAACCCTAAATCAAGAATGCCCAAAAGAATTTACTAATCTCATCAAAAATATCAAACCATCTAATCAATATAAACAACAAGTATCCTATCCCACAATCAATGGTTTTTCAAAGTATCTCCTAATTCATACAAGACCTTTAAATCATCCATAATCTACAAATAATAAACATTTTTCACTGATTTTATTAATTTCTAAGTTCATACTTCTCATACTAATCATCAAGATCCACCAACTCAATTCAACATCCGTTATTTCTCTATACAAGTTCATCAAACATAAAAGTAGACATTCAAATTCACAAGAATCCAATATTCCAATAAAAACTACTTGCTAAAAAAAAACTTAATTTGGCCAAAGATAACTAAAACAAGTATAACAATTAATTCTTGAAGCAATTATTATTATCATGTAGAATGATTCTTGATGATTAATCAATAAAATATCAAAGTAAAAGCACCAAGGAATATTTCTTGAATAAAGTCTTATATATACATAATAGGAAAATGGATAAAAGAACTCTACCAACTCAGTTTGCAGCAGCGAAAATCATGGACTGATACCATTGATGAACAAGAATCCAGAGGCTGGACGGATCGAAAGGTGTGTAAAAAGGAAATCAAAAGTTGCTGCTTGAATGGGAATGAGCCAAAATATTGGGCTGCTGCTTGAACTTCACGAAATCAACGAACATTTGGATTGAAATCTTTGAAAGGAATCAAGGGAAGGAGGAGAAAATCAGGAAAAAAAAATCAGAAAATGCTGCCATTGTTGTGCTTCGAAGGATGAATTCAGAGGAAAGGAAAGCCCATTACCATTGATAGGAAAGGAAGGTTTCAGAGGGATAATGAATACTTGTAATGTTAGATCTGAGTTTTGGTTTCTAGCAAATAGAAATAAGGATAATATTAAATATTAATTGGAAAAGAAAGAAATAGGCTAAATATCTATTTCGTTATCTTAGCTCATAATTATCTATTTCACTCAATCCAAAATAATTCTCATACTAATAATTCTCATACTAATATTTGTTTTAAATTCTCAATTTTAATTTCTCAATTTTGATTTTAATTTGCTATTTAATATAGAAATTGGTAGACGAGAAAACGATGGAAGTCGTCGATAAACGACTAGGAGGAGCAGTTGATGCGGAAGAACTATCGAGAGCACTGAAGATAGCTTTTTGGTGCATCCATGATGATGTTTCTATAAGACCTTCCATGGGAGAAGTAGTGAAAATGTTTGAAGGCACAATGGAAGTGAACATGCCTCCAATGCCACAAAACATTTTAGAGTTGATAGAAGAAGGTCTTGATAATGTATACAAAGCTATGAAAAGAGAATGTGATCATACGAGTACAAGTATTTTTACAATTAATACTCATCCTTCATCCCGTGCTACATGTAGTTATTCTACTATGTCACCTCGATGATGAAACCCATCTCTTTTCGATTGTTCTTCTTATTGTGTGTTCGTATGTTATTAACTCATCTGATCATGAAAATTGAGTTTCGTCTATATTTTCTCAGCTTACCATGTAATTTTTAAAAAAGTGTTTTCATAGGGCGCCATTCTAATTCTTTTTGATACAAACTACTTATAAAACAATTGTAGCCTTTCTGTATTTTTAATCTAATCCTCTCTTTAAATTTACATGTTTTATCATGTTAAACTCTTGACTAATTTTTTGATTTGCATGTATCTAATTGTATATTAAAGTTTTAAGCTTCTTTCAAATTGTGGTTTGTGTTATTTAGTGATAATTAGAGGGGACAAAATAGTCTAGTAGCATAATAAAGAAAATAAAACCGGAAATTCAATATTTTTGCTAATGAGATAGTAATCACTGATGGATGTGTTTGATAAAGAAAAATACAATTACCTCATATTGATTGTCTTATTTAATTTTTACCTTATATTTAATATACTAATTCAATTTTAAATATCACTAATTCTATCCTAAAAATTATTAAAAATTGAATACAAGCGGGTTGGCTTAAGTGGCGAGCAGCAATTGGGGTGCTTTGTGATAAAATGTTTCCGAGGAGATTAAAAGGTAAATTTTACCGCGTTTCAATTAGGCCGGCTTTGTTATATGGGACGGAATGTTGGCCCGTAAAGAAGGTTTTCGAACAGAGGATAGAATTAACAAAAATGCGTATGCTGAGGTGGATGTGTGGTAATACTATGATTGATAAAATAAGAAACCAAAAGTTCAGGGAGAACTTAAGGGTTGCACCTCTCTCCACAAAGATGCAAGAGAACAAGTTGAGATGGTTTGGATATGTGCAGAGAAAGACACATGACGCCACAGTAATAAGGATCGAATGCATCAGTGTAGGGCAAGAGAAGTTGGTGAAGACCTAGGGGAACGTGGGAGGGAACATATTAAAAATGACATGCATAAACTTCACCTTTCCAAGGACCTGACCAGGGATAGGGCAGTTGGCGGCGCCTTATCCACGTCTTAGATTACTAAACTCGTCCCTTTTACCCATTGTTTGTTATTGTTCATTGCCTTTAATTATCGCTCTTTACCTCCTTCATTACTTTTTATCTTTATTTTTAGTTATACGCACGTATTCTATTTATTATAGTATTTGTAAGTTGTAAGTTGTAAGTTGTAAGTTGTAAGTTTATCTCTCTTTGAAGACCTTTCTCGAGCCGGAGGACTCTTTGACCGCACTCTCTCTATGGGTATGAGCTGCCATCGTTCTTCCATCCTCAGACCCTGATCATAGATCTCTATGAGCGGGATACGTTGGGTATGATGATGATGATATTAATAAAATTTATATTGAGAAAAAATCAAACAAGATATCACTTTATATTTTGACATTTATATTAAGAATAAAATACTATTTAAGAGTGACCGATAATAGTGTTAAAAAATCGAATTGAGACAATTCTCTAATTGGATGGAGTATCCGATATTGCGGGTAGTGTGCAAGAAAAAAATATAGTTAAATGGAATCTTGTTTGTGTTGTCTCATTGCATATTTTCGTAATATTAACTTCTTATAACTTTTAATTTTGTATAACCAAATATAAGGGATTAAAATAATAATAAAACCAAGGAAGATGAAGAATATATTTCTTATTATCTTATTTAAAATATTGTATTTAATTTTTGATTAAGTTTTTAAGTAACCAATAATTAAGACACTTTTAGTATCTTTACAATCCTTACTTAAATTTAATGATCTTACCTTATTTATTTTCTCGAACAATTAAAAAATTTTGGAAAATTATCAATGATACCCCTAAGTTTTTGTACTTTATCAATGGTATCCCTAAGTTTTTTCGATTATCAATGATACCTTTGTGTTATTGAGCGTTTTATAACCGTGACATTTTCTAATTTTTTCTGTCAAATCGTCCAATACCATTAACTTTTTTCTTTTTCTTTTTTTTTCAATTTAAAACATTAAAAAAATAAAAAAATAAAAAAGAAAAAAGTTAACGATTTTGAACAAATTTGGACGGAAAAAATTAAAAAAAGGTTATTATTGTAAGACGTTTAATAACACTAGGATACCATTAATAATAATAAAAAAAAAAAAACCTTAAGGGTACCGCATAATTTCCCAAAAATTTTCCATAAAAAGGATATATTCCTAATGTAACCCTATCAATTTATGCTCAAGGTACTATTCATCATCTGGGATCGAACCGATCAATTAATGCTCAAGGTACTATTCATCTGCAAATTTCGATTTCTTAGATTTGATAAACCCTAGAACTTTATTTCAAATCTTTTGCTTGAAACCTATCTTAATTTTGAGCTCTAATTGTTTAATTTAGACTTTTATCTTACCGTTGAAATTCAAATGGTATATTTCGGTCGAATACTGAATTTTTAATACTTTGTAATTTCTATCTATCTCTAGCATATGTCTAAGTTAATCAACATTTTTGTGGTACATTTTGTTTCACATTTTTGTGTAATCTTTTGATTTTTTTTTTTTGGAAATATGAACAAAGTTGAATGAGTAGAATCAAAAAATCCTAGTTGCGCATTTTCATTGACATTCGCCCAGTTGTACGAAGGTTATTCAAAAAATCATAATCTTTCTGTGGACTAGTTATTTCAGAGAAGCATTTCAAAATCTATTAAGCTAAAACCATTTTTTTGCATTTTTTTTAAGCTAAACCTAAATTCCACTCTGTTTTTAATTGCTTTTTTCACTTTTGCTAAACTCAAGTCAGTTAGTATATTTGTTGAATAGTCTGGATATAATTTCAATTGGGTTTGTTTTACTGCTTTTGTATTTGATCAGAAATATATTTATTTGCATATTGATCATTGGTTGTGTTTATATTCCATTTATCATTGAATTTGATGTATACTATTGCATAACTGATTATGAAACAATGACATCCTAGTGGTGTTGATTGATTCACGATCTATGAAAATGCCAATTCCCATTTTAGTTTGCAGTATTTGAATGTTTGAAATCATTTCTGTATTAGATAGTCCTTTATTTGTTTTTTGTCAAAAGTGATGGTGGTGTTGCTATTAGACTCATAATACCTGATAGCCTTAGTAAACTTGACGACATAGTAGCTCATTTGATGAACTAGTATCTATTGGAAAATCAAACATGCTCATATGATTTCAAACATTCAAATACTGCAAACCGAAATGATAATTATGTCCAGAGTTCGTCAACAGCACCAAGATGTCATTATTTCTTAATCAGTTATGCAACGGTAACCATCAATTCCATGATAAATGCGAATATAAACATCAATTCAAGCACATGCAGGGGTATTCAAGGGGCCAAATATGATTGGGGGCAATTTTAATCTTGAGTCCAGAAGCAAACATGCAGAATTTGTGAACTAGGTAACGCAGTTATTCAACTCCAATATAATTTCATACCCTTTAACGGCCCGTTTGGTAGGTGGTAATAAACGGTGGTAATGGGAATGAAAAACTAGTATAATTTTGGTTGAAAAATATTTAAATTACCTTATGGCCATGTTTGTCCAACTTTAATCATCTCATTTTCTTCATAAAACTCATTCCAATGCATTACCATTGGGAGGGGTGGTATTAGGTGGTAATGAAAATTTATAAACAAAAAAAAATTTGTGATCAAAGTTTCATTCCCATAGGAATGATATGGAACTTTTGATGAAATTTTACACTAAAAATCATTCCCATTACCACCATTTAATACCACTAATCAAACGGGCCGTAAGTGAACTACTTACTAATGAATATGAAAAACTCCCTCCGACATTTCCCTCAGCAGGATGTACTTCAATATGACTCTACTTTCTAATTTTGCAAGATGAGGAATAGCATAAACTAGTAGCAAAATCGATTATCATAGGGTATTGGAATCTGTTACTTTGTTGCTCCTCATGAACTAGTGAAAACAAAAACTCATCATCTCCCTTAATTGAAAAAGCTCATGAATACCCTTTCTACAACAATAACTAGAAGGATTTGTTTACATTACTTATCTAAACCAAAAAACTTTTTAAAGTAACACAATTAGTTTCCTTTCCACTCTCTTATTAGATTCCTTTCCCTTTCCACTAAAATAAATATACCAAACACCCTCATAGTGTAGCGCTCAAAGATAAGAGCCACTCAAATTTTATTAGAACCATGCACCTACTATTAACAAAGAGCATTGGTTTTTCCAATAGATAAAGTTGATCAAATGAGCTACTATGTCGTCAAGTTTACTAAGGACTATGCGATACAGGAATGATTTCAAACATTCAAATACAGAAAACCAAAATGGGAATTGGCAGTTTCACGATGTCATCATTCAGAGATGTTAATCAATCAACACCACTAAGATGTCCTTGTTTCTCAATCATTTATGCAATAGTAAGCATCAAATTCGATGATAAACTCAAACAACAAATAATCAATAGTAAAAATTGACATTAATAATCCAACCTTTTGCTCATCCACTGTAAATAAGCCAACCTTTTGATTATTTTCTAATAATCCAACATTTGCCCTTAGCACGTACAAAATAATCCAATCTTCATTTTAGTTTGCTAGCAGCATACCCTGTATCACAAAGGTTGAATTATTAGAAAATAATACAAATGTGGAATTATTCATAGCGGATAAGTGAAAGGTTGGATTAGTGAAAGGTTAGATTATTAATGTTAATTTTTCCTAATCAATATGCAAATAAATATATTTCTAATCAAATACAGAAGCAGTAAAACAAACCCAATTGAAATTATATCCGGACTATCCAACAAATATACTCAATGACCTGAGTTTAGCATAAATGAAAAAAGCAATTAAAATTCAGAAATTGTAAAACAAAGTGGAATCTTTAATCGGGCAATTAAAAACAGCAGGCAACTGAGGTTTTCTCTGGATTAAAAAACGAAACTTTCGAATATTTATACAGTACAAATAAGAAAAAACTGAAACTTTTCTATATTAATACAAGTAAAATTAGAAAATATTGAAATTTTTATACATTAATACATCTAAAATCATTAAAGATGAAAACTTTCTTTTATTAAAACAGGTAAAATCAAAAAAGATCGAAACTTTCTTATATTAATACAGGTAAAAACATAATCGATTGAAATTACTTATAAAAACAAAAATTACCCTAATAATCTTCAAAATTGCAACGATTAACAGATTTGAACTTAGAACTTTAAAATTGAAAATTAATTATGCGTTTAACAGCCCAATTAACAACGAGAAGGGAAACGCTTACCTTGGGTTGACAGATCCGATGAGAGAAAACATATAATTTCAAAAGAGGTGAAAGAACGAGAGCGTGGCGAGGGAGAAGGTTGAAGGTTCTGACATTTTTTATACACAAATTCTTCTGAGACATTTTTTATACACAAATTCTCGTGAGACATTTTTTATTCACAAATTCTGGAGAGACATGATCTCTAACTATTATATATTTTTTAAAATATTGTAAGTATATATTAAAAATTTTGTAAGTAGATATTTATGATATTGAAAGTAGGTATTAAGGATGCGGTAAGTAAGTATTAAGGATAATGTAAGTATGCATTAAGGATAATGTAAGTATGCATTAAGAATATGATAAGTAGATATTTATCTTTAAAAAATTAGGTTTGAGGTACGTCTCTCAAAAAGACATTCTCTCAAGAGACCAGCTGGTTTTTTATATACCCGACCTAGATTTAGGGTTTTTAAAAGCACATCCAATCAAGTCATTTTGGAAAGTCATAACTTGGGGAACATAACGGGCTGGAGGCCCATTTTCAGCCTTAATCCGATTTATTTTACAACAATTTTTACTTGAGATCTTTTTTTCTAAAGATGGTTCTCAAAAGCCCAACTCATTATGTTAATTTTAAAAAAAAAATTACGTGCGCGTGTAACATAATATATTTGGGGTTATAACATAATATATTTGGTATTATACCAGCATATATTTGAGGTTTATAACATAATTTATTTTTGACTATAACATAATTTATTTTTGACTATAACATAATATATTTGAAATTATAACAATATATATATTTGAGGTTATAATATAATATATATGGGGTTATAACAACATATATTTGTGGTTATAACATAATATATTTGGGGTTATAACATAATATATTTAGAGTTGTAACGATGTATATTTGAAGTAATAATATAAAATATATGGAGTTATAACAACATACATTTGGGGTTATTAACATAATATATTTGGTGTTATAAAAATACTATACTCTCAAACACAGACTATTATATACCGAACTATATATTATGTTATAACCCCAAATATAATATGTTATAACCACAAATATATGTTGTTATAATCTCATATATATTATTTTATAACCTCAAATATATATATTGTTACAGCTTTAAATATATCATGTTATAACCCCAAATAAATTATGTTATAATCCTTAAATATATTCTGGTATAACACCAAATACATTATGTTATAACCCCAAATAAATGTTATTATAATTCCAAATACATTTTGTGACTTTTCACATTACACTTACACGCACGCCTCAGATTCTTTTAAAATTAACATAATGAGCTGGGCTTTTGAGAACCGTCTTTAGAAAAGACGGTCTCTCAAGAGAGAGGTAGTTTATTTTAAAACACAAATTCTTTATTAGACGGTCTCATCGTGAGACATATCTTATATTTGGGTTAAATAATATAATAACATTAAAACTTGGCCGAGATCGTCTTAGAATAAGACCAAGCATGGGTCGGCCTAGTTTAAGGTGCGTGTATGGCACGCATTCTATTCCCTCCAACTTTCCATTTTTTTTTTATTTTTTAATCAAAATTCAAATTTTTTTATTGATATGATGTTACAGTTTCAATATTATTATTATTTTCTTTGTTTTCTTGTTTCCTTTCATAACTTCCTTCATAAAAAACTTTTCATTTTCTCTCATTCCTCCATTTTAGTTTTCTTCATTCTCTGACCTTCTTCTTCCGTTGCTGTGTACTGGTAATTTTCTTGTTCATTTTCTTTCTTTTTTAGTTTTTTACATGTCTAGATTTTGTTTTATGTTTTCGTCTACGTTTTTTTTGTGGATTTTTTATATGTTGTTTTTCATCATTTTGTTGTTTTCTTAGTTCATTTGGTTTTTATTATTGTATTTGTATGTCAATTTTTTTTTCCTTTTTCTTCATGTTCATATTTGTTTTAGTTGTTTTTAAGGGTTCATTTTTTCGTGATTTTTTAGTAGGTTCCTGTTTTTCTTTTTTTTTTTAAACAATGGTGAAGTCTTCAAAAAAGAGTGGTGAGGAGGTGTTGCCTCTAACTGTCGTCTCAAAAAAGAAAGGAGTTTCGAAGAAAATCAATCGCTAAGAAGTCTAAGAAGAACGATGATTCTTCCAAGAAATTGACTGTTGTGAAGGACAAACAATCACGTAATAGATTGAAGGAACAAGTTGTTGTGATTTGCACTCCAGAAGGACCGTATGTTTTCTGTTCATATTTTTTAGGTTTTTGTATGAAATAGATGTGTTTAGATCTATAATTGATTCTTATAAGTTTAATATTTACATGCATTATAATTGTGTTATGTTTTATAACTGACAGTGATAAGTATTGAATTGTATGTTGTTATTAGTTTATTTTTATTGTTTATAATTGATATAGTTAATATCAAAACTGAAATGAAATAAGCTCAACATTTTTTTATGATGCATGTTAGTTTTTGTTTTGTTTACATAATTGCTATATTTGAGTCAATAATTGATATATATTAGTTTAAAATTGAAGTCATATCTTTTTTTGGTAATAACTGATAGTGATAAGTTTGAAACTTACAGTTATAAGTGTTGTTTTTTTATTGTGTTCTTAGTGTCTTTTTTTTGTTTTAATAATTGAAGCTCTTAATATTTAAGCTGAAATTGATAAGCTCAAACATTTTTATACTCTTAATATTTAAAATTAAAGCTATATTATTGGATTTTTTTTGTTCAGGGTAGAGAAGGAAATTAAAACAAATTGTAAGGTTTGGGGTTTTTTGGTGTAGTAGTTGGCTCTACAAACAATTTATTTTACTTTGTCAAAGTAGTTGGTTTGAACTTGTCTTATTCTATAGTTTGATGCCACTTTTGTGTTTGTAAATAAGTTAGCATCATTCTATGACTTATTTTGAACAATTGCATTTCATTGTGGGGCATTCTAGCTGATATATAACCTACTAAGTTTGATAACGTCTTAGGTCTAATTTTTGATGTGGTTATTATTATGTAAGCGATTGAATTTTCTATATTTACCGTTAATATAAGGGTTATTTGAAAATGATGGTTTTTAGGTAAATATTGATGTTGTTAAACAGTAAACAGTTTTCTAATGTAACTCAATTGTTTGCGTATAATATTCAATTATCTATATAAAAATAAATCTTCGCATTGAATGGAGACATTGCTCAACATCAATGTAAAATTGAATAATTTAGAAGTACAATTGAAATATATAAAAGAGCAATTTTTTGCTATCCGTAATTGAAGTATCGTTCATGTATAACACTATTTATTTCTCGTTTCTGATTGATTAATGATTCATGGGTATTATGATTATGATCTGATCTAAGAGGTTGTACTTGGCTCTAACCTTCTAAAGCTTTAAAGTTATATTTCTTATTGTTTGATCTTTTTTGATTGATTTTTAGAGAATATGCGATTTGATGTTTTGTTGTACATTCATTGTAAATTTTTATTTAGGTTTGAAGATTTGATCATAAATTTTCTTTTTTTTTTTTCCTATTTTTGAGGTTTTAGGAGGTAAAGTGAAAGAAATTCATCTTTCATGGATGATTAGTGATTTCTCATCTCTTATCAACTATGAAGTTTCAATTTTGTGATAGAATTTTCTTTTATTTTTGGGAAATTGTAAGTGGTTTATTAATTTAGAATAATGTTTGTCATTTATTTTATGAAATGTCTGTAAGCATATAAATTGTAAGCATATACTTGGTCTTTTTCTTATCTGCTCATTTGGGTTTTATGATAACATCAAGTGAGTTTATGGCAATGCCAAAGGCCCAAAGTATATATTTGTTGGATTATTTTCTCGATAATGGTGTCCACATGCTCACGTTAAATTAACACACCAACCATCTTCAATAAATCACATCCCATTCCAACCCATCCATTTGCACCAATGGCACATCAATTGTATATTAACACCCCAACATACACCCACAATCCTTATATTCTTCATACCTTTGCAATACATTGATATTGTTAAAGTAAGTACCAATAATCTTAATGATGACGTTAACTTTAAACATATAATCGAACATGCTTTGTCTTGTACTTTAGAGAGGGTCGATAAAGATGTGTCGAATATGGGTGATTTAAGGTTTGGAACGATTGATAAGAGTTGCTTGATCAAAGCAACAAATAAAGAAGCAGACTGTGAGTGGCTCGACTAACCGCTTGATCGAGTAAAGTGTTGCTCGACCGGTCGAGCGGTGTTGGATCGGTCGAGCAAGGTGTCCAGAACAAGTCAGTAGCTTCACTGGAAGCTCGCTCGACCGAGCGAGGTACTGGCTCGGTCGAGCGGAAGTCCAGCAGACTACATTGGATTCTGTTATTGGTCAGAATTTGTAGTGACTATGCAATAATGTGGTGCATTACTCTATTGTTTATTGTCATGGTTAATTAGGATGTTAATTGGGATGTTACATGTGAGTTTATGGTGATTTATGAGGGAATACTAAGAGTGATGAATATCTTGCCTATAAATAGGATTCATCACTCATAGTAACATTCACCACAAAACACACATATTGTTGAGAGGACTATTGCATTGTTAGAAACTTAAGAGTGTTCTTACTTTGCTTTAGTATTTGTGGTCTTGAGAGATTGTTCTCAAGATAAGGGAGGTTTATTATACTTGTAATTGTTGAATTCATTATAATAAACTATATTTGAGGGGGAGGTATTCAAGATACCTCATAAACACTTGTGTTCATCTTTTGCATTATATTTTTCATTGTTTTTCATAGTATTACCACACATCCACCTCAGCATACGTATTTCTGTTACTTTCATTCTCTGTTCGAAAACCTTCTTTACGGGCCAACATCTGTCCCATATAACAAAGCCGGCCTAATTGCAACGCGGTAAAATTTACCTTTTAATCTCCTCGAAAACATTTTATCACAAAGCACCCCAATTGCTGCTCGCCTTTTAAGCCAACCCGCTTGTATTTAATTTTTAATAATTTTTAGGATAGAATTAGTGATATTTAAAATTGAATTAGTATATTAAATATAAGGTAAAAATTAAATAAGACAATCAATATGAGGTAATTGTATTTTTCTTTATCAAACACATCCATCAGTGATTATTATCTCATTAGCAAAAATATTGAATTTCGGGTTTTATTTTCTTTATTATGCTACTAGACTATTTTGTCCCCTCTAATTATCACTAAATAACACAAACCTCAATTTGAAAGAAGCTTAAAACTTTAATATACAATTAGATACATGCAAATCAAAAAATTAGTCAAGAGTTTAACATGATAAAACATGTAAATTTAAAGAGAGGATTAGATTAAAAATACAGAAAGGCTACAATTGTTTTATAAGTAGTTTGTATCAAAAAGAATTAGAATGGCGTCCTATGAAAACACTTTTTTAAAAATTGCATGGTAAGCTGAGAAAATATAGACGAAACTCAATTTTCATGATCAGATGAGTTAATAACATACGAACACACAATAAGAAGAACAATCGAAAAGAGATGGGTTTCATCATCGAGGTGACATAGTAGAATAACTACATGTAGCACGGGATGAAGGATGAGTATTAATTGTAAAAATACTTGTACTCGTATGATCACATTCTCTTTTCATAGCTTTGTATACATTATCAAGACCTTCTTCTATCAACTCTAAAATGTTTTGTGGCATTGGAGGCATGTTCACTTCCATTGTGCCTTCAAACATTTTCACTACTTCTCCCATGGAAGGTCTTATAGAAACATCATCTTGGATGCACCAAAAACCTATCTTCAGTGCTCTCGATAGTTCTACCGCATCAACTGCTCCTCCTAGTCGTTTATCGACGACTTCCATCGTTTTCTCGTCTATCAATTTCTATATTTAATAGCAAATTGTGTCAATTCGAGAACATGTTTACCTATAATCATCGCAAACTTTTTTATAACATACATGAAGTGCATGGTTTCATAACGTAAAAGTCAATCGAAAACAAAATCTTTCTTAATATAAAAGTAAGGTCATGTATATCCAACCTTTCAAACTCTGCCTAAGCGAACATTATCATAAGGAATCATCATTATTTCACTCATTCCACTAGCTCTCACCTAGGCAAGGTTTGAACTTTGAAGAGCAAGATGTATAACAATATCCTTCTAAAAATAAAAATATTATTTCCGATTGAACCTTGATAGCAAACATTATCTATAACTTCACATACTTGATACTACATATGAAAACTACATCGATTGAATTAACAAGTCATTTTAATATTGTCCACGACTCATCCTTGCTATCAATACAACTATAAGCTAATGAAATTTAGTGGTTTAGGGATGGTTTAATATTGCATTGATTCAAGTCTTCTTGATTAGGTGTAATTATTTTTAATAAATTTGTTTCTTATGTTTCCAACCCCCTTAACTTTGAGTTTTTGGCTTATACAGTACATTGTAATCTGAAACCAAAGAACCATAAATCTCTAATTTCATAATAATTCGAGAATGAACATAAAATGAATCTAGCTAAAGTATCATAAGCATACCTTGTAAGCCCATCCAGGGTAAAAGAAATCTTGAGCATCATAAGACATGTCAAGGTTCCTTCTTCCTCCAATAATCTCCAACAAAAGCATACCATAACTATAAACATCGGCCTTAACAGTAATAGGACGATTACTAATCCATTCAGGAGCTAAGTACCCTCGAGTTCCTCGAACCATTGTAACGACTTGAGAGTGTTCACGCCCCATCAATTTAGCCAAACCGAAATCAGAAACCTTAGGACAAAAATTCTCATCTAGTAAGATATTTTCTGGCTTGATGTCACAATGGATTATTCTGTTCCTACATTGTTCATGGAAGTAAGCAATCCCTTGTGCGGTGCCCAATGCTACGTTATAACGTGTAGGCCAATCGAGTACCTTGTCTCGATTGTAATTCGGAGCAAAAATCCATTTGTCTAATGATCCATTTTTCATGAATTCGTAAACCAACAACCTGCATACATTGACTCGTTAGGTCAAATATGTCCGGTCCATAGTCAATTTGAACGTCTGTAAAGCAGGTCTAAATATAAGTAATGAACAAAGTTTTATAATTTATATACCTGCGTGATCCCTCCGAGCAATAGCCACAAAGACGTACCAAGTTCATGTGATGCATAGAACCAATAATATTTACTTCGGTGATGAATTCGCGCTCTCCATGAGGTAAAATTTTGTCGAGTTTCTTCACAGCAATTAAAGTTTCATCTCCTAGGCTTCCTTTGTATACAGTCCCAAATCCTCCTGTTAGAAAGTCATATATGATTCGGTCAAACTGATTTTTTCTGATTGAAACTGATTTTTACCGTGAAGCTGATGTAATGCAATAATTACTACTTATAAACATAGTAGAAAGCTAATGAAATAAGGTCCTCTGTTTTGAAATTTATGCATTGAAAAACTTAATGCCAGTTTTGAAGCAATACCTCTTCCTAATAGTTGTGAAAAATTGGAAGTACAATACTGCAAATCGCGGTATGTGAAGCTAATCGGAGCGCCTGAGAAGATTAAAGAACTCTCCATTGCTTGTCTCAACATTCTTCTCCTATGTACATTGTAATACAACAAGAAACATAGAAATCCAATCAACATTCCCATGCTCAAAACTATAGGAATCACCAAAGCCTTATCATGTGCACTTTTATTATTATCGTCTCCTCCTAAATCGCCATCTTGTTTACTTGATCCGCTCCAATTTGACTCGTTTTTTAAGACCTTAACAAAAAGTGTAGAACTCGGGTCTTGGAACCCTCCAAAATCCAACTTTCTTAACACCCAACAATAAGGTTTTTCCTCATCTAACCCATAAACCGAAGCAACACATTCACAATCATCTAAACAAGCATCACCACACTTAGACACCGTAGGAATGTCACTATAATTAGCAATCACTGAACTATCAGAGAAGTAATAATTTGCTTGTTGTACAACTATAATTTTATACTCTGATAATGTTCGATTTTCTTTCTGATTAGTGCATTTTTCGGTCTTAGTAATATTCTCGAAACATCTATCATCATTCTCGCCTACCCTTGTAGTTCCGGGTAGGCAAGAACAAGACGAGTTTGTTTTGGACTTGTCTAGGTGACATATACCATTCCCACATATTCCAGCTATGTCACATGGGCTAGACACTGCAGCCCATTCTGAAACCCATTGGCTTGACCCATTTACATCATTATCCCATCTATATAGCCTTAAATTCCCATTTTGTTCAAGTAATAATCGTCGTAAAATTGTTGTACGTGTAGCTGGTGTTAACGACTTATTGTACAATAACCCGTTAGTGTCACGATCATTTTTATACACGTACACCGCACCATTTGATGAGCCTGGCCCGTAAACCACCCCAAAAGAACCCTTTTCGTCTAGGAGTGCAACCACATCACCGGTTGCATTCGAGATATCTGGGCCCGCCCAATACGAAATATTCGAAAGGGTGTCTTCAGGGGAAGATTCAGGTAAATTATAGGTTAATGCTAAGCTAAGTGAAGTTGGTTGTTGGAGCATTTTTAGTGTGTAGTAACCTCCATGAGAAGGTGATTGTTTTGATGATGTTAATTTCATTGATACATTTAAGGGTTGGCCCGGTAAAAGTGTATCAGATGGGTAAGAAAAGGTCTGAAATACAGGTTCTAGTACTGAATTATATAGGATAAAATTCCCACTTTCTGACATTTCTGCTGATTCTACTCCTGCTCTTGAAGTGTTGGATGACCATAAGTTGGTTCGCTGCCCGTCGTCGAGGACGAGGTTTCCGGTCGTGTCGAAGCTTAAGATGGCGTTTCTGCTCACCGGAGTATCACTGGATTGACAAAGAAGCAAATTAGTTGGAAAGTTTTAGGACATAATAGTATATAGTAGGAGTATGTCCATGTACATTCTCTGCAACAGGCTCAAGTTAAAAATTCTAAAAATATATTTCTGTTCCATTATACTTTACGATTGCCACTGATAGTGATATTTTTCCACTAATCATATCACTATCAGTTGCAAATATTTCAGAATAGGGCTAATATATACCAACTTTATTTGATTATGGTTTTATTTATTGATTAATTAATTCAGTGTCATTAAATTATTGATAATAGTATAAGGTGAGTCGAAGACTTACATAAACATGTGTGATAGAACAAATTTACTATGACTCTTCGATTTTTTATGTTAAAATAGGATTTTTAGTCAAATAATTCGATTTAGAGCCTCAAATCGGAATAGTATTAGTTTATGTTTTTTGGTTTACTAATGGAAAACTCTTTTCATTTAAGATGATTTTGTTAGCTAAAATTAAAATTATAATATATTAGGTATGATAGATTTAAAGTATAACCCTTTGAGTTTATATCTCAAAAAAACGTATAATAAATATTCTGTTTGTGTGAATAATAAATTTTATTTTTATTCATATAAATTTATTATCTATTATAAAATCAAATAAAACGAGTAATATTTTTAGAATAAGAGTGTAATAAAATTGATTTCAATCTATAAGGAAAATATGGTTCCTTTTAGAATATAATTTGAAAAAAAACAACTATAAAAAATTACAAAGTCAAACATAATTTAAATCTTTAATTTTGCAATTAAAAATAATTTTTACTTTTAATATATCATTATCAGCAACGAATATTGAAGTACTCTACAACTTAAATGAATCATTTAGCAAATGCAAGTATATATGCAACATAGATAATACAAAGAGTGAATTCAAACACTAATAATTTGAGCTTCATAATATATTATACTCCTATATTATATGTTGATTTTTATGATTTTATAACGACAACATTAAGTAACTATAAAATAAGTACTCCTATCCATTTGAATTCGCTACTATATATCAAAAAAACTTTCACTTTTATAATATAGCAAATTTAAAAGGATAGAAAATAAAGTACGAAAAAGTTTTAGTGGCACAAAAGAAAAATGTGAAAAATTGGAACATACCTGTTAGCAGACCAAACAAAAACTCTATCTCCAGGAATTTGATTATACCAAATACCAAGTTGGAATTGGTGATTTGAGTAGATAGGACTAAACCCAAATGCAAAAGTTCCATTTTGGGAAACCCATGCTTTGTTTTCCCAAGCTATTAAACGAGAACCAGGCCTAATTTGGCAAGTCACTAAACCAAAAAACCCATGTAACAAAATTGATACTCGATAACATAATGTTAAATATGAATGAATATGGAAATAATTAGTTATTGTTACCATTTTTGATTGAGTCAAGAAATTATGCACATTGTAAAGGTTTGGTTTATAAAGAAGTCAAAAAAAAAAAAAAAAAAAAAAACTAAAATTTGGAGTTTAGAGGGAAAGTGGGTTTTTGACACGTGGATAGGTGGTAGTTGAGCTAAAACTATGAAATTTTGAGAATTTTGACCTATATATATATATATATATATATATATATATATATATATATATATATATATATATATGTGGATATGGTCGGCCAAGTTAGATATAAGGTATCAAAATTGTATGCCTATATATATTTATAAAATAAATAAATTTAATTTTTTATATTTATCATGTTTTTTGGAAAATATTGAAGATAAAATATACTCCCTTCTATTGTACCCATTAGCCTCATTTATTTTTTTTACTATTCACTTGTCACTCTTAATTTGTATTTTATTTTTAGTCTATAAGTTAAAACATAGTCATGTAAGATCTTGTTTAATTCCTCTCAATACAAAGATTATTAATATTAATTTTTTATAACTTTTAATGAAGAATAATTAAAGATATTAAATGTTAAAATATTGTCCCGACAGGAGTACAAAACTAAATGAGACTAATGGATTGAATAGGAGGTAATATTAATGTTAGATTATGTTAGATTTGTATTAATATATAATTTTTATTGTATACTTTTTAAAATTTTTAGATAATACGAAAAATCAAATATGTAACTTCACTGTTAACATACACAATTTTGAAAAGTACATTGGCTAAAAAGTAATTTTTTTGCCCTTCTCAAATTTGCACTTCTTTTTATTTTAGGTTATCTCACTCATTTTGCATCATTTTCTTTTATGTCAATGACCCAACTTTATTTCTTTAAATCTCATTCACAAACTTATTTTCTCTCTTCATCATAATCATTCATTCCTATCATCCACTTGTTTTTTGTTTTATTCACCAACAAAATTTTACTTTCCACTAAATTTCACCCAAAACAAAATGGGTGCATTCTTATAAGGACGGAGGAAGTATCATCTAACTAATTCACTATTTAATTGGAATTTTCTATAGATAATAGTGTTTACTTTCCACTAAATTTCACCCAAAACAAAATATAAGAACATTTACGTTTCACCATATATTAGCTAGGATAATCCAAAATCAGATAAATATATATTTTTATTTGACACAAACCTAAAAATTAACCGACTTAAAATTTAATTCATTCAAAATGACTTAATTTTAATTTAAATTTGAATCACTTATTGGGTTGTTTGAGTAGTCTAATTAAAAGGTTTAAACAATTCGATCAATAAATAAGATAAATAGATTAATTAATCAATTTAAACACAAATTCAACACAAAAGGAACAAGTTGTCATGTTAATTTTGGCAAAATGATTGGTAAAAAAATATTCAAATTTTCAAACATAAAATAAAAATTAATGATTAAATATTTTTTATTTTTAAATTTGAAATATCATAGGTGGTTTTAGGTGTTTTATAGTTCGAATCACATGTCTTTAGCTTGCCTTATTGTACTGAAATCGTTGATGAAAGTAGTTCTGAGTCTCTTGTTTGTTTTTGATGCATTCACACAATCACACCATTCACACTTATCTAGTGTACTTTGAGGATGTCTTGTTCATGGAAAATAAAATATGCTAAAAAAAAAACTTAATTTTGTACTCTCAACTCTCCTTCATTTTGCCATATTTATATTTGGTACAGATATAAAAAAAAAAGCTAAGTGTGATAAAATCAAATAATGAGATATTTAAAAATTTTAAAAAAAAGTTAAAATGGTGCGATCATATTCAAAAACATAATAATACACATTAATTGGAACAATCTGAAATACAAAATATAGCGAAATTAAATATGAGGGACCATTAAAGTCTAATGATCGTATAATTCAAGTACTTTGACACGAACCATTCAAGCTTGTAGTTAGTTGTCAAATTTTTGAGAAAGCTACATTTACTTCTATTATTTGAACTTGCTAGCTAACTGAAATGTACATGTGCATCTCTTTTCCTATGTACTGTGGTATCATTTAGTGGTTATATATATATATATATATATATATATATATATATATATATATATATATTGAATTATATGGTGGACTGTGAGAATAAGAAAGTTAGAATGAGAATTGAATTTAAAACTTTATTTAAAAAAGTGATATTTACTTTTGTAAATAAAACAAGAATCAATTATCGTTTAGTGTTTATCTTTATTATATAAAATTAATTGGTAATAGGTTAATTGAATATTACATATGTCAAATAAACAATTTTGATTAACCAACTGATTAGCGACATAAACAAAAGTATTTAGTAAAATTAAATTAATTAACATATGTTAATTGATAACTCTTTACTTAAATAGTAAGATCGCATTTTAGTGAGTCATTTGAGCATATGCGTTTTTAAAGTAATTTCTTTTTCTATTTACAAAATATTTCAACCAAATTACGAAACGATGGAATATAATTTAGCCATAAAATTTGTAAATTTAAAATAGTTTTCACTTATTTATTTGTAATACCATGTAATTAATATACTTTAATAGGCCATGAATATTTGACAATAGACAATCGAACTTACATTAAGAAAGTAGTTATACATTTAAAACACTAAAAGTGGTGACATTATTGCATTTGTTTAAAAAAAACTTCAACAGGTAGGTTGTTCGTGTGGGTCATTAGTTGACAATTTGCACTTCAATCATACACTTAAATCTTATCTCTTTCTAATTTTGGGAAGGGGAGGGACCATGAATTATAATATAGGATGTAATGATTTCTTATTACTTACTAGTATCTCCTTATTATACCTGTAGGTGTTTATCCGGGTTATCGAGTCGGTTTTGGATCAGGTGTTTCGGGTCGGTTTAAAATCGGATTTAGTCTATATTAATTTTACATTATTTTAATTCATTTTGAGGTTAGTTCAAGTCGAATTCGAATCTAAAATCGAGTAAATATCATATTATTGGGCCTGTTTTGAACACCTTCTACCCTATATAATACTCCTAGGAGACTATACTAACCTCCTTTTTATTTTGAAGGAAAATTAGTAAAAAGGAAGTGAGATGGATAACAAGACAAAAACAAAAGTGAATGATAGAAATGAGTGATAATAATAAAGAGAGGATAAATTTGTAGATGAGATTAAAAGACGAAAAGTGAAACCATTGTAAAAAAGGTACAAAATCAGAAAGACGAACTAAAATGAAAAGTGTTATGTCAAGTACCAAATCTCTCCGTACACGAATGATTGTGAGTGTGCCATAGGGCATAGGAACTTGAGGTTTTGATCACTACATAAAATAACAGAAGAGTGTAAGGGGTTGCCTTGAACAAGGCACCAACTCCACAAGTCGAGGCAGCAACAACAGAAGAGAAAGTAGTATGCACCTTGCAGGTGCTTATTCGAGCGCATAATTTGATCATTCCAGCGATCTATCCAAGACCTTTTTCGTGACTTTTTATTTTTGCTGAAAACTGAGGGGACGTATAGTACTTGTCTTGGGGATATTCTAATGTGTAAAGGCTATATAAGAAGGACTAAATAAGCTTGAAACGTGTGTGGAGGCGAATGCAAAGTGAGAAAATAGGGTTAGAGTAATCTTGAGCGTCTTCTTGCATTAAATGATCTAAGTGGTTTTCATTTAAGGTGAAAACTTTAAACTTGAAAAAACGTGTTCAAACCTTAGGAGAGTTATAACGTTATTTTGTTAAATGCTTATACATTGTTATTTGAGGGAGAACTCTCCAAGACGCTATTAAAACACTTGTTTAGTCTTTTATATTGTTTTTGTGTTTACTCAATTGTTGTGCTATATTTTTTTTGTCATTGGTAAGGTCTAAATAGCTTTCATTTCAAAAAGTTACGCTGGTTAAAAGAGACGAATGACTAAAATGATAAAGTTGGATGAAAATAAAACATCAAATAAAAATAAACAAAAAAAATATAATTATTAAGCTATGATTTCTTAAAATAACTAATAACTACCTCATAACTATGTAGCGTCAAAAAGCCTCTATACAATGCCAAATTCTACCAAAAATCTAAAATTTTACCCATTTTCCATCGCAATTAAAGTAGATAAATGCGAAATCCCAATAATTTTTTCCGAGTGCCATCAAACAATACCAAAAAACTGAAAAAGCCAAATGTTGAGTTTTAAAAGAACCACCGTCTAAATTGGCGCGAATTGTCCACCGTCTTTTGCTAGAACCCAGAAACCTAACTTCCAAAATTTCTGTCTAACAACAATCTCAATCGCAATGCAATAATCAATGGCGACCAAGATTACATCCAGGTCTTGGCTCTATGCTTCGCAACACCGTGAGTTTATCTCTCTTCCAAACCTTTGTTCACTATTCAATTGAACACCGATATTAATGATATAATAGAGAGGAAGCACGGATTTGTAATTAAAGCTATTTGAAAGGATTAGTAAATTAGGGTTTTCTTATTTATCCCTTTTTTATATGCGACTTTGATTTGGACGGCATAAGGTTTTATCTAATTGCTTATAGGGTTATACTTTTACTGGATAGTTTGACTTGGTGTATCTAGTCTAGATTAGGTTTTTAGAATATCGGCACTGTTGTTGAATTATTTTAATTATGTTTGAATTTTAATTGTCTGCAGTTTCTGTTCCCTTGTAAAATTGATTTAATTCAAAATTTTGGAAGGTAGGGTTTTATTTTTACTTGATATATTGACTTGGTGTAATTAGTCTGGATTAGGTTTATAATATATAAGCAATTTTCTTGGTTTGTAGAATTATTATTCTAAAGTGTGTTTAAATTGTAGTTGTCTGTAGTTTCTGTTCACTTATAGTTGATTCGATTTAAAATCTAGGAAGGGGGCATTCTGTTGGTTGTAGTGCTCTTAATGTTGGTTTGTTTAATTTTCTTTTAAATTTTAATGATAAATTTTTAGTATATTCTTCCTCTCCCCCGGGTTTTATGGCATAGTAAATTTGTAATTGTGTATTGTTGTTTTATTCAAGGAAGGGATTGAGGGGTAAAAGGTAGTTTTCAAAAACTTTTTTGCATACATTGTGCATATTTTGCTTAAGGCCGGGGATTGAGGTGGCTTCTAGGAGAAAAGTGTGAACTAATAAACAGTTAATGGGTCTCAGTCAAAATTTTTAATTTTAGAATTAATTTGGGGTGGAAGGAAAATGAAATTGGTAAAACTATCTTGGGATGGACATTTTATGATATAGTTAATACACTATTACCTTGCCCCTTCGAAAGCTTTTGGATACCACATGATTTAGGAGAGTGGGGTTAGTTTGCTTGTCTTTGATCGTGGTATAATATTTATTAACTTTGAAGCTCATAGTGTCAACATTGCAAGGGTTAGAAATGATGTGAAGTGTCTATGATTGAAGGCAATCACATTATATTTCTTTATAGTTGGGGATCACTTTTTTCTATAAATTGAAGAGTGATGACATGAAATGAAATCACTATCTTGCAAATGTGCATAACTTTTGTTGGAAAATCTGCTTTGGTTGCTCAAAATGAGCCATTTTCTGGTTGGCGCTGTATGATAGTGTTTGGCCTCTCTAACGCTTTGAGTGGATGAGCTCTATTGGAGTTTGACATGATGTGTGTAGATTGGTCAGTTTGGGACCCTAGGAAAAGAAGAAATTTCTTGGACACTCATTTTTTTTATAGTTGTATAAGACAACTTGATACTTTGGGTACAAAGCATAGGATTCGCAGATAGTGGCATCAGATGGAGCAGTTACAGCCTTACAGGATATTGTGTTCTAACTTTTAATCAATCATCTGCTAGTATTGAATAATTTGATGTTATAGATTGTGTAAATGGTCTATATCTGTGCTTGAAGTGCCATGCGATCACATTGTGTGTTCTCTTTGAGTTAGTTCTGTCTTGCTTTTTCAGTTTTCTGTAATGTGGGTATGTTGTTACTGTACTAGGATGGTGGGACTTGGGATATTGTATGCTTCTTTTCAGTAGGGAAACCTTTAAGGCTATGCTCTGGCTATCTATTATTGATATTAGTCCGGGGATTTTAGATCCTCAATTAGTTTCTCCAATTGCATAATCCTTGTGCTTTCATAATCTAGGGCCAACTGAATCAGAGAACTTCAAATTTCTTGTTTTCCTGAGAATCCCATTCAGATCTAAATTATTTCTGGAGCTATCACTAACATAGTATATAATGGAGACAAATTAAAGTATATAGTCCATTTGATGAAGTTTAAGTTGTTGATGTATCATGTCAACTGTATATAATAAAACAGGATCATAAATAGGAAAATTCTATCATGTGTTGGTCCTAATGTTCATTTATACAATAAACCATGCGCAAGTTATCTTTTTTTTTTTTGTTGAGATAATTGCATGTTATCTTTTATACAGCTACATTGTATAAAATGCACCAATTTTAAGTATTCTTTTTATTAGTATATTCTTTACACAGAAAAGACTTGAAGTCATTTACGTTTCCAATGAATATGCTTTGTCAATCTATTACCTACATAATTATGTTAAATGTTGTAGCATCACATACAAAAGTAGGAAAATATGTTCTGGTGATTGGTCCCTTTATGCTTTGTAAATTTAATGACTTGAATTATAGAAGGAACTGGCAGATGGCAACGGGTTATTGATGACAGATTGACAGACTGGGTAGAAAGATGATCAAAGCATCATACCTTCTTTTACCAAAATTTACTGGATTTTCTCCACTGCCTTTCTTTGGCGGTGATGGGGGAGATGGCCTGTTGACTGTAAGTTTACTGCATAAGGAAACTGCATTCAGACACAATATTGTGTCACTCATGTTTCTTAAAACGTGAATTTTTAAGTCATTGATACTTTTATTTTATCCTACTTGCAGTGGAAATTTTTTTTATATCTAAAGTGGACATTAATATTTTGCTGGTAGCCTGCTACCAACGTCTTCTGTTAGCAATTGGCCTTAATACCTAAGTTCACAAAAACTAGTCAGTTTTTGGTCCTTACTACTTCCTGAACTCATGCTTTATTTTGTGTTATAGGGTCGTCCACCCTCTTGACAAAGAGAAGTTTATCTTGAATGAGTCATAGTGTTATAGGCATAAGTTTAAACCACTCCTGATCTTCATACGTGTTTTGCTATTCCTTTACAGTATACTATAACCAATATGATGTGTGAGACTTGAGAGTGCATCTACCGGTCTGGTACTACTATTCTCGAGTCTTGTGTAGGAGTGGTCATTACTTCATTTAATTCCAACTTCTCGAGTACTCCTATTGGATAATGGACAGTTATAGAGGCTATATTTCATTTTGGACTAAAACCATGGAAGACTTTCATGAAGTGGCGGAGCCGAATTTTTGAAATACACCTCTTTAAAACACTGGTTATCTGCATCTGAGTAACACAGCATGTGACAAGCAGATTTATTCTTAGTCGTATTATTGATCTGCCGGCTTCTTATACAGTCCGACAGGCCAACTGAAACTGAATTTGCAAATCTACTACAAGCATGTGTTGCAGCTTGCACTGTTTTAATGATGTTATCGTTTAAGTTTTCAGGAAAAATTGAGGACCACTGACTGAAAAATCATTTCTGACAAACATACCTTTCTGCCAGTGGTGAACAGAAATATCTGAGAGGTATGTTTCTTGGTAAACATATTTGCCTCTTTCTTGATTTCACTGGCTACTCACCTATTTCAATCTTTTCTGAGTTACAAGAAATAAGGGTCACTCTGTTTCAGTTACTTTACTTTTTTTTGGCACCTGGGTGCCGTTTCGCATTTCTTTTTTAGTAGATTCGACTTCATTGAGGTACCCTTTATTCATGTCCATCAGGTAATTTCTAGTACATTTTATGAAGAATTTGTTGCACTCTTCATCACTAAATTTCATGTTTTATTATTTAGGGGAGCATTATGAGGTGTTTTACTTTGAGTCACTCTCTTTCTGGTCCTTAAAACCCTTGGTTATTATCCCTCTCTTTACTAGACAAGTAGGGGACCCCTGTCTGCTGATTTTGCTGTTCTAGGTTGTCTATAAGATTGAAGTTAATTTGTTTGATTCCACATTATTGTATACCCTTTTCTTTATTATATTGTGTGTAAAACAAATAGCATACGGTTTGATTAAACTTGTGAGGCTTGTGGATCAATTCTAGAGATGAAAGCTCCGCTCCACACAAACAGGCATGTGGATCAGAGGGTGTGAAAATCAGAACTTTGTGTACCAATAGAACTTTTGATATTTCCTTCCTCTGAAAGTCAGACATATCTGTGCAGCGATGAGTGTACACATTTCGAAAGGCACCTGCAGAAATTATGTCGGTTTATGTCAACATCTTGTTTGAATTTGTTATGTGTACTAGCTTGTGGTGTCTGGTTGTACATAAGGGCTTTGGTGAAAAAATCTAATATGGATCAAGGGTGAGGTTCTGGGGAAGGTTACATATTCCGTCTTGTCCTTGATCACAAGAGAAAGTGGGGATCATAAAAATGTTTTTAAGAAATTTATGTGCTCTCTGGTTTACCTAATCCACTTCTATGGTTGTCATCCTTTTAAATTTTTTATTGTGTAAAGTTAATATCACGTTTTTGGCAATTCTATTAACCAAGGAGCTCTAAATTACAAAATATGATTGCTACTCGTTGTTTTGAAAGGTTATTTGTAAGTTTAGTAGAAACTAATTTCACGTCATTGTATATGCCAACATATAATGTTCCTTATTTCAATGGGCACAAAATTCATAGTTTTTTTTATTTTCGGATTATAATTGACTATAGTAAAGACAACTCACTGTTTCATGTGCACTTCTTGTTATGTGAAGTTGCAAATGATGTTTGTAACCAAAGTTAATTGAAAACAATCTCTTTGTTATAATTTACAAGGGTAATGTTACGTACATCGGATACCTCTAACCCCCCCTAGGTGAAATTCACTTAATGGGTATTGGCGTAATGGATTGTTGTATATGCCAACATTTAGACTGTTCTCTTTCTTCAATATTCTACCTAAAACACTACTTCTTGCAGGACATTGTATGCTTTCGTCTAAGTTCAAAGTTCTGCTGCTGAGTTAGGTTATTTTAGTGTGAGTATGAGAATTTCCTCTTTAAGTTGTTCTATTTTTCCATTAGAAATGATATTAGAGTATCTGAAGCTATGATTACAACAAAACAAAAGCATGTGACTCAAGATCAAGTATTTTTTCCAAAAAGGAACAGAATGTTGTACTTTAGGACTAGAGTTGGTGCTTTTTAAATTTTTTGCTGGTTTAAAAAGAGCTTAAAGTATCATTTATAACATTCATGAATTTTTTCCTAATTCCTATATTCCCTTAATTTCTTATACCTTTTCCTATGTTAAGCAATGATTAAAACCTTAAAGTGGCTATATGATGCATGAACTTGAGCTTAATATTCAGACTTTTGATTAGTATATTGTAATTAGTATCTTAATTACTGAACTAATCATATTAACTTTTTTATTTTTAAATTTTAATGTTTTATTCTGGTTTGTTTGAAATAATAAGTGACAGAAAATTGAAAAATGACCATAAGCTAGAGGTGCAAGAGGGGTTACATCTATTGTAGAAGCATGTGGGGTTGCTATATTCTGTTTTTTTCCTAGTTCCTTTTCAAATCATTAAATATCATTGTCTCTTGTCATAATACATTCATTTTTTATTGTATGTACTCATTGCTTGGTGTGAGTATATATATATATATATATATATATATATATATATATATATATATATATATATATATATATATATATATATATATATATATATATATAGTGTCTTAGATGCATAAATTGAATAAATCTCTATCCTCTGTATTTGGTTATATCTTGGGTATGGCTGTTGAAACATCCCAACCTCTTTCCATTGAGAGCTTCTCATACAGTTGGTTGATAAACCTGAAACCATCCCTTGAAAGCGTTAGTGAATCCTTCCGGGCTGCTATGGATTCATCCGATGAATCTTTCTTCATCGAGATGGATCCAAACATGCCAGCTTCAAAGAGGTTCAAGAAACTGAACTGGGATTTCGATTTCAATCTACCGTTTTCAGAGCAATCCACAGCTGCCATTGTACACGCCGATGAGATCTTTTGTGAGGGCTTTCTCATGCCCTCAAGGAGTAAAGATTACCGTGATTCAAGTCCGTGTGCTTCTCCTTTGTCTGATTTTCAAAACCGAGAAGCTATTGTAGGTGATCATCGAAAGTTCCGTTGCTCTTCCTTGAGAAGATGTCGGAGCATATTGTCTAGGAAAATGTTCGAAAAATACTTGTATTTTTTGTTCCCGTTACTGGGAAAAATAAGAAGCTACAGATCAAAGTCTAAAGATAGAACAGCAAATAACAGACTTTGGGCTGTGAAGAATAACAGGTCATGTTCACCTCAGGCATCTCCTCGAACAAGCATATGTTCTCTCCCCGGAGACTGGAGACGGTCTTGTGATTCCGAGAGCTCGATTCATGAGGCTGTTCTTCACTGCAAAAAATCCATCGGTTTGTAATTTTTGAACCTGCTAGTCCTGTACTATAACAGGTTTTGTGTACATACAGAAGGAATTAGGAACAATTACCATATGATAGATTTACATTTTTGCAGAGGAAGGAATGAAAACTGAGAGGTGTAGAGATGTTTGTCTCTTTTTTAGCTTCTTATCTCTTTTATGTAATTTCCCCCTCTTTTTTGATTTCCATTTTGGTGCACCTTAATGTAGTGTTCTAGTTTTGAACATGAAAAAAAGAAGACTATATTCTTGTATCAGACTCTTCTCCTTTGATTTCTCTTTTTCACTTGTGTAATCAAGATTATAAACCATTGACGAGAAATTGCGATGATACATAAAAAATTTTCGGGATAAACATGATAAATTAATAATTCATGACGAACTTGAGTTATTGAGTTCAAGTAGGCATCAAACTAACTATTTTTGATACAAACAAATCATGAATAAGAATTGGAAAAGATTTTATTTGGATGGTGGATCTCATGTATAGATATGATATGATTTTGTCCTAATTGGGTCCTTTAATTTAATTGAAAAGACATAAATATAAGTATATAGTAGTATTTATAATTAAGATACTATTTTTTGTCTTCTTAAACTTGTTACTGATAATAACATAATTTAAAAGACAATTTTAAAAGAACAGATGAGTACTTCATTATTACTTGGTACAACCTGATAACTAAAAGCATAAATTTCCCTACCACAAATGGGCATTTGCCCCATAACGTATGGGATACATTGTTATCATTTTATTTTTATTTTTAAGAAATGTGTAGCAATGTTTGAATTTTTGATAACAAGACATGATGCCAATTTATTACTTGAAAGTTGCAATTGGGATATACTACTGAATTACTCCACATCACTTTATTCTTTCAAAGAGCTTGATTGTGAGATTGTTATGACTCGTATACAAGTCATCTCCGACTCGGTGGAGCGGTAGTTTCATTCTAGACTTAAATTCAATTTTTATTATATATTTTTAGATGCTAAAATCATTTTAAGATATAAATTAAATTATGTTTGGTTTAATTTTAATTTATTAAATTTGACAAAATTAAAAAAAATTTCAAAATTAGAATCAATTCGACCTAACTAATTTTCAACTATGTTTAAATTTGTCATTTATTTCACTCTTAAACTATCATAATCTTTTAGTTTAACATATGATAATGACTTAATGATATTATATTTAAGTCTTAAATTTAACCCTAATAAGATAAAGCCTAATTCAAGATTAAGTTGAGTTTGGTCTCAAAATCAGCTCACCCAAATCTAAACTCCACTCAATCACAAAAGAGTAGTCAAAATCCCTACTAAAGGCCTCAACTTAAGCTCCTTGTCTTCGTCATGTCTACTTTCAAATCTTGTTAATAACCTTTTTCAACCCATATAATATTTGACTTAAAAAATTCTTATAGGCTTTCATAAGTTCTTACATCGAAATTCAAAATGTTGCTAAGTAAGTGTGACAAAGAAGTATTTCCTCTGTTCCTTAATACTCGTTATATTACAATTCTAACAATATTCATCTTTAATCTTGTTTCGGTAATATCGATCATGCATAAGAAATAATATAATTATATGGGATATTATTTTATTCTTATTAAACCTAATTTTTTAATTAGCAATTATCACATTTTTTCGTTCAAAATAAAAATATTTAATATTAGAATATACAATGAATTACGTGCAAAAAGAAATGTAGTAAGTATTGAATAACTACGAAAAATATAAGTTCTAGAAAAACAATAAATAACCTTCATGATCTCCTTTCTAACCAACCAATAGAGATGGACATAGATGAAGTGGGCTCAATAATATTTATTTATTTATTTATTATTTTTGTGTCTAAATAAATTAAAGATAAATAATTATGACAAAAATTCCCAAAAAAAAATAAATTATGACGAAATAATGTCTAGTTTTTCTGATGATGGGTCGCATCTATTAGAGGCATGGTACGACAATACATCATATACTAAAATTAAATTGTATGTATAATAAATAAATAATTATTGTTTATTGTTAAGTAGGTTTATATTTTGCATATGTCACTATATTCTTCCCTTTTCATCAAGCAAGGAAAAAGAAAGGATGGGTTCTTACAAACTTGAGGGATGGTCCATTATTATGGAAACATCCAATTTAAAGGAATCCTTATCTTCTCAAGTTTTATTTATTTATCATATTTGTTTAGTTTATTTTCAGCCATCCATTACCTAATGACCCAATTATGGTTTTTAATTAGAGTTTAGGCATTTTAATTGGTCACATTGATGATATAAGTATGAATTTGGAGTTCATTTGAATGTGATGTAAGGAGTAGTAATATAATCCTATTGAATATACTAGTATAAGAATGATGCCATACAACCAACATATATAGCTACATTATAAATAATAAACTATTCTTGTGCAAGACTGTCGCTCAATGAGACGATCTCATAACAAAAAGTTCATATGCTAATAATTTGTATTAGATGGGTTATTCAACCTAAGAATTTGCGGTTTATAATACTCTATACATAATACGCAAGAGAGATGAAATATTAATCTTCTCAATAGATAAATAATGAGAATCAAATCCTATCAGAAAAAAAAATGGCAATTATATGACTCGGTTCCTGTATGACTAATTAGAATATAGTAGTATAATTACAATGATGTGTGTAAGCTAATTCCATTATACACACATCTAATTAGATATGGAGTTATACAAAATACTAATTTATTAAATGACTTTCTCTATTACATAAGATACATGTTTGGTATTAAAGTTCTAATAATTAATTATGATTCAATAAGACCAATTAAACACCTATATGGGAGAATTATGAGTTGACATTGTGAAAGCTGTTCTTTTTTCATCCGTATCACGATACCAATTAAATCTAAAAAAAACTAACATGTTAACTTCCCTAAAATTAAAGTCGAATTTACAACAAATCAAATAATATCTTGAACTCATAACCATGATGGAAACTATATTATCTATATATCAATCCCCAAAATTGCATAATGTTTTATCATTTTCTCAAAATCACAATTATATATTAAAATGTTATCTAATATCTATTTATATTATAGATATATAGATGTAATTATATGTAACATGTTAAATAATTATATGCCATATGCATTTATTAAATACAAAACATGAATGGTTGAATCATGGCTTGCCAATTGTGATGCACACATATCATGTTAGTCACTTGGAAAAAACCACTATTTTAAGCATTATTTTGGATGGATATAGAGTGTTTTAATCATTTACTCTATATTAAAGATAAGTACTAGTTTTGCCTTCAAGAAAATATTATTTAAATAGATAATTATTGAGATAGCAAATGCCAAATTGTATTTCTCGTATGCACCAATTAATGAAATAGATCAAATTGGAAAAAAAAAATATTTATCACAATTAATGGGACGATAAAAGAATTTGAATCACGCAATAAAAATTAACTTTAAACTATTGATCATGATTTATATTTTATTTTCTCAGATCAAGTAGACACTAACATATTTAAGGATGATTTTATATTAGAAAATAACATAATACATTTTATATAAGATAAGATAAAATTACAACTTATTTTTATTATCATCATTTAATATTAACAATCAAATTGACATTCATAAAAAATCAAGTCGTATCTCAATTGAAACAAATATTACATTTACACTAGATGGGCTAATAAAAAAACAATTGACAAAAAGAACACAATAATGATAATTATGCATTAATATTGATAATGACAATTGATGAATTACAGAAAGAACACTTGTAATAAATTCTAAAGCGCCCCTTCTATATTCACTATTTTTTTAAGGTCTTTTTCATGATTTGTTTATAACAATTTAAAGTCTAAAAAATAATTAAATTAAAATAAATTGCGAAAATTTAAGATCTTTTGCGAATTACAATTTTAATCTTTATTTTTTAAATTACAGCCACCAAAGTATCAAAATCTACATTACTCATGCCAAGTCACTAAATTTTAGCTAATTAACCCCTAATAACTGTTGACCATCCCTAATTACATTTGGTTTTATAATTTTCTAATTACCTAAAATAAAAATTGGAAAAGTTAAAACAACAAACTAAAAAGAAATGTATGATATCTCTTAAGGACAGAAGTAGTTTTTATTTTCTAATTATAATGGTGGAAGTAATAAACAAAACTTCTGAAATAATAAGGTTTTTTTTTAACAAATATTAAAAAAAAGGTTTGGTGATCTTAAGGTAAATTCCAAAATAAATGTCTCTTTCTTCGAGCTTAAGGTTAGTGGTTTTAAGGTAATTCTCAAAATAAATTAATAGCGAATAAGAGAAGAACATATTAAAAGAAAAAAAATTTCCATAATGTTGTTAGATGTTACTAACAGCGAATAAAAGAAAGACAAAATCATAATTTTTAAAAGAGAAAAAATAAATCAAAGAGCATTATTGATGATATGCTATTATGAACAACGAACCACTTTTTGAGTTTTTTTTTTTAAATTACAACTTTGTTATTTTTGTTTGCTGTTAGTAACAACAATTAAAATCATGGTATTTTTTTTACTTTTAACATATTTTCTTGTTCGCTGTTAATAATAGCGAATAAATTCTAATCTTAGGATCAGCCACTGACTTATTATGAAAAACTTATTTTTTAAATTTTTTATCAAAATTTTTTTTATTATTTATTTCAAATATTCTAATAAACATGAGAAGCCCAAAAATGAAAATAGGGATCTTCACTCCCGACATAGACAAATGGGATACATATACATTGTGTTTTTGTTAAGTTTGAATTTGAAAGAACATTGACATTTTAATTTTCACATGTCATCTATCAAAGATAAGGAGACATTGACAAACCTTGCTATCATATATTCCAAAACTCCTGATAATGTCTCTTTTGTTTTTCTTTCTTATATTTCCTTTGCTTTCTAATTTGCTTATCTAAGTGAAAGCTCAAATAAGACTAATTAGTCATGAATGTGAAAGTGAAGTTTTGAAATATTACTTTCGTTAATTGGCTTCCATCTAGCGGAAATAAGAGGATTGGATATATTCAATATTGTTATTGTAAAAACAAAGAACTTTATCTACTGAATATAAACCGATGCTTTCATTATTATAAAACATTTTTACCTATTGCATGCCTTTGTTTGAAAAGTGTAGGAAAGTTTTATCGAAAATCCATGTTTTAATGGATTTAGAAGTTTTGTTTGGAAAAGGATGATAATTTATGTAAAAATAATAATGCTTCATGGTGTTTTAATTTGTGAAATGATATTACATAGAAAATGGGTCATTAAAAATTAATTTTTCTGTATACATAATTTATTAAGTTATTTCATTATATACATTATAGTTCAAAAATCAAAAACTAAAATATATAATAATTCTTTATAAAATTTTATGTCATGTGTTTGGAGTATTAATACCACTTGTGACATTGCTTGTTCATTAAGTGATTTGTTTATAATGGGGACCAAACATATAATTAGTAATACAAATTCTATACTTGTTGCTCTCATTGATATGTAAGTTACTACTATGTGTCATATATGCATGGCCAAGATGTAATTTTTGGTTCCTACTGCTTCATCTTGTATATGTTAAGTTTCTTTTGTAATTTAAAAAATTCATATGCTAATAATTTGTATTATTAGATTATTTAATTCATATGTGAGACACTTTTCACGGTGAGACCTGTTATATCCAATTTTGTGTTTATAAATCTCTTTTGGTGAACAACTATATGGACAAATTAGCCCAACTTTACAAAAAAAACTAGCAATAGCCAATTGGTAGTGTAGTGTAAAAGCAGATTAATTCCAATAAAGCATCACTGGGCCTAGAGGAGAATCTTTTGGACCATCCTACTAGACTTAGTTTTCAGTGGGCCTGACTTTGTTATCCGCCAAAATCCAAAATGACATACTTATGTTTGTAATCATAAATTCTTGTTTAGTAACGTATAATATATATGTGATTGATTTTAAGTTATATGCCATGTGTACATTCTTAAGGCATATGTGATTATTGTTAAAGTGTAAGTGATCATTATTACTATATAATATTTTCACTAATAGATAGATTTTTATTCTCATTTAATTAAAGAAAAGCATGAAATACGTCAATAGTAAGCACTATCACTATGTAGTCAATTTTAAGTTCTATGTGATTGATTTTAAACTATATATGATTTAAAATTGTATGTGTTCAGTTTTAAACTATATGTGACAGAATTTTAGCTACATGTAAGCGCTTTTAAGCAAAATGTGATTAAAGTAGGTTGTCTCATATGCAGCGTCCTAATATTGAGACGCGCCGATTTGTATTAATAGATGGTAGGTAGAAAGAAGAATAGAACTACAAAAATACACATTAAGAATCAAAATCAAGACCTGCAGTGCATGTTTCAATTGAAACAAAAATCAATTTGATGACATACTTACGTTAAATGCTCAAGTAAGTATATATAATTGTATAATCATCAAGGAAAACGTTTTTTGTGAACATCTTATATTCACCTTTAGCTTATTACATAAAAAAACTAAGGTATTTGGTATATAGCTTATTTGCTAGCTTTTTCGTTAATTTTTTTTGCATGCCGGCGGCTTGTTGATTAATTAAAAAGTCATAAAATATGTTTAGCCAATGAAATTAAGTGAGCTGAAAAGCTATTTCATAAGACAAAATTAAAAACTTGTTTGATTAGTGTTTTCATTGACTTTTTGCGTGTTAGCCTATTTTTTATCTAGCAAACATCCAACAAAAAAAATTTAATTCCACCAAGTATGTCTCTAAATAATTGACTTATCTAACTAGTTATAAAACTGATAAAAATAACCAACACCTTTACCTAATCAAACAAGCTAATTAAAAAGTTAATAATTAACTGCCATTTGCTAAACGCTCTTAAATTAACTTGAAACGGATGTTGACAAATTTAATGGTAGTAGTCAAATCGCCCTATTTTTCTTATCAAAACATACAAAGCAATTTTGTTAGATTCTTTTAGTACTTAGCCTACAAATTTACATCCAATTCAAATCATCTTTGCTTATGAAAATTTATAATTTGACGATTCAAGTGACCACAATTTTACTCTAATTGTGAATTGTGAATATCCATAAAAATTACTTGCCTTTCTGTTCTATTTTTTTTTGCATGCTCAAAAACTCTTAGCTAGCCATGACTTGTTTTTTTTAGTTTTTCCTCCAATTCTTTAGCTTATGTATATAATAAGTAACTTCTAATAACTATCTTTAACCTTTGACCTTTTAAATATTTAACTATTTTAAATTGACACTTAATTACAGGCATACATTATCTGCAACTTTATATAAATAAAAACCCTAAAATCTGTTATAATCCAAAACTAAAAACCCTAAAATCTTAGTGACAAAACTAAAGTCATTTATTCTAAAATCATACACTAAGCCTCACTTGCCTTCATAATCCACAAACTCTTTAGTGACAAAATAAGATGTAAATTTTAACACATTTAAGCTCCAAATGCAACCATTAATGGATGCATTTTGAAGCCTCTCTCTGAATCATTAGTGATTTAGAATTCATTGGCTTTTCTTTGATTCATCATAAGCTCTTCATCCTTAAACATAAGCACATCATAGTACATTTTCTAAATATCATTATCATCATCATCATCATTATCATCATCATCATTATCATCATCATAATCATATCCAGTATATCCCACTCACAGACTAACATTTTCAAAGCGTTTAATTAAATTCAGAATCAGTCTTCTCATGGGTTGTTCTAGAAGGATTCACAGAAGATTCCAAGTCAGTACCATCAGTATTGACAAACTTCAAGTACTGCTCAATCTCATTGTTGTCTGAACTACCATGTCTTAGTGGAAACCATCTCTTACGCGGCTTAGAAGACCGTTCACAGATAGCAATCGCAATGTCATTAGGGAATAAATCGCGAAAGACAAAGGCATGTAGGAGGGTCGTAACGAGCAAGGCTGTAACAATAAGTGTAGAGATTGTAGATAGGAATATGGCTAAGCTTTTGGTCACCCAATTTGTTACTTCATTTGAGTATCGGATAGTCGAAATCGCTGCTGCTGTCATAGGGAATGTGTACGCCCACCATGCTATCGAGAATTTGAATCCTCGAAAGAAATTGATTCGAACAGCCTGTTGAAACATACAAGAACAGAGAATGTGTAAGAACAAGTCACAGATTCACATAAGCTATGATCAGGGTTCAGAGAGGGTTGGGTGACTAGAGACCATACCCTTATCAAACAAGATAAGGAGGGTGCAGCTAGTGAGACTCTCGGCTAGTTACTTGTTAAGAGTACATTTATGCTTACCAATGAGAACAAGAGGAACAAAGCAATGAAGTAAGAGATTCGAGATCCATAATCGAAGGATCCTTGGATCTTAGCCCATGCCACAGACGCAACACTAGGTGCCGCGACAAAGAGGAAAAACACCGGGTGGAGTTCCTTGGGAAGGGTCTTATTTGTAGGAAGTCGTTGGTAGAGAGTCACAAACAAGACGGTATAATGAGCCAAACCAACTGCAAAGAAGAAAATCGGTCCTTCTTTAAGTCCCATCGATGCACCCAACAATGCACCAACAAAGTTTCCGACCACAGACAAATGGTTCACAGGATTAGCCACTTTTGACAGTCTACGTTGCCCACCGGACATCCACTGACCATAGATTTTAAGCTCAAGGCAGAGAAATGGGAACATAAGCACATACCAAAGTGCTCGGTGAAGGTCATTAGTAACTGATGGTGGGCACCCAAGCGACAGAAAAAGGAGGGATATAAACGGAGCAAAGAAGAAATTCACCCTGATCGGATGGTAATACTCGCGTCTTACTGCCTCAAAGTATAAGATCAACTTCAACCCGTAAATGATAGCAACGACTACTACCAAAGCAATGGAAATAGACCATAAGATCAAGTTTACTAAAGGACTAACTTTGAGGAAACTTATTGAGGGTGAATTTGCTAGGGTTTTCCATAAAATGGCTTGACTACTCACACCAAGACATATACCGAACGAAGCGATAGGAAACCGGAGAAGAAATGGCCAAGGCTTGTCTTCTGGGAGCATCAACTCCTCCGTTGGCTGCACAAAAAAAGTAAAGAACAATTAGCCTCATATTTTTGGTTCAGTAAAATTCCAGCGTATATAACATTTTCTGAGACATCAACCATCAATCAGCTTATAATATTCTAGGATTTCAAATAAAAGCTTATACTGATGGCTGAAGCCCTAGAATATGTTGTATCAAAGCCACAGTAAAATATACTTACACGAAGAGTGTCCAACTCTGGGCCATCTAATGCATCAAAATATCGGTCCACAGGCAGTGCATCGCCTTCTACAAGATTTTTAGGCCTTTGTTCAGGCTGTGGTTCGACAGGTTTTCCTCGTATATGGGAAATTTGCCTCTCAAGTTTTCCAGACCATGTCTTGAAAGAATCAAACCTCGTATCTTTGAGACGTTCCAAATGGGGATATCTTGCTTGTTGCCCTGAATCTTGGTTTTGTGTTTGGGCACCTTCAACATATGTTGCAGCTCTAGATATTGGTTGAGAGTAATATTTGGGTTCATTTGAAGTCTCAGAACTTTCATCAAACAAAACCTTTTTTGGGGTCTTTGGAGTTGGTGGCATGCTAATTGAAACAGACCCATGTACACCTTCATTCTTGAGCCCATGCCCACTTATTACTTGAGTTCCCTAATTTTGCAAAGTAAGATTAAGAAATTAACAATCAATAATTAAGTCAAAATTTTCGTCTCACAAAATTTGCTACAATTTCTTTTTTATCGGTCTCATGGAATTTGATACAGCTATGACTCCACATTCTCTGTTAGACTTGGGGCTTCAACAAGTTTTTAATTGAGTTAGTTCATTGACATGGTATCAAAATTCAGAAACCAATGTGTCAAACAGAGGTCACAAGTTCGAATATCAATCCCCTCTCATTGAAAGTGGAATATCTAGCGCCAGCAGCCTAATATGATGAGTGTTTGTGCCCTCAACCATATGCTTAAGCTTTTAGTTAAGTTGATTCCTTGATACTCCTTAATTCTCATTGACATATTTAACTTATCTTTTCATCCATTCATTCATTTTCTGAATTTTTTTTAATACTTCTCTATAAATATTATTAGAGTATATAACATATCCTGTGATCTCAATTATCTTTAACATCATGTCAAGGAAACAACTCAACCAAAAGCTTAAATTGATAATTGAGGCTCAGGTTATGTCAACATACACTCTAACAAATATAGCTTTTCTTTCTTTGTCGTCATTGGGTCAATTACAAAACAACAATACAACAACGACAAAGCCTTAGTTAGAATATGTGGTCGACTACATGAACCAAAACTAATTAATCTCGAATCAAAAAATAACAAATCCAGGACACTTACTGTAGTAGGTAAGCCAAGTTGCTGATTCTGATTAACTGTGATGTTGTCATTGGGCCCATCAATAGTATCAAATATATGAATCTCCTCAGAAGATTTCACAGTACACAAGGCTGGAAGCTCAGCAGCAATCCGTTTTCTCGAATTCGGGAACTCGCTATTCTCCATTAGAAATCAAATTACCTAAAATTAAAGGTTCAACTTAATTAAATAACCAAACTAACTACTATCATTTTTTCAAATAAATAAACTGAGAATTATACCAAAGAAATCTGTAATATGAACTAGCTAGTACTACAAAACATCACATTATACAAATATACACCCAGTTATTTCAGGACATACCTAAAAATATAAAATTAAGCCAAACAATCAGGGTACAGAATAAGTCTGCACCAAAACAAGTATATATCACTTGGTTAACAAACCAATATATATATGCCACCTGCCAAAAAGCTGCATGATTGTATTTACGATAGAAAAAGCTACTTGGTTAACGAGAGCTACTTGGGCTAGAGCAGTGGTTGCAACAAAAACCCTTCTTTTACGTGGTAATAAATGTATCAATATAATCAAAAGTTTAGGCTGATGATTGTATTTACGATAGAAAAAGCTCTCAAATAAAATAATCAAAAACGATGAACTCAAAGGTACGGAGTATACTCTATTTATACCAATATGTACAGATGTATCTACAAAAAGTCTTGATCTCTACAACTGTTTTCCTTAAGAATGATCAAAGGAGTTGATTTTGACTTTGAAGGCTTTATTTGTACTTAAATGAGCGTAAAAGCATGCTTAAATTATGTGCACATAATCTCAATGTCTAAGCAATTAATCTGCTAATAGTATGGCATATTAGCATATATACCTTTAACTTACACTACATGAACGGCAGGAATTTAAGCCTTTTAATTTAATGGTTAAGAGTAATGGAAAAATAAAACAATAAATGGAGTACTCAGAATAACTTGTAAAAATAGAAATAAAGCTAATAATTTAACAGTCTCTGTATCACGGTTACAAAGATTTTTAACATCGTATATTGAATAACAAAATAAATTAGAATTGAATTTTTGTTTCTATTGAAATACATATTAATATTTTTTTGAAAAAGATAAGTTTGATTATCGCTGTCCCTTTCCATAACATAATGTGTACCCATAAAGAGTAACTAAAACATGGTTGAGAACCCATTTAAAATAAAACTCTAAGCTCATAATTAATTGTATGTGAAAATCATTTGCCAAGGAAGAAAATAATATTAATTACTTTTATTCAAAAAAAAAAATAATTAGTCGTTTAAAGCTCGTACCTGAAATTTGATTGGAAATGGATCAAAATATTGATGAAGATCTAAAAAATAAGACCCAAATTTGAGTTTTGATCTAAATTTTAGGTTATGTAGAAATTTGACCAAAAAATTGGAGAGTTGAATATAATGAAATAGAAATATAGGAGCAATACACGAAATTCAAGCTATCATTGGTGTTTTCTCTCTATGAAAGAAAGAAAATTAGAAACATGTGAGGTGAGTGAGGAATATAGGATGGTATATATAGTGCATATTTTTTAGGAGATTTATTCATCTATTTCCTTAAAAGGTACGTCAAATAAGGATTATTTTCTTTTCATTTCAGTGTAAATGTCTTTTTTAGTTTTTAAATTATAAAAAAATATTAATTGATATATATGTAATGATGGGCTTTCTTATAATCAAAAACTTATAAAAATTATTTATAAATTTTTTTGATTTTAAGAAATTATTTACTACTTTATTACAACATTGTTTAAATTAAATTATGAAATTAATAATTAAGATTCTCAAAGTTGAGAGTTTATAAAGGTTTATATCAATGCTTTAACTCAAAGATTTGTGGCTATTAACACCAAAATTAATCAGTATAAAAATCATCCAATTAGTAAAAAAAAATCATATAGAAGTAATACATAACACCAAAACAACAAAAAAAATGTGGTGGACAATTAGTGATCACAAGGTTTCTTTTTTTAAATATTATACATTGCAAGAAAATCAGAATCGATAAGCACCTTATAACAATTTTTCTTATGAAAAGAAATACTTGGTAATAATTAATTAACAAGCAAGCATTTTTACAACATCATCAGAACCTTCACATACGATTTTTTTGAAATAAATATTAATTTATTATAAATAAAGTCATACGAAATTTACATTAATTAAAAATAACAACTAGCAAATATACTATATTTGTGAAAATTAGCAATCTAAATTAATGAACCTACTATGCATGTAGATGAGATTTGAAATTTCATACATTCCTTCAGGTCGTTGTTTGATACTTCCTCCGTTCCATAATACTTGCTACTGAATGTGATATATTGTGTGGGAAAAAGTCACTATCAGTAGCAAATATTATGGAACAGAGAAAGTATAACATATATTGTATAAAGAGTTCTTTCAATCTATAAAAGTTTTAAGATAGAATTAGATCAAATACAATTTAATTAATGCATGATGTATAGACGTAAGATTAATAATTTTTGTTAACAATCCAAAGAATGCTCTTATTCTCTTTCACATAAGTTTTTGAAACCTTGAAGAACTTGACGTCAATAAAAGTAGCCACAATTTCTAACAAGAGGAGGGGACAACTTTTATGTCATCCAATCAATATTTCATATTATGTTCATATCACACTCCAAAACAAAATATCAAACAATAATAATAAGACAATGGTAGATTCTACTATATGCTTAACTAAGTTAGGTATGACTTAAATATATGATTTATGACGTACAAAGTGCAAGTGTTTGTTATTTTTTATTTAGGTTATGATATAATAATTAAATATTCCATATCAAAAAAATATCAATTTAATTGCTTTTTGTCCTAATTGTATCAAGTATAGTTTTTTTCATACAAAGTTTTAAGAATTAATTTCACCTAATTTTTAATTTCTATAGTCTACCCTGTAATCCTAAAAAGACAAATATGTTAAATATAATGACAAAACTTAAATATATACTCCAATAACAAAATAACTAATAACATTAATTGCTAGTATTTGATTTTTTTTTAATTTATTATTTAACTTTATATTATGGCCCAAATAACAATAAATATCTAACATGCATCTTTCATTTCAATTTGAATATATTTAGCATCAGATATGAAGAGTTTCAATGTTGCATTTATACTTTTAACTTAAAGATTTTCATATGGGAAAACATGTTAGAGTATATAACTTATATCGAAATATCAATTATCAGCTTAATTAAACTTTTAATTAAGATTTGAAAATATGTTATCAACTCTAATATTTTTATTTTCTTTTTCGGTCTTTTTGTGACAAGAGATTGTGAAGTAGTTGTAGGAAAAAGTTGCTCCTTAGAATTATTTTGTTGAATTATACTCAGCATTTAAACAAGATTATCTCCGACAATTAATGGGAAGAATATGAATGCATTTGTGAAAAGTACACTTGATTTTAGGCTTTAATAATATTATTTTACATGTAATTTGGTAAACGAGGCTTACTGAAAAACCTTATTATGCTAACATCAGTATCCATTTTAACTAACATCCATCATCACGACCTAAATATCACAACACAATTTATATATTCTCAACAAATTCAAAATATTTGTATATATAATGTAGGCTTAACATTATTTTTTTTATTTGTGTTAATTAATTAACTTGACTACTATTCATTTGTTTTATATATATATTACACAATTCAATATTAATAGAGTTTTTAATTAGATGACCCATATTATGACTTAGAGAGGTATGGGCCTAAATTTCACCCTACAATATACAAAAAAGTTAAGGATAGACTAAAAATTGAAAAATTTTCTGAAGGCCCTATATAATATTTAAAAATTATGATATTTTTTAAATAATTTTATATTTTTAAACACTTAATATATACTCCCTCCAAATTAAATGGGACAACTAAATTAAATTAGAAGGAGTACTATTTAAATTAATATTGAGGCCCCAACTTTTTAGGGCCCTATATGGTTAAGTATGCTGAACATGGGGTTGGGATATACAAATGTCAACTTCCTAGACACTCTCTCAAATGTACAAAATTTATTGGATGAAAATTGCTAATAATCTATTTGAAACAACATTTATTTGGTTTGAATTTGGATTAGGAATTTTTAATCAACGTAGATCAAATTGGTACAGGTTCCAAAATAGATTAAAGTGGTACAGATGGAATCTAGATTTATTTATATTTGTATGATTTTAAAGTTTTTAATCAATAATTTAAGTTTTATTTTTTCATTCCAACTTTTGCTAGTATAATTTTTTTTTTTTATTTTGGTTTTCAAATTTAATTTGCAATTTATATTTGTTTTTAAGGAGTAAATTTAATTTGGATTAGACTTTAAAAGTTTAAACCGAATGAAATTGATTTTGGTTTGATTTGAATTGTGACTAAATTTAACTTGAATTTAAATTGAAAAATAAAAAATCAAATTAAATTTGATTAATTTGATTTTACATAAAAATCAAACCTGAAATCGAATTTTCACCAATTAGTGAGACTTTATCAAGTTAAATTAAATTAGGAATCAAAAATCCATCCTTAGCCTAATATTTAATTTATAGGTCTCTCAGCACACTATAAAAATACATTTTAAATAAACACCTGTGAAAATGTTCATGAGAATAAAATACTAAAAAGCTTGTTATTAAAAGGATATTTAAGCTGCCGAATATTTAAATTAAATTAAAATCAAAATAAAAAATAAATCAAGTTTCTGATATTGTTTTCTATTTGGTCTGTTAGTGACATAACAATTATACTCCATCATTTATAGTCTTAGAAATATAAACAAATCAAATATTAATGTTGCATGTCGTAATTTGACATGACAGATTGATAAACTCACTTCGTCTGTTCCATTCTTAGGTTTTGCTTTCTTTTAATTTTTGACTATCAACCACATTTTTTAAATTCATATTTACGTATTTAATTTATTTTTTTATGATTTTCTCATTTTTTTATAAAATATTATTTTTGCTCTTTTGTAGATTGTTCACAAATTATACTTATAGTAAAAGTTAGACACAAAGAGTAATTAAAAAGTTAATTTAAGAGATTAAGTTAACTAATATTCAAGAAAGCTGCTAATTTTGTTAATTAAACGATTAACATAATTAGGTATAATAATACTCCTTCCATTTTCTAATGTTCTTTCTGTTTAGAATATTCTATTCTGGAGAGAGAAATTTAATTAAGATTTTTAAGACATATATGGATGATAAAATGTATCCATGTGTGATCTCGTTAGATTCGTCTTAATATATACTTTTTTACTATATATTTTTTATAATTTTTTATGATGCATATTTAGGGATATTAAGACTTAAAATTTACTTTAAAAATTGTAAAAAAGTAAATGAAAAGAACATTTGAAAACCAAAACGACTAAATCACTAATCATGCTGACATATTAATTGGTATTTGTAGTACCTATCACTTGATTTAAACGTAAAACGTGATGAATGAGCATATACCTTGAAATCTTAGGATCCTACCAAACCTAAGTCGTATATGTTGAAAACTATAGCAAAATAGTATATAAATCATGTTAAATTCATATTATATTATTTGTCAATAAATATAAATTATGAGATTATAAGTCATGTTTAATCGTATTGACTTATGACAACTTAGACTCTAAGATAATGAGTATTATTTGTTCAAAATATGTGCGAAAACGTATTTAATAAAATTTAGATTAAATAGTTTATCAAAAAAATTATTACGCTAGCCCCAACAATGGATTAATATAACCATATCAGTCCAACTAATATTAAAAAGGTAATTCGTAAAATAGTAACACTAGTGGAAAAAACATCGTTTGCTGCGGTTTTTTTGCCCTTATTTTCTGCGGTTTTGGCCCCCAGCAATAGTGATAGCAGCAAATGTCCTACTTTAAATGCTGCGGTTCAAAACCGCAGCAAATAAGGGCATTATTTGCTGCGGTCAGAGGCAAAAACCGCAGCAAATATGGTGGGTTATTTGCTGCGGTCAGGGGCAAAAACCGCAGCAAATATGGTTAAGAGAAGATGAGTGGAAAATTAGAATTAACTAAAGTATGGTTGAGATATTATCCTTTATCCTTTATTGTATGTATACACAAATTTTAGTCTGCGTATACTCACTTATAAATACGCATTTATTTGTATGTGTATCTTTATATTGTTTCAAACTTGTGTTGATTTCTAAAGGGTTTTTTCCATTGCGTATTCAGTATCACTTATTGCGTTCTATGCAAGGTTTTTTTTTAGGGTCTTTTTAATGACATTTCTTATGTCTTTGTTTTGGAAATGATATGATATGGCATAGTATGATTGATATATTATTTAAAATAAAATTATTATAAAGTTAAAAAGACTCACTAAAATAAAAATATTGATAAAGTCAAACCAGTGTAACACAAGCTTGGAAGAGTTGTAATCATGATCAAATAGCATGATTCATTCATTCATAGAAAGTTGCATGATATGGATGATTTACATGTTTATTCATCCTCTACCTAACAACTTGCAACTTACAAGACAGCTAAAGCCCAAAAATTTATGTTGATATGTACAACAACCTTGTTTGAAAATGTTAGTAGTATTATCGTAAGAGCCCTTTGATTTGTGAATTTGTGAAATTGAAATTAATATTAAAATTGAGAAAATCAAGTGCAAAAATATGAAATTAAAGTATGAATATAATTATAGGTGTTCAAACATATTTCATAATCCAATTTTAAAATCGAACTCGATTTGATTCGACTTAAAAAATGATTTACAATTATATAAAAAAAACAATACGGACATAAAATTCGATTTCAAAACAACCCGAAACACCTAACTAGAAATCAACCCGATAACCCAAATGAACACCTCTTAATATAATACATAAGATTTATCGATGTTTATCAAATATGAACTTAACCAGATCAACTATGCGTTCAGTTATACATGGTCTGATAAATACCGAATCTGGTCTGTTTGAAAACGACTTTTATCACTGGAGTTATGATCCTCTTCATTATTTAAAATGTAATGGAGGGTCAATTATTCAATTGAATGGCTATAATTGTTTAATAGAGTTTAAAAGAAGAGATTTTAACATTTTATTTTTTATTTTAAAATAAATGTCAAAATGCTAGAGAAAAATAATGGTGATGATCTTCATACCTATCACTGAGGTATAAGAAGCACGAGAAGCTGGAAACTTGCAAGACGTTTCTTTTGTGATGATGCGAATAATAGCTAAGCATCATTTTGGATTGTTAATTACGGAATATTGCACTCCTATATATTATGCTTCCAAAATCTTAGTAAGTATGTGAACAGTGGAAAATTTTCATTTGTTCGTACAAATTTAATTAGTTATTCCAGCGACAACATACAACTAAAAGTCATACGAATCTAACCTACAAAATTATCTTAAGAGGATCATTTTTATAATGGTCAAAATTTTTGCTCAAAATAAATCTAATTATAATTTTTTAAAATAAACTAATTGTTGAACATATACTTAATTATTGTTTATTTACTTAATTTATAATAGGTGGGTAATTTTAATAAATATAAGTGGGCTTATTTAAAAATAAAAAGTAAATAGATTTATTTTTAGTGGATCAAGTAAAGATTGGTTATTTATTATTGACATTTGTCCCTAGTTTTAATTATTAATTTTATATACGTGAGAACATGGAATTTACTTACTTTGCGCTGAATGGTGATCTGACAAAATATTAGGCTAAAAAGAAATTTTTTTTATTGATTTAGTAATTAAAATTTTTTTGTTTTACACTGCTGTTTAACCCGGTTTATTTCTCACTGCCTACAAAAATATATATATCGATATGTCCGTAAGGAAATCTTACTCCTTACCCCGAAATATAATTAAAAAAAGATAAACATTTGGACTAAGTATGAAAAATTGAAGTACAGTTACAAATATTCTTGTACGAGCCTCATACATAAGTTAAATAGTCTATTAATCTAAATTATTAATATACAAATTTTTTATTTTGAGATTATTTAATGGAAAAAAATATTCACAAAAGCTGCTCTTTGATATTTTTGAAAAACTCTTACAAGACAAATAATACTCTGATTAGTTATTCCGAGTCATACCATATAGCATATTCAAATCATTGAAGTTGGGAACAATGTTACGTGGTGCATGAAGCTAAGGTTAACAATTAACATGATAGAATACAATATTAATTGCCCAAAAATATGTAGCAAAATGGTGACAAATGTAAAATAAAAGAACGTCTAGTGTCCACCACTCTGATTAAGTCCACAAAGTATTAGTCTCAATATTTGATGACATTTAGCGATTCTAAAACTTAATCTGTTTTTTCAAGGTTATAAAATAAAATCTTCTTTAGCCCTTTTCTTTCTTTTTATTGTCCTATAATCCACCATTCTAATTAAAGTCTACAAAGGAATGTCGGTGTTTGTCAGAAACAAAAGCTGACTCGGCTTCGTTGAGAAGAAGGAAAACGTCAAAGTCGTCGTTTGGTTATGAAAAAAATGTTTAAAAGCGTAGTGAAAGTTGACTCGGTTTTTCAGCTACTTTTGTAACCGCTAGGGATGGTCATGGGTCAGGTCCAACCGGACCCGAACTCAGACTCATTAATTTTTGGTGGGCTCGTACCTGAAATTGTACCTTTAGGGTTTGAAAATTTTGGACCTTGACCCAGAGCTGTCGGGGCTAATAGGTTTATGGTTCTAAATGGATCTTGATTTAATTATTCATACATAACATTTTTACATTTTAAAGATTTCATTAATAAAAAAATGAATTTTTTATGTTGTATACAAGTTTAAATATAGTCTTAATAATAAGATTTTAAGACGAATTAACAATTAATTTTGAGTTCTATAATAGCTGGACTTTGAGGAATTTTGGACTATTACTTGTCCAATTTTTCTTTACTTTTGTAGTTGTTATTATCCATTATTTATAATGAGAGTAAGTTAAGTTATTTTTTAGGGTTATTGGAAAAATTATTTCCTATTTCCTATAATGAGAGTAAGTTGCTCATAGTACTGTAGGAACCTATATTTAATTTTGTACCAAATAAACCTTGAATTAAACATCTTTATTGATTTATTTATCAATATAATGAAATTTTGAGTTTAGGAGTAAATTAAATTAGGTAAAATTTCTATAGATTAAGAAATAAATACAACATTAGAGGTATACAATTTTTTACATTAAATACACATAATACATCTTTAAAATGTGATCATATCATAAATAATAGAAAAAAGTAATTTCTTTTGTTTAACTGAATTCAAATGAAGTAAAAAGTTGACCAAAGACGGCCACTTGACTCAAGTAAAGTTAATTGAAGAAACTTTAGTAACATTGGAATTTGCAGAAATGGTGGGGAAAGGGTGTACTTTAAAAAGTATATTTGTGTCAAAAAAAAAATTTTGTTTGAATTTGAAAAAGGACTTTATAAATTATTTTTACAAGTTTAATTGGTTTGACCAAGGAAATTGAAAACTAATTAGATGGAAAAACTACCTTTAAAATTTATAAGCATTATGTTGGAGAAAAAAAAAATTTGAAAACGAAAGTATTATACAGTGGACAAATAAATTGAATCTACTTATTTGAGTATAAAGAATGCTAGAAAACTTTTAAGAACTTCAAAATTATATTTGATCTCTAATTTCCTAATTATTCAATTATTATCTATCAAATAATAATCGTATGCCTATATTTATTTTATTTCTTAACAAATTATATCCTTATAGACTTTCCCTTTATAAAATATTGAATAAAGTTATATGAATGAATATAATAAAATGTAATAAACTTTAATACTTCATTACTTTTTATATGAAATTGATACATTCAAAATTAACATGTTTAAGGCTAAGAATAATTTATAATAATCTTATTATTTATAAAATTTCTACTTATTATCAAAATCCATATAATTAAGTTCAATTTTTTTTTTAAAAAAAAAAAAACTAAAGTAGTGTTGTACCAAACAAAATCCAAAATTGTGGCCATGCTTCTTTAATACTCCATGACATGAACATAAAGTGGCACTAAATGAATAATATAAGGCTCATTGAGATTTGTGAGTATATCTTATGTTTCCATCAGTTCCCCTAGCAACTATCTACCATTAATTAAAAGTTGGACCTCTCTTTTTGTTAGAGTCTATGTAATTACTATCAACATGAAATATCTATAGAGACAACTACAAGCCATAGCATCTTGAAAAAAAAATCAATATTACATTTTAAATTATTTGAATAAATCATTTTTTATTTTAAATGTATACATTGAATCAAAATTCTAAAGAACTTTTGCCTAATAATGCAAATTACAAACTTAGTTTTCAATACTTTTGCTTAATAATGCAATTACAAATTTATTTCCGCCTAAACTGCCCATATAGGATGAAGTTTTAATACATTTTTTTTTTGTTTTTCAATATAAATTGCTATGTAATATAGCGATATATCACTATCAATTACATAAAATAGAGAATTTAACTTTGTAGGAAAAAAAATTATATAAACAACTAAGTGATTCTATGGATTATGTACTATTACTACTATGTCACTTAGCGGTTTATAAAAGATTGTTTTAAATAAAATTAGGAAAATTCCACATGGTAACCTTGAATTTTGGCCTTTCTACAAATAATTTTTAAATTTGCGTGGTGACCTTGAGCTTCCACGTTTTCCATGTGGTAGACAAAGTGTTAAACTTTTGGTAAAATTAAGTATTTATTTCGAATATGTTTCAAAATATGTGGTCAATTAGGGTGATCACGACGTTTATTTTTAGAAAAAATGTCATTATGTTAGGTAAAAATAGCGTAAAGTTAAAAAAAGTTCTCTTTTGTCTACCATATAGAAAAGTTGAAAGGTGAAAGTCATCACGTGGATTAAAAAAATATTTACCTATCACGTAAAAAAGTCAAAAATGTAAAATTACCGCATAAAATTTCCTATAAAATTAAAATGTTGTTGAAATTTGAACTCTAAACCTCTCGTAAAATTATCATTTTTCTTGATATTATCTTATTTTCCTAAATTTGAGGGGCAATATTGTTTCAGGTTAGTGTATTTGTGGGTCGTCAAGGGACACGGCCTACATTTACGGACAAAATTCCAAAGCATATACCAAATCAAATCAACCTGAAACAGATTAATCACTGGCTGCTCAACCATTTATTTTGCAGTTCATTTTGTATAAGACTGTCTCACTATGAGATGGTTTCATATAATAATCCATTTTTTTAATTGATTATGTTAAGATTATAAGTAATTATTTTAAAGTTATGAGTAATTATTATAAGACTTTAAAAAGCGATTATACTAAAATTATAAGCGATCACTTTAATATTATAAGTGATCATTGTAACACAAAAAATATATATTAGGCCAGCTCAATAGAGATATTTTTACCGTGAAACTGTTTCATTTAAGAATTAGTGTGTAACCTGGGGCTGTACTCTGCCTGCCCTTATTACTCCCGTGAAACTGTTTCATTTAAGAATTAGTGTGTAACCTGGGGCTGTACTCTGCCTGCCCTTATTACTCACCCATTTGGTCCTTGAAGTCTGGAGGACTACTTTTCTGCATTTTAATCCTAGGAGCACTCCATTAATTTTAGAAAAAGATAAAACAGTAGCGTGTGCAATTTTTCCTAAATTTGTTGTTTGGTAAGGTTTATCAATGAAAATAATTTTTACAATAAATACAAAATACATTTTCATTTTCTTTATATCTTAATTAGAGAACTTGGCCTCATGTATGATAAAAGTATTTATCGTGCATATATTAATTAAGCTAATCAAAATATATACAAGAGCGTTTTAGCCTAGCCCTAAGGCCTAATAAATAAATGTAATACTCTTTCTATTTCATTATACTTGCTATTAATATTAACATTTTTCAATGAACTTTTCATTATCAATTACAAGTATTTCATCACAGAGGTAATAATAAAGAAAAAAGAGTATTTGTTTTACTAAATTGGTTCTTTACATGATAGTTGTCACACATACTTATTAAAATTTAAACTTTTGATTGATTTGATTTGTAATATAAGCCAAGTTGAGAGAAGGGTTATGAGTTGGAATCTCATCAATCCTTTTATTTTAATGTAGAAATTTAGCATTATGTACGAGGACGAGTACATATTTTAAAACCACAATCATAAACATAAGTTTCTCGTTGAGTTGTTTTCTTGACAATTTTCGAGTTCATATGAACACTAACTGAAACCAAAATAATGTCTAAGTCTTAATCTAAAAAATATAAGATCAGCTAATTACTCGATAAATAACCCCAACAACAATAATGAGCATTAATCCTAAAAGATTGGTGTCGATTACATGAACCAACATATTAATTTTAGTGGTTGTTAAAGAGATTCGTTTCTTTAATCATTTTAATTTTCTATCGTCTGGACATAACCATGTTGAGAAAAACTAGAAAAAAGTGCAACAGCAACTCAAGTTTGGATTGATGATTCATGCCCAAAAATATGAAAGTAAAAGAGTAATTTTCAGTGCAAATGTGGAATTTCGTGAAGAAGTATCTTTGCAAGAGCATAAAAGACCAATTGAATGTAAGAATTGCATGGCCATTGTTTTCAGTATAGCTGTTTGTCATACAAAGTTAAAGTGTCTGCATTTCCTTTGTTTTATTACATCCTTTTGAAATTCCACCTGCTGGTGCATCAGTGCATGCGCAGTACAGCTACTCTTTGTGGAATTGTGGTACTGCCTACACCCTACTTGGCTGGCTCACTGGGTGATACTCCTCTAAGAATTTTCTTTTTTGAATGTTACTTTTTCAAAGGAACAGAGAGAAAATAATTATCTATAAGTCTTAGAAAATGAAAGATCAGACATTGGCGGGTGCAATGTAAGATTATCCATACCATTGACGTTATTTTTTTTCTTTAGATTGATAGTTGACATCACTTAAATTTAAAATAAAATTAAATAGTATATGTAAATATATTCTAGATAAGATTGATATTAACATTATTTCTTTTTTTTTTTTCTAGATTGACTACTGATGAAACATGATGAGAAATTATAAAGTAATCTAGCTAGGGCAGGGGCGGAGGACGGATTTCTTGATGGTTGTTGGTGCTTCAATGGGAATTACATTATGTAGTGATGGGCTGGCGGCAGACCGCAGTGGCATGGTGTTTGTGATGGACTGATGGTGGAGATGTTCACTAGCGATATATCTACTATTATCTTAAATTATTTTAATTATCATTCTTCTATATTGTATGTTTAATATTCAATATCAATAGGTTTTGATCAAATGACTCATGTTATGGCTTAGGCAGGTAGGAGCCTAGATTCCCCTTATTATTCTAAGGGGTGAGTAAAGTTGTCGAATGTTCAATTCAAAACAAGCAGTTAAATTGAATATGCAAAATTTGTAAATTTCAATATCAATATTGAAATTGGATATCCAAAATAATTGAAATATCCGTTATTTGACATCTAAATTTGGTCAAAACAAACTTCAAGAAAAAATAATTTTATGCTTTTCTATTGGATATTCCAATCCACATAAATTGTGTGGATATCCGAAACAATTATCTCAACAAAGGAATAATTAGGCCTTGAAATTAGTATGATATCATCATAAATTTATCAATAATTGTTATTATGAAGAAATTGATTTGAGATATAGAAAAAAAACCAAGAAATTTAGGAAAATTTGATTTTCATCACCGAATTAAGACTACACATACAATGAAATGCATCACACACAATGCAAAAAAAACATGAATACAGTTAATCCATGTCATATCTAAATCACCCAATTTTAGTTGATCATTGATTATTTTAGTTGAGACTACGCGTACAATAAGATGCATGAGTTATTAATAGGGTATGTAACATATATTGAGCTTTTAACCATCAGCTTAAATTTTTAGTTGACTTTGTTATTTGACATGGTATCAAAAGATCAGGTTACGCGTTCAAATCTATCCACCCCACCTTAATTTCAAGTGGAATCATCAAGTTCAAGTATGAGTAAGATATGTGTTGTATCTCTGATCCTAGTCCAAATTAAAGGTTCCTGTGTAAGGGAAATAATAGAGTGCATAACATATTTTTGACATATCACTCTGATCTTTTATTCAAAGCTTGTGTTGTATGATGCGGGCTTGGGGTATCAATCAGCTGCATTCAGTCCTTTTTATTGCAAGAATCTCCTTATGAAAATCTTTCTCGAGTCGAGGGACTATTTGGACGCATCCTCCTTTATGGGTAAGGTTGTAGCCTTCCTTTCCACCCAAACTCTGATCCTAATTTCTATTGTTGAACATTTAGAGTATATAAACCTAGATTTGTATATACTACATACTTAGTATAGTAGTGGGACTTAAATAAATATATTATAAGTCCAAATTAAATGCCTCAAAGAATTTGATGAATCATTACTTTGACTCATAAGTTTTGTTTGATGAATCATTACTTTGATTCATAAGCTTTGCTTGGTGAAACATTATTTAGGTTCGTAAGCTTTGCTTGGTGAAACATTACTTTGATTCATAAGCTTTGCTTGGTGAAACACTTTTGTTTCAAAATGAGGTATTATTTGATGCATAGCTCTATAAATAGAGGTTGCATGCCAAGTGACATTCCATCCCAATTTCATATGATTTATGATTTTTCTCTTTAAAATACTCTTATTCTTGTTCTTCCTTTCATGAGATAATATTGAGAGAGTAATTAACTCTTAATATCATCAAAGTTCATAATTCACTACATTGTATTTACTATTGCAATTTTCTTGTGCTAGGATTTTGTTGTGTAGATTGTATCTCATTGTGAATTTCATTTATCATCCCAAGCACCTTTGTGGGAGAAATATCACAATAGGAAAGTGCATGAATGCCTTCTACTCATATCAAGTTTCCGAGCGACTTCTTTGATTGTCGCAACCATATCTTTATGGTGTCCATTTGGTGATTTACAAAACAAGGAGTTCCATTGCCATCCACACAAGGGAAATACAAATCGGTTTGTTTATTTGTATTAGCATTATATTTCCAATAAAGGTAAGATACATTGAATACGATGATAATGATACATATATTTGGCATTCCTTCATCAACTTGTATACTTTTGATTAAACCGATTCATTGATAATTATAATAAAAAATTTGACTACTACACTCAATTCATGTCATATCCAATTATTATCCAATTAGAAAAGGTTCATTATCAACACCTGATTGAGAGTTGAGACTACATATATAACTAGATGTATCATCTATAATGCAAAATTTGACGACTACACTTAACCCATCTCATATCTAGAGAAGTAGAGATCAACCAATTTGAAAAAGACCATTTCAATACCAAATAATCAAAACCAATTTCATATTATCTAAAATCATTCAATTTAATTAAAAGGATTTAACCCACTTAACACGTCTCATGGTAAGACCGTCTCATACAAGAATTTGTGTAAATTCAATTCTAATATTCAATTAGGCCAGAGAACACACAATAAATGAGAAATAGAATTTGGAGAACTTTCCTTCTCTTAATCCAAATATTAAATTGGACATAGAAAAAAATTAATATTCTTATATACTACATTCACAAATATCAACCAAAACTAATTTAGATAAAAAAATCGTCAAACAATATAATCAGTTACCAATTCTTAATGAGCATGCTTGTACTGTGTTAATAATTCGTCCGGTTTATTACGCTTCGTTTCAATATAATACTCCCGAGCTAATATTTTAATCTCTTAATATCTCAAATTATTTATTATTAAAAATTATAAAAAGTTGATATTAATAATCTTTATACTGAAACGAATTAAATAAAATTCCACATAACTATGTTTTAACATATAAATTAAGAGTAAAATATAAATTAAAAGTGATAAATAAATAATAAAAAAAAAGACAATTAAGCTGAATTGGAGGATAGAGTAGCGTATATTTTGTTCTTTCAAACTTTGTAATAGCTCTAGGTGTTGTTGCCTTTTGTCTTCTTATGCCTATATAATTGGTTAACTTGTTTGTTACATGTAAAAGTAATAATAATAAAGAATCAAGAAATAGAAAGATTTTTTTTCTCTCTCTAAAAACCTCCTTCAGCTACTGTATTATACTTTCATGGAAGCTTAAATGTCTAACAATGGAGGTAACATACTGGGATAAAAACAATATGTATATAAAACTATTTCAGTTAATTATATAATAATCCTTAAATATGAATATTAGTAAAAATAAAGGAATTTGGGTTCGGAATTGCCTAAGCCATGATCGAAGTCATTTAAATAAAATCCATATTAATTAGGATTAAATCATATAATAGATAACAACACGAGAATAATAGTAAATAGTTGAATAAAATTCAGAACATATACACGTGAGTGTTCAGATCTAATTGTAGTTTTATAAGAATATTATACTCCCTCTTATTTACCTTAGGTGTCATATTTACTTTTAAGATACTATTCATTTATCACTCTTAAATTGCATTTTATTATTAATCTATAAGTTAAAAGATGGTCATGTGAGATCTTATTTGATTTGTTTTAATGTAAAGATTATTAATATCAACTTTTTATAATTTTTAATTATACATAACTCGATATATTACGAATTGAATAAGTGCATTGGATAAAGCGCATAAAGTAAATGGAACACTCAAGATGAATAGAATAGGAAGGAGTAAAATTTAGTAGGTTGGGTGATAGTGCAAAATGGTCCTATACTATAGTCTCTTCATCTTATCATACGTTCCCATCAAATTAGTGCCATACAATTGTGCATGGTCCATATAGAAGTAATTAAAATAAATTACTACTATTAACATTACGTTTCCAACTTTCCATCTTGTGTATTTTACTTTCTCTTAATTTATGTTTTTAAATTTTTTTTGGCTGATTATGTATTATATATTATATATTAAATATGAACCCATAATTTTATAACATGATAATTATAAATTTAAACAGTGGCAAATTTAAAATTTGGTATTGTAGCAAATCATATATGAGATATTTCAGTGTATGACAATCTCAAAAAACGATTTGTGTTGTGAAATTACTTACTCTGTCTTTTTAAAAAGTTCTTATTTATTATTTTGAGGTGTTTTATTAGTTGTTTTCATAAGTCAAAGAATATTTCTACTTATATCACAAATTTTATACAAAAATAGCATTATTCATCCTTATTTTTAATATTTTAATAATGTTTATGGTCTTCATATATCTTCTATTAACATTATTATTACACTTAAAATTTCCTTATTGACTCCATATATTTCTCACAAACTTTATGAAAATGTTTTTTTATTAGTTGCCGTCCCCATATTTTTCCACTAAAATTTTTAAATATTTTTTAATATTTATGATTCCCACTTTTTAAACATCAAGTTTATTAATCAATGATATAACATATTACTTATCTAAAAGATTTTTTTTTCTTAAGTCCCATAAACATTCCTTGTAAAAACTTTATTAAGGAGCTGAGAAAGTAGCTTTTAAAGTTGAAAATCAAATTTGTTAGATTTAACCCTAGTATAAGACATGTCAGTGAAACCATCTCATATAAAAATTTATATTTTTTTTATCAATTCGTTTTATAAACAACCTGATGGGCTTTGACCCATGATGTTAGAATTTTGACCCC